>NW_005187404.1:891434-906301 GCF_000239375.1 Pundamilia nyererei
CACACACACACACAAAGTGGCATGAGAACTCATGCATGTGTAACAGAGATTAACAAAGTGTCTCATGCATGTAAGAGGCATCATCGGGCAAGGAAAAGTGTTGTACGATGGCTGTGTGTAGAAGCACGCACACAGATGACTCTGTGCATATCTGATTGTGGAGTAGACGAACTACAGTATAATAATAAAGAGCAACAGCTATATTCCATCTCTTCCTGCTCGGGCCAGACACAATATTATTCACTCCACTGGGTCTGGCTAATCGCATCAGCCTACTCACCCCCCACACACACACACACACACACACACACACACACACATACAATGAAGCATAAAAATAGATGCAGACTCTTGGGTGCGTGTAGATTTCATTCTGCTGTGATGGGCCATCGGAGTGTAATCGCCAAACAGCACAACTGAATTCTGTAAATCAATAAATCCTGTTCAGTTCCTTCTAATGATTTCTCCTTATTGAACTGAACTGTGTAAAGTCACAAATGTTAAGAATAAGATATATGATATTTGTAATCCACATACAACACCCACTGAAGCACTTTAATTCCTAAGAAGAACCCAGAGCTCAACAGCCTCTTGGTTTGGGTCAATAATTACACAAATGTAATCATATAAATCTTTGATCAGTAGAAAGCCTTTGTTGTCGAAACAATGGTGAGAGCTAATTACAGTCAGGTCCATTATTTGTTGGACAAAAACAGAGTTTTGCTGTTTTGCCTCCGTACACCACCACAGTGGATATTAAACCAAAAAATAAGGAGTGTGGCTGAAGTGCGGTTTACAAAAATGCTGAGTGTTTAGGAATTACAGTCATCTTTTATACACTGTCAAAGGGTCAAAGGTAACTGGACATCTGACACAGTTTCATGGCCTTGGTATTTCATGACGAATGATGCAGATAAAATATCTTTAGATAATTCAAAGTGTTGAATTAGTATTTTAGAGCATCTCACCGAGACCCAAAGAGATGTCAGTGCAAGTGAGGGAGGCTATACTTAGGCTGAAAAAACTAAATAAACCTGTCAGACAGAAACTTTAGGAAAAAACAACAATCAGGTTCATTTTTTAAAAAGAATGAATTCTCTGTGAAGCTCAGCATCACCAAAAGGCCTAAAAGACCAGAAGACTAAAGTGGATGATGACAAAATTATTTCCATGAGTAAGAAAAACAACTTCACAACTTCTAGCAAAGTCAATACGGTGCACGAGGAGGCAGGAATGTCACTGTCAGAGTTTACAGGAAAGAGAAATTTACAAGGTGCAAACCACTGATTACACTCAATTACAAAAAGGTCAGATTAGACTTTACCAAACATCTAAAAGAGCCTGAATCGGGTCACCAGTGTTTATTGATGATATGAGTGCTGATAGAAAGAGCAGAAGGAAGTGTGATGTGTACAGGGCTGTACTCTCTGCTCAGGTTCAGCCAAATGCTGCAAAACTGACTGGGCAGGACTTCACAGTATGAATGAATAATGACTCAAATCATGCTGCAAAAGCAACCCAAGAGTTTCTCAAGGCAAAGACATGCCAATGGCCAAGTCAGTCACCTGATCTCCCCTCAGTAGAGCAGCTTTTCAGTTATTAAGTACAAAACTGAATTAAGAGAGCAGCTGAAGGTTGTTGCTGTAAAAGTCTAGAAGAGCATCTCAAGGTAGGAAACACAGCATTCGGTGATGAAAATTGGTCCTAGACTTCAATTATCTTTAAGCCTCCACATGAAAAATGAAAGGACTGCTAAAGGTCAGCATTCAGTCACATCATAATTGAACAGAGAGAAAAACTGTGTGTTTGTCCAATAAATTAGGGAACCAAGTGCAGATTAAGTTATATTTCTAGCAAATGATCCATCAGTTGGTCGTTTCAGCGTCGCTGCAGCGCTCTGGGCAGCAGTGACAAGGCAGTCATATTTCAAACAGCTTAAATACCGTTAATCTAATCAAAGCATATTCCTGGTGTCAGTTTAAATGTTCGCTGACTGATAACTGACTGAGAAGCAAGGATTGGTGTCATTTGTCCATGCTGCTTACATTCAACTGCTTAGAGAAGTACATTTCATTGCATACTCAGTATATTGAGAAAAGGACTTTTTTTTGCCTGTTCTGAGTATGTGTGTTTTCTAAAGCACAGAGCCTGCAGATGTTTTTCAGTTCAGCTGGTGAAGACGAAGAACCCTCCAAGTTAGGATCTGACAGTTTCATGAAGCTGAAGACTTAATATGTGAGAAACTGCTGATGCATACAATATTTGTGTATGCCTTTATGTGAGTGTTTTCAGCAGCGTGTGCATGTGTTTCACTGTCAGATATAATTCCTCTCTGATTATCAAATAAGTAGACCCCCGCAGCTATGCAGTGTATCAGACCTTTTAAATTTGCAGTGAGTGCGTGTGTGTGTGTGTGTTGGCATGTGTGACCCCCTGGGAAGCGTGAGCGTGCAAGTTCAGCCCTCAGAAGGAGGTCTCGGGGGATTACAGGGAGGAATGATGGGAAAATCCGGGAACACTCTCTCGTTCACTCACACGCCAGGCTGCTTTTAAGGACAGGCAAATGTGCTTTTGTGCAGAGTGTGTGTGTGTGTGTGTGTGTGCATGTGTGTGTGAGTGGCTGTGTGCAGCGGGTGCTGCCTCATCAAAAGGCACACTCTATTTGCCTACTTCTGCTGATAAAATCTGTGTGCACACACACAGACAAAGAAATTAAACTGTCCGCACATCACAAAGGCAATTTCCACTTTTTCCCCCCTTTTTTTTGCGTGTTTGTGAATAAACAAAGCGGATCAACAGCTAACACAAATCTCTGCTGACATAATACATCCTCAGGGACACCACTCTCCACCTGGAAAGATGATGAAGATTTCAAAGGCGAGAATCTTCCCACACTCACACACACTTTCAAAGCTTTCGAGCTTTCAAAGCACAAATGGGCTGCCTTGTAAAGAAAAAATTGACATAAATTTACAGCAATAGCAATTTATGAACTGTTAATAAAAAAAGAAGGAGGGAGAGCCATAATAAAAGTCAAGAACCAGACAAGGATGATATAATACTTTCCACCCAAGAAAACAGTGAGAAGATCAAGAGTACACCAAGAGACGAGCTTAAAAAAAAACGACAGCGAGAGAGAAGGGTAAACACAGATGAAGGCGATATCTTAGATGTGTGGTTGAAATAAATCTCCTCTATTCTTTTATTAGCCTATATAAGAAAAGCCAGAGGCATTAAAACTGCTTCTCTGTGGGGCTAGAACGAGTTTGCTCTCGAGTTCATATTTGTCACGAAAACTCTGCAGCTTGAAACCACTGGAAACAAGCCCTCACCCATTTTTGGATGAGGAAGCACACGGATACTCCTGACCTCTCTTGACTTTTAAATCTTTCACTCTGAACCCGCTTTCTGCCACTTTTTCTTTCCTCCTTCTCCCTCCACTTTTCCTCTCCGCTCCGTCTCTCTGTTTTAAACTTTGTGTCAGTTAGACTGAATCAAAGGCACGCTGTCAAGTTTCGTGTGTGTGTGAGTGTATGAGTGAGTGTGTAGATTGTGTGCGGCCCCTGTGACCCATGCTGTGTGCATGCGAAAGCCAGACAGTGTGTGAAGTAACCACCGAAACCACAGTCACAGTCTCCATCCCTCCTCCCTGAAACACTCCTAGCCTTCTACCTCCCTCTCCCTTTCACTCTCCTTTCCTACTTTCTATCCTCACTTTCTCCATAATTTGTTCTCCTTTTTCCTGCCTGCTTCTGCTCTCTTCACCGTCCCTCTGTACTGACCTTCTTGTCCATCCCTGCAATTTCACCACTCCCTCAATCTTACTCTGGCCTGGGGAAAATTTTGCCTGCCAGCTGTTAAGATTGCCCTTTCACTGTCACTTCACAACTGCTTTTCATCGGCAGCTATTTAAAGAGCTGCCGTTCCGAGTTAACGTAGAGATGATGGGGTGAATTATCCTTGCTGCTGCGACTGAGTAGTAGCAGTAATTTGGCTGTCTTTATTACACAGCTGCCACTTTTACTTTCAATCTTGTTTTTTAGTCCTTTTTCACATATGCTCACTAAATGGCTTTGCATATACCATAAAGCATAAATAAAGTACCTATAGTTCCTCTACTGTACTACTACATGTAGTGTAGGCTGCTCTGAGCGGTCAGTAAGAATAGAAAAGTGATATATATTAAAGATGATTTGAATCCTTACAAGCAGACCAAGTATTATTACATAGTAAACTAGTAAACTAGCAAGCACAGCCTGTGGCTCATGTGGTACAGCAGGCTATCTACCAATCAGATGGTCAATCTCTCCTTGGGCCAGAGTGAACCTCAAGTTACTTTCAAGGCATCCATGTGAATGTTAGATAAAATAAATGAGTTGGATAGATGGATACACGTGTGTTTGGGTGAATGATACTTGCTCTAAAGAGGACGCTGAGCACAGAACTACGACGAGTGTTTCTGCTCAAATCAGGCAATAAAAGTGCTGGAAGGGGATAATGTGCAGCACATACTGTAGAGAGGAATGTGTGCCTGTGGGTGTGCGTCAACAGGGGATAAAGCTGGACCCAGGTAGCGCTCTAAGTGGAAGCACAGAAGGAGTGGTGATAAGACAGATGCTGCAGATGTGTAGCAAAAGTCTGTAATGTGAAAAGGGTGAGAAAGACCAGAGAACTGCGAGTCCTTTCATGGGTCGCTGGAGGTCGGTGGAGGTGGTTAAGTTGTCTGCAGCAAGAAAAAAATAAAGGGCTTTTGTTTCACGACATTTCACCAGCAGCCACAGAGAGGGTGAATCTGTGTCTGTGTGAGTCATGAAACTTTATAGGTGTGAAGATGAAAAATGCGACAGTATACCACCCGAGCTATGGGGCCCCATGTCTCCTTCCCACGCCCCTGTCCCACAATTGTCTTAATTTTTTGTGTATCTGTAACTCCTAAAATTGGTTGCTTTTTCTCCACATGTGTCTCTGTTACAAACTCTGATAAGATTAAATTACTGCTGTTTGTTTCACTGGCAGCACTTTTATAGATCAAAGTTAGCACCTATGCTGCAAAATGATGAACTACAGAATAGAACAGAATAGAACAGAAGTCACAGTCATCACCTTTCTTTCTTCAGCTCTCTTGTTTCCTGCTCTGTATTCTCCAGAGCTCTCCTTAGTTGTGTCACTTCCTCTGCAGCTGCAAAGTACTTCCGGTTCATCTGCTCCTCTCTCTGACTGCAAGACAACAGCTGCTTCTGCATTGCATCACATCTCTGTTGGCATGACAACCACCTCTCATGTTTCTCCTCCAGCTCCACTTGTAACCTATGAAAAAGACACATAAGATGAGCGTGCACACATGGCAAGGTTTGCTTTTCAACTCTGTACTGACAGGTCAACCGGTCTGTGTAAGCACCAAGGACAGTCTGTTAAGAGAAGCCGTTCATTCTCCAACCTTATCAGACTTCCAAAAGTCAGGAATCCAGCAGGTGAAAAAAAAACTGGGACTTTTAAAGTTCATTGGGCCTCATTTACTAACAGTGTGTATACACAAATCTACGATTTATCAATATTTTTGGCTATGAATTTGTTCGTACTTTAGGAACAAATTTATAAGTTACCTTTTTGTGCGTACGAACAAATACCAGCGGCTGCAATTTGAACACAAGCCTAAGCCTACTACTACTACTGCTACTAATAACAACAATAATCAATCTGATTATTATTATTGCCTTTTGGACAGTATATACAGCTGTCTAAAACACTGCGTTCATGACTACAAAAGCAGGCATGTAAAGGAAATAAATACTACAGCTGAGGGAAAGCATAGCCACGCTATGGAGGAAGCTCATTTGCGCCACTTGTATCCACGATCCCATTCTTTTGGCTCGTGACCATGGGTGCAGGTGGGGACGTAGATCGACGAGCTTCACACTCAGCTCTGTCTTCAACTCAAGAGACTGGTGCAACGCCCACATAACTGCAAACGTACATATTCCATTACCTCTTATCATATCTTAAATGTTATTATCTTCCATTAAAAAGGACTTCAATCATTGCCAGATGTCATCACTCCGAGTCTAATTTCTTGGCACTGTGCTATGGGTGCTGGAGAGTCAGGTTTTTTTTTTTTCAATTTCATATGAGGAGTTTCTATTCGGGGCTGACAGATCACATCTTCCTTGTCCTTTGTGCAGGGTAAGAACGTTTCCATGCACCAATTAGAAAATGATGTTTCCTCCTTTATTAGTTTTAATCTTTTAACTTTATGCACATTGCATCAAGCAAAAATTCAATTATATGCAACATTCTCTGACTGGAGGAAATTTGTTTACCATTTAAACCTATTTTCTGCATTCTCCAGCATATAAAATAAAATACTTTTTTGTGTTTACACTCGCTCTTTCAAATAGATGCAAGTAAAACACAGAAAAAATAAATAAAATCAAAGATTCAACAGCACTAAGTCCTGTCGCTGTTAAATCCATCTTCACCTGTTAAGCAGGAGCGGTCATGTCAGTGGGGAGATCCGGGTGTCTCTCTGTGAATTTCACATTCCCGTAGCAGCGTGCTCGGTGCTCGCTCAGATTTGAAGTTAAATCTTTCGCTGTAAAAAGAAGTTTTCTTCCCGTAGACAGTTAAAAAGCAGACACTAATGTTTTTGTCACCTTTCACAGAATCAAACTCAAAGTAATGTCAGTACTTTCAAGCTTTAAGCACTGCATGGTCGTACTCTCCCCCACACTCCAGATTATCCATTGTTGCTCTACACACGTCTGTTGCTGCCACGGACGTCGCACGCTCGTACGTCATTGTCATGAGACACTCTCACAAACAAAATCACGGTTTAGCAACGCAGTAACGCAGCGTGCTTACGGGAGCGTAACAGTAATCTAATTACTTTTTTGCAATAGTAATCCATTGCCTTACTGGTTACTTGAAAAAAGTAATCAGATTACCGTATCCATCTCTGGTCCAGAGTACCAAATTTACTTGACTGTTCATTCATGAAAAAACACAGGAGAAAATAATGAACGGGCAGGTGCACTATCTACGTTGGTCACAGATCTCGATGCTTTATTAGGAGGCAGACAAGCAGGATCAAGTGTTTTTGAGAAAACAGAGAATGAGATGGGCTGACAAAGAGAAACAGAGCTCTAAAGTGGTGTCAAACACAGAAAGATATGGATTCTCTTGTCTGTTCTCGCTTTTATCTGCTTTAAAGGAACATATTAAAGGAAATTGCAGGGACATTCAAATAAACCTATTTCAAACCACCTGAAGCAAGCGTAACTGGACAGATTCACAGATTGAAGTTCAATTTCGAAATCAGTACCTGCAGCGTTAGAAAGCAGGCACTCATTGGTTTCCCTGCAGAAGCCAAAGTGTTTTGACCAGAAAAACATTGTCTTTTGGTACCTATGGTCTCCATTTTTGGGGCAGTTTAGTAAATTGCTGTCTCCTGTTACATTTTCAGGTATGGGGGGATGTTTCTTCAATCTCTCATCCTTCTAAAATAGCTTCCACCTCCCCCAGCGGAGCGCCGCTTTATGTTGAGCCGTATAGGAGCCAGAGGGTTAGATCAGAGGCTTCAGTGTGGGAGGGGAAATAAATCGACGGTGTAATTGAACGCATCAGGCTGCCAGCATCTTAGAACGGGAATACCAGCAAATACCATGTGAAAAAATACACACCCTACATTTATCGCCTGCATGGAAAGATGAGAGGCCTTGTGGGTATACACATGTGGGTTGTGTGAGTGTGACACACATGTGTGTTAGTGTGACGGACTACTGCTTTACCTCGGCATAGCTACAGTACAGTATGTCTACGGATGCGTGTGTGTGTGTGTGTGTGTGAAACGTGATTCCGCGGCAACTAAGAAGTGCTTCCATCTGTCGTGCCAGCCTCACACGAGCTTTGGCTGTGTCGCCGGCACTTTATGGAGCCTAAGATCTCCACAAATGATCCAAGAGCCAACAGTTATACAGCCACCTCTCTTTGGGAGGAAGGAGATGGAGCACAGGAAGAGAATAATTGGAGAAGAATGAGTGGGATGAGAGTTGTGGTTGTGGGAAAGTTGGAGCGTGGAGAAACAGAAAGAGGAGCAAACCTGAGGAGCTTTCCTCTGTGTTCCTTTTCAGAGTCTTCTAGCTGGGACAGCTGCTCCTCACTCCGTCTCTTCTGCTCTCTGGAGACGAAAAGCACATGGCACAGGTGATCATTTCCACCATTTGTTGAGTAAATACATTTATGACCAATTTATGAGCATAGATCTAATATAGCAAGCATTAACTCCCATACCCACAGTTCACATTCAGCCAGAAGGAAATCCATATTCCCTGGGTATGTTTTTTACAATCTCGAGTGTCACTGTAGAGTACTTGAGCAAGATGCCAAATCAATACAGCTGCTATTCTGCGCACTCCTTGACTTGAATCTCCATGTGGAAGAAGCCAAGCTTAACAATGAATCCTCCCTCTGGGATCAGCAAAAGTTCAAGCATATTGTAACTCTTCGAGCTCAAAAAAGTGCTGCTGTCTGTCAGTTTGCAACTAAATTGAGTTGCTATGTTGTGATTTTAATGTAAAAAAAAATTTAGATGGTGTTTTTTAGATCACCTCTTGTTCTATGGGCAGCTGCTGCCTCTTCTCGAGAAAGTAAATCGGCTTTAATTCTAAAAGTGCGTGCCATGACACTGTGTGATACTCCTACCTTCCATGCATACACATACACAGACACACACATACTTTACCCTAACCCCCCTAACCCTGCCGGCTTCTCAGTCTAATCCCCTCTCTGGCGGCATGATCAGTTAATGTGTTTGGGTGTATGTGTGCGTGCCAGTATGTTTTCGGCCGTCTAGCCCTGTGACCTTGCAAACACACGCAACGAGGATATAGACTGAGAAGGCCTGCATGTCTGAGCTCAGAGGGAGGCGGCCTGTTTTCACTTCCAGTGAGACAGATTTTGTTTTTTTTTCCCTGACAAACACTTTGGAATTATTTGTACATTTCAACAAAAGTGGATTCACAGCCGGAGCAGCTCCTCACTCTATAAATTCTGTAATCTGCATTTCATGAGTGATTTGATTGCTTTTTAGTAACAGTTCAAGCTCTAAAAGCAACATGAAATATGTCTAAATGCTTCGCACAAACACCTGAATCAGGATGTGCAGGCCTAAACCAACTGTAATTTCAGCAAATTTTTAAAAGTGTGGCTTTAGCCTGACCTTTCTGATTATTTGTCAAGCCAATGCTTGGGGACTAACAGCTCTGACCCTGCAAAAATGGCAGCTTTCCCCCTGAGATGTACGTCTAAAACTATATAAAAGAAAAGAAAAGAAAAGAAAAGAAAAGGCAACACAGTAACGGCAGCTAATGCCAGACAACCACATTAAATCCATGCCATGAGTTCAGGGTGACACGTAAGGTGTGAATGTGATAGCAGCCAGTGAAAGTATGCGAATGTTAGTCACAGACAGAAGCACAAATACAGACACATAATGAGAGTAACACTCGCAGCTGTCTGGCTCCAGTTATCAGCCTCCCGCTCTTTGTACCTTCTATCACACTCACACATCTCCATCCCATTCTCTCTCTCGCTTGCTTTTTTTTTTTCTTAACCTTCTTTTCTTCTCGGGCATCTACCGATGATTTGGAACAGACCTCCTGCATTCTTTCTATTCAGCTACAGCATAATACAATTCATACTTTACAAACTACTATGCCTTGACCTTCTCTCTCTCCCTCCCTTTGTGTTTTCAAGGTCAGAGATGACATGATATCTTCATGATATCTATCTCACAATATCTTACTCTCAACTGCTGTTTCCGTTCTTTCTATTCTTTATCTCCCGGTCTCCTGTTCCTGACTCTTTTTCCTCTGAGGTGAAAAGGGCCTTTGAGGGAGAGAAGGATGACTGAGAGAGTGAGAGAGTAAAACGGTGGTCGGTGGTGTTTTCTTTGTGACTTTGCAGGCTTCAAAGTGCAGTCAAGTCCACAGTGCTCCGTGAGAGCGCTGGAGGACTTTGGGCACATTTGTGGCTACAGGCATGTGGTGCACACAGTTTGCACATGGAAACAAAGTGAGAGTCAGAAGAATCTATTATCACATATTATCAGTAGATGTGTCAGAAGCAGGTTACGATCACAACATGAGGATTCCAGGAAAGTTCCTCCAGGGGAGGGGAGATGGGTTCAGAATAAAAACAACAAAATCCCTTAATAGTTTTTCCCACTGAGTGGACCGAGTTATGTCACTATCGGTAAACCCTGCACGAACTTGAAACGAGGTGAAAAAGCTTCCTGGTTGTGCAAGATTTAATCAAGGTAACCACAGCAGATGTGGCATGCGCAATCACAGCCTGACAGCACGTAGCATTCAGATCAGAGCCGTCACATGTTTGCAGGCTTCAGCTGGATGACTGATGGAATCACATTAATCTTCGCCCGTCCTTCGTGGCCACATTTCGTTCCCCTGCGTAATTAGATGTGTCACACAGTTCAGGAATGCCTCGTAAAAGTGAAGCAGACCAGGAAAATATTCGAGTGACCAAAACTGCGCACGGTTTGCTGCCGATCGGGCCTGAAGCAGGACAGGTGACAGTCAGTGGAGGATGTGGTGAATCGCAACACCAAAACTGAAATGCTGACTCAGAGTGGTGTTGTTCTTGGCAACCGGTCACAGGAAAGCAGACACTTGCAACATTAGGGAAATGCATTTATTTTTGTGGTGCGTGCTTACAAAAGAGTGAGATTTCTTTTGAATTTGAAAAGGGAAGAGGAAAGAAAAAAAAGTCTTCTTTCTCAAAGGGCTGTGGCTGATTTTTATCTAGCATGTGATAAACAGCAGAGTGTGGTGAGGGTGGAAAAAAAAGACAGAAAAAAATCTGTTTCTGTGTCAGAGAACTCGTGGGAAACGGGGCATCCTGAGAGCAGTCGCTATACTACTGCCAATAACCACACAGACATATGACATAATGCACACACACACTGGCTTTAATGCACACACATGCGGGCACACACATACACAGGGCAGCCAGCGTGCATCATCCTTATGAAAACAAGCTGTTTCACATCAATCACATCAATCCTTTGCTCTTTCTCTCTTGACCTTCACTCATTTCACCAACCACTCTTTCATCTTTCCTCTCGTGCTCCATGCGTCCTATCCCATCTTTCATCTAACCCTCTCTTCCAACTAATCCATCCTTTTAACCGGGCCTGCGTCTGCGTTGGATGAGCCATGTGTTCGTCCTCTGATGAAAGGACGAGCTCGGTGTCTCCTGCCAATCAGAAAGCAGCAGGACTCTTCCCAACACCTCTTCCAAACGACTCATCCTGAGATATAGGCGGAGGTTTGTGAAGCTCTCTGTGATGCACTGACAAATGCTGACAGATGATACATAGCCAGTAGCGTGAGTCATAAATCAGATTAATAAAAGTTAATCCACACAAGGAGCAGAGTTCGCATGCACAGTGTATTATAAATTAGCGTTATTTTTGGATGAAAGGAAGGTGATAAAAGTATCCTAAAAGTCTGTAAGTCACTTTGTTTGCAAATGAGAGAACAAGCTGCCCTTGGCTGGTCAGAATGCACAGCGAGATCAAAAAAACATTCCACAGCTGTGGACTGTCCTCAGATATGTGTGTTTCCAAAGCAACCAGATAGTGCCACAGAAGCAAAACAGGTGTGGATGTCTGATTGAGGTGTGCGTCAAAGGTTGGGGAGTTGTCATGGCGATGGCTTTTACACACAGATTATTATTTTTTTGCTCTTAAATATCAAGAGTGAATCGAGGGTCCAACATGCTCTGGAGACGTGAAGATACAAGTTGAGACTAAAAGGATTCAGGATGCACAGAGACGCCCATAAACTCCCACAAAACAGCGTCTGTGGGCATTTTAGTCAGCGTCAAGCGGACAGTGAAAGGAGGGTCGACTCAGACGTCCCATCTGGACCTCAGTCTTGACCTCGGCTGACTGTCTGCCACACACGAAACAGATTAATCACTCCCATGTGCTCATTGTTATTTCTAACCAGCGACATTCGTTCAAGTAGAGCACAAATCTGTGGCACACCCATGCAGTGTTTAACAACTTGTTTAGAACATGCAAACCACACAGCAGTTAAAATCAGCTGTTATATTTATGCATCGGGATTTAAATTAATAAAACTGAAAAATATTCTCTATTGCACTTTCTTATAATACTTACTTAATAACAAAATCGGCAGCATTAGTAATAATAACATTATTTATGAATGAATATAACTTGTTTGGTTTTGTTTTTTAACACTTTGGCACTTTTTAAGCAAAGCAAGATGAATTTTTATCAAGACTAACACAATTATTCCTGAATTAACTGACGTAACGTTTACTCAATATTACACTTAAGGCACTTTGTACTTTTATTCGAGAAGCACTTCATTTGATTTCCAGGTTAAAAAAAAAAGATTAAAGCAAGAAATATGATACCAAGATACAAAAATAAATATACCCAGTTTTGATAAATATTCAAGCAAATTTACAAAACATGTTCAGACAGCTGACGCGCCAAACTGGCCTACAGCTACCATTGTAATTGACAACAGTGAGGAACTGCTCAGATACCTACATGTCAGCCCCTGTTTCTCTGTCATCATCTCCATACACACCCTTTATCATGCAATAAAGTCTTAGGCTTGAACATATTTGCCTGATCCTTCTCACCTAACTCATCATGCAACATGTCCTTAAGGCTGATTCTCCCTGTAGCATTCTATCTCCATATGTCAGGTCGCGTCAGACTGCAAACCTCGCCTCCGTCATCTCTGTCTCTGCATTCATCCCTGTGTTAGATGGATGTGCACGTTCCACATGCGTGGCCACAAAGTCAAATTAAGGTTGGGCACATGCAAGCATGCAGAGGCGTGAGCAGTTTTTATGGCAAGAAAGAGGGCAGCGGGTCAGATGGAATTAGCTTAAAAATAAAACACAAAAGTACAGAATGAGAACGATCTGTTTCATGCAAAAGCAGTCGAAGAGAAGAGGACACGGACATGGAAAGAAACACAGGAAAACTATTATTTGTGCACCACAGTAAACTGTTTGCTTTCTTCAGTTTCCCTGAAGAAATATAATATTCTTGGCGATTGATTGCAAACAGACTTGTAACTGGGGACCAGTATCTAAGCAGGTTTTTAATTCTAAATACGCACCAGTGACATTAGTGAATGTTAACTGTGTACAGTGCAGTGCAAAAGTCTTGAACCGCAATGAGCAATAGTTCTCCAGGCTTTCTGAAGATGATCCTTCCTTTTTGTGTGTTTGGGGTTTTCTTATGCATGATACGTGTTTCACAGACCCACACGCTACAGAATAATTATGAATTAATTCCACAATCTCAATCATTCTGCATATATTACATTCAGTACCATCAGTAATGTTTCTAAACCCGATTAGCATTGAATAAATCCTGAAGCACAGTGAATTTATTTGCATCATTTATTGTAAAGTTTGCTCCTGTTGGAGGAAGATGAGGTTTCTCTTGTCCAGGCTGAAGTGAAGAAGCAGCAGAGTCCTTCTTCTGGAAAACCTGAAGTGCTTCTTCTTTTTCAGGCACTTTTCCTGTAGACTTTTGTTCTGTGCTATGAGATTTGTCATCTCAATAATAAGTTCTTTGTGTTGTAACTCAAATTTTCTCCAGCCCTTTAATTTTTCGTGATTTTTTCATGCTTTTCTTGGAGTTCTTACTGTTTCTCTTGCAGCTCTTCATATTTTTCTTCTTGAACTTTCTTATCCTCATGCATGTTGTGGTTTGTTTGTTGTACTTTGTCTTGGATGCCCAGCAACTCTTGATGTCTCCTCTGCAGTTCTTGAAGTGTAGACTGAATAGTTTGTTTTTTCTCTTGTCGTCACTTCTCCTCTTGCATTTCAGTGTTTACTGTGCTTTGTTATATAGTCCTTTCAAATTGGTATTTTTGCTCACCATTGCTTGGATTTTACTCTGAATTTCTGTGCATCTTTTCTCCTGTTCTTGTTTCTTATCCTCAATTTCATTGTTTTTGTCCTTTGCTTTGTAAATAATGGTAATTCTGTATTTTTCTTCATGAAGTATTGGAGAACATGTTGTAGTGAATATTTTTTCGAGGGTTAAAAAATGGTAATCGATGGGAAAATTTGACCTGCAGTGAGCAGTTAAAGTGTGCATGTGAAAACACTGTTCGTGCTTGATGAAACGTCGCTGCCAAGTCACAGCTTATCAAACAGCTGTAAAAAGACATTTTACCACAGCAATAAATGTCGCCCTCAAACTGGGAAGAAAAAGACTGATGTTCCTGAACACATCCTCGTGGGACTCATGAGGGTTTGAGAAATTATTAATTTTAACCGAACATCCTGCTCCATTTTGTTGCGTATCTTTATCTTTAAGGCTAAAGGCAGGAAGCAAAAAGCTCTGTGAGGTTTTACAAAGGGATGCAAATGTTTCTTTTTGTTGTCCAATTTACACAGCTGCATGTGTGTATGTTCTATTTATACACCTGTGGCTTATGGCAGAACTTGTCAAACATGGCAATAAAACACCTGCAAAGAAGAAGTGCCATTTCACTGAATGCGAAACTGAAACATGGTTATCTCAGATCTGGAATCACGAACAGAACAAACACGAATAAACAGCAACAGAAGGACTGAGGCTGTCAACTCAGTGGCAGAAGTGGAAAGCCTGTCGACAGCAGGATGGCCGGCAACTGTTCCTTTATCCAAGAGCTAAACACTCATGAGCTGGAAAACATTAGCCAAGGTGAAATTCGGTGGACTGATCATTTTAGTAAACAGACTGAATTTTAATAAAACATGTAATTAAAGCAGACATATTGTACTCGTTTTTAGTTCCATATCCTGGG
>NW_005187404.1:906507-907228 GCF_000239375.1 Pundamilia nyererei
TCCGTCCACAGATCTTCTACAGGACTGAGGTCTGGAGACTGGCTAGGCCACTCCATGACCTTAAGTGCTTCTTCTTTAGCCACTCCTTTGTTGCCTTGTTGGGATGTCTCCGGTTACTGTCACGCTGAAAGAAAGCCTCTTCCATGACCCATTTCGAGTGCTCTCACGGAGGTTCTTATACAAGATTTTATTGAACATGATTCCAGAGCACAGGTGAATCTGCAAAAGGAAAATATGCTGCTGCAGGTCTGTACCGCTCTCCACCACACACGGGCAGCTTTATGGAAATCGCAGACAGATATCATTCATAACACTGACAACACTGCAACAGAATTAACGGAGCGGGAAAATGTTTTGCCTGATATAACTGGAAAAGATGCCAAACAAAAAAACTCGGGCACACCTTTTCTACCTTATTTCATAATCTAGACTTAAATGCTCATAAACACAGCCACCTTTTGTTAGGAACATCAATTGAACCAACCCACAATCTAACAACCACAGCTATTCACAATCCTCTAGTTCCCACACAGCAAGCAGGTCTGGCCCAGATCTGGTATCAAGCCGGCACTGCTGGCTGACTTCTGGCATGGTAAGCAGTGTTGGTCAAGTTACTTGAAAAAAGTAATCAGTAACTAATTACTGATTACTTCCCCAAAAAAGTAATCCTGTTACTTTACTGATTACTTATTTTCAAAAGTAATTAATTACTTAGTTACTT
>NW_005187404.1:907915-912516 GCF_000239375.1 Pundamilia nyererei
TCAAAAAAAGTAATCAGATTACTTACAAGTAACGCCTTACTGCCCATCTCTGAATGCGAGTGCAATAAATTGCTTTACTTTGTCTGTAAAATGATGAACATGATATATCTCACCTAAATTAACAATCTTACTCACACTCCTCTGAAGCGCAATAAACCCAAGAGTTGTCAAAACCTGAAGACTGGCAGGAACTGCATAGTTTCTCTGGGTTTGGCACAGTTGGACCCAGTTCCTCATGTTCTTAAAGAAAACAACTTTTGAAAGCCTAAAGCGGCATATGAGCCAACTATCATCCTGAGTCATAAAATCACAACTTGTTCTCATCTGCTCATCAAAAAGCTCCTCCAACAGCACCACATAATAACATTACGTACAGCTTTAGCTATTTGTCTGATTAAAATGTTGCATTTTTTTTATTTATTAAAAAAGACAAGCTAAAAACTACAGTCACAATTAATAAAGTGCTTTCCTAAAGAAAAGTGGAGGAATTGAGGTAGGTGTATGTGCAAACAGACAGAAATATGTGATGGCAATAAAAAATAAATAAATGTACAATATGACATATTTTAAAGTGTCAGAATGTAACAACTACAGCATTATGTCAATGACGTCTATGGATTGTGTTACTAAAATAAAACACCAACACCCAGTATCTGGATGGACTACAAAAACAAAAAAACAGTCACTCCTGAGAAAGCTATTTTCTACATATCATGTATTTATCCTCTGAGCAGACCTTTGTTTTAGTCTTTACAGTAAAATCCTCTGGTGTTGCAACCTGACAAGCCTGGTATGCAGACAGTGAGCATTTCCTGGTCTGGGTGGAGTCAGTGAGGCTGCACTTGGCTGAGGGAAGTTATGTGTAGAGTAAAAGCCTTGCAGTGACCTGCTCTTTACCCGGCATATTTCAAATACCACGAATCACCTGCGTCCACATCGGTGCACGTGTTTGCGTGCGTGTTTGTGTGTGTGTGTTTTGTTTGTTTTACCACATACTGCAGACACTTACATCAGCTGCTGACTTAGGCACTCTTTCTCTTCTCTCGTGTTCTGAAGCGCCACGCTGGAATTCTTCAACTCCTCACTCAGTGCTGTTTACACAGACAGACACACAAACGCTTACTTCATCCGATGAAGATGCGGTAAAAGCTTACAAAAGTCATCCTGCATAAAGACAATCCGGGGGTACATGAGAGCGACGGAGTGGGCCGTGTTTTCTATCAGATGGTTCATTGGACTTGAGCAAAGGAGGACGGCTCACATCAAATAAAACACTGTGCAAATGTGACATTTGTAATAATGAGGAAAAAACACAAGTGGAGGAGGAAGAACACAAAATAAAGCTCGTAGTGTATCATGAACAAGAGCTGATGTGAGAAATACACGAGGGTTGGTTAAAATAAAAAGTCATAGACACGAGCTGAACACGAGGAAGAGAGGGAGAGCCGAAAGACGGGAACGTGTTGACAGGAAAGCTGGGACTCGGGAGGTAAAACAGTGATATGGTAGGGCAGCCTGTGTTGTTGTGTGTCTGACGCCAAGGAGCTGCTGTATTGCTGCTGCTTCTTTACTTCACTGCCACCTTGGTGGTTCGAAACAGCATGTAGACAAAACCAAATCACTAGATTAAAAAAATAAAACAAGAATAAAATAGCAGAGAAACGTGAATCTTGAAAGGATCTTTTAACAAAGGCTTAATCTAGATGTGTGCTGCACAGGTACGGGGGGCAATCATTATTCTGCCGGTTTCCAGGCCACTGAATACATGTATTAAAAATGGACATGGAGGAAATGGCTGACTGAGATATTTAGACTTTATGTCAGGCCAACAGCTTGTAATACTGCAGCGCTGGACTTCTTTCTCCATGCAAGAGTGGCTCTCATGCAAGAGAAAAGCATTTATGCTTCGAGTCCGAATAGTGAATAACATGCCACTGTTTTCACTGGAAAATCCCTGTGCATGTAGCTGTCATAAGTGTAAATATTTGCATACCAGCCCTCGTCTTCAGCTAAATATGTATAAAATGACAAAGGCTTGCAATCATAAATTGCATAATCAGCAAGCACGGGCATGTACAGCTGCCAGTGGAAGTGGGCCACCGGTGTTTATCGATGATGGTTCTGCTGATAGAAGCAGCAGGACGAACTGTAAAGTGTATAGAGCAATACTCTCAGCTCATATTCAGAGAAATGCTACAAAACTGATCAGACTCAGTTTCACGGTGCAAATGGATAATGATCCAAAGCGTGCCGCAAAAGCAACCCGAGAATTTCTCGAGGCAAAGACGGGATATTCTTCATTGGCCAAGTCAGTCATTTTATCTCCAGATAGCGCATGTTTTTGAATTACCGAAGACAAAACTGAACGCAGAGAGACACCCAAACAAGCAGTAACAGGAGGCGGCTGAAGTAAAGGCCCGGCAGAGCATCTCAAGGGAGGAAACACAGCATTTGGTGATCATGAGTTCAAGACTTTAAGGAGTAATTGACTGTAAAAGACTTCCATAAAACTGTCAAAAATGATCTTTATATTTAAAGTAACGTTAGGTTGTCTAAACTAATACAAACTGCTGGTCAGTCTATTGTCCATTTATTCAAAACTACAAAAGAAATGTTACTGTACAAAAACTTTGGGACTTAATTGTAGATTTTTAATGCTTTGTTCACCAAGTTAAACCCTGAGGACTATTAGCATGAACTACTGTTAGGTTCTGTGGCTCTGCAATAATCAATCCCTCCTGCAATAACTCCTGCAGGTTGTAATAACTGCTGCAGTATGAAGAAATGTGTAGAAACATAATCGAGTTCAAGTTATTTATGATGTTTTGAAATCATGCCGGAGAAGTGGAGCTCTATAGCATTTTTGTTGCGTTGCCACATAATGCGTTGTACGGCAGGGTATCGTGGCTGCAGGCCTGGAGAGCTCTCAAACCAATGTCAGCCTGACATTCTCCTGCTCCCGTCTTTGTTTTCTTTGCTCTCTCCCTCTCTTGTTTTCTCTCTTTTCACTCTTCCCTTCACCGTCTCTCTTCTCTCAGTCTTTTTTTTTCATCCAGCTTCCTCTCTTTCTGTGTCTCCGTTTTCTCCCTCTCACCCTTTTCTCTTTGTTTCTTATCTTGGCTCTAACTTCCATTCCCCCTTTCTTTCGCTCGCTCTTTCAGCAGGAAAAGGGGAATGTAGGAGGTCCTTCTCCAACTGGCAATACACTGATAATTGCTTTCTGGTCACTGTGACATGACAAGGTCTGCCAGGGTAAAGCGGCACAGCTACACGCTCAGAAGGACACGCGCGCGCGCACACACAGCAAAGGCAAGAAGTGCGTGCGTGAAAAGCAGCAAACACACAGAAACACGAGCCCCGACAAAAGGCTCGGACAGAAAGACTCGCAAATAAACACTGCAGCAGCAGTCGTGTCCAAACAGCAATAGCTGTATAAATACTTGATGGAGCAGAAAGGTTTTGCGATGACAGCGAACCAGCTGGTCTGACTTTCTCCGCAGCCCTTCTATTGTGTCCTAGCTGCTAACAAAAAGACACACACAGTGTAACAAGGTGGCTGTAAAAATTACAGCAACTTACTAGCAGCTGGCCACAGACATTTTAGAATAGCCTCGCTGTATTGTCACTGGGGTAGTACTTTGTGCTGTGCTGTAGTCACAGAACATTTTTTTTACTCTATAATACACCACAGAGCAGTACATGACTGCTTTTGAACGCCAATACTTTAATAAACAACTTCTTCCCTTTGACATATTGACCAGTTATGTGGGGCTGGATCGATTGTTTGGTTGATATGTTCTCATCTGACCACATCCTTCCAGATTGGACGATCATTGATGTTTTGTTTAGGAAGAAAAGCATTTGTTTTGTTATTTTTGGCAAAGGGAGGACGAGACAAGATGTGAGAACTCCTCAGTCCTCAGCAACTTTGGACTCGGCCAACCTAACGCAAACTGCCAGGTCCAGTGTATTTACTGTTTATGTGTTCTCGACATTTGCTTGGCTGCAAACAACAATGTCAAAGAAGTCGTTAATGTGGCTCCATCTGTTAAGTAAGATGGCCAAGTAGTCAACTGGAAACTTTGCGGCGGTTTGCATATAACAGCTCAACAACCAACAAGGAAGAGCATCCAAGAGCAGTGAACTAACTTGACTTTGTTAGGCTGTGTTTAGGGCTTGAGGCTTGAGTGTCAACATGATGGAATTGGCATATGTCAATATGTTTGGTTTAATTATAGGCTTAGATGACATTTGCATCCAGCTACAGCTTCTGTTAGAAGCAGCAGCTCCACCCTTAGACCAAGCCGGATCTGAAGCCTCTTCAGATTTAAATGGAAAAATTATATTGTGATTTTGTTTTCCCCCCTGGGACATGAGGCCTGTCAACGTTACACTGAACTGTCCTGTTCAGATCAACAGCTGATATATTTCTAATTTCAGAAAATTGTATCAATATTGGCAGGTGGGCACGGGTCACTTCGGAGTCTGCTGCTAACATTTAAGTACAGTGGGGCAAAAAAGTATTTAGTCAGCCACCGATTGTGCAAGTTCCCCCACTTAAAATGATGACAGAGGTCAGTAATTTGCACCAGAGGTACACT
>NW_005187404.1:913864-926888 GCF_000239375.1 Pundamilia nyererei
GTACCTCTGGTGCAAATTACTGACCTCTGTCATCATTTTAAGTGGGGGAACTTGCACAATCGGTGGCTGACTAAATACTTTTTTGCCCCACTGTATAAAGTGATGAGGTCAAATCATTCAGTGAGCGTATACTGGCTTTTTATACCTAATTATTATTCATTTGCTGTAATATGGCTTGGAGGCAGAGTGCGCACCACACACTGCGGTAGCTTTAATGTTGAGGTAACGCCTCCCTGTGAAAAACGCATTGGTTGAAGTGTTGGGACATTTCAGCTGACCAAGATTTTCTTTGAGTGAGTACAGCTCTGCAAATAATTCAAACCCAATACCAGGGGAGATCAGAAAGTCAATCCAGAAAACATAAGAACTCTTATGACCACAAACACAACGCTATGAACTCAAGGCACTCTAAAAACACCAAGAATAAGATTTACTCCATGGAGGGAAAAATATGTTACAAGACAAAAAACAAAGCTACAGTTTGACTAATCTAACTGCAGAATAAACTGATGTGGTAAATCACTGAGAGAGTGCAGGGGCTAAACTAAAACTTTGATTTTTATTTATGATGTTTTTATGGCAATATGATGATTTCAGTTTGCTTTGTGGGTCATAAGGCATCGTATGCACGTTACCCACATCTCTCCATGCCACATGACATATTGCTTGATTATGGTTTTTTGAAATTAGTCTCCCAAGGCCGAGTATATTGTTGTGAACTTTGAAAACAATCCATAAAACAATGTGGGCAACATAGTAAGTTTTAACTGATTTAGACATTTGTTGTGATCTTGACCTGGAAGCGATTTTCACCAAAATTAAATCAGCAATTTGACAAATGATATCTTAAAATGCTCGACTGCTAACAAACAGGCAGACAAGCAACCAAATGAAACCGATTGCAAGCCCGCTCCCTTCAGAGGGAGATAAAAGGGGGGGTTCACACTAAGGATGGGTCAAACTACAGATTATCTTTGGCAAAGCATCAACATCTTTTACATGTGATTTACATAAACAGCAGTTTACAACTGCTTTTGCAAACACGCAGCAACTGCCGCAGCCTGAGGCTAAAGCTGTGGATGGACTGAAACAAGCAACGCCACTAATAACTCTAGCCCATAACGTAGCTAGGTTACAGTAACCTACACTACAGGAGCCAAGGCAACATTAAGATCCTGCAAAATTGGAGCTACCTTTACAGTTACACACGCACACACTGGAATTTTTACACACTGGAGTCTACATTACTATAACATCACATTCTAAAGCATACCACATGCATTTTTGTGTGTCTGCCTAGTTTATTATGCATAATGAAAGCATACCACCTTCTGAACCACAGCAGCTTCAGGGGAAAAAATCTGATGTAAGTGCTGCACAGCAGACCCCTGAAGGAGTTTACTGTTCCTACCTCGAAATTTTTTTTACCTAACTAGAACACCAAGGAGTGCACTACACGTTCTCAGAGAAAGTAAGTGCTATGAAGTGAAAATTGCTCAGTAATAGCGGCTTATTACTGCATTGCAGTTGTCTTTTAGAAACCTGCTATACCTGAATACCTCCCTACAGGAATTCATAAACTTTTAGCTGATTATACCCCAATACAATTCTTATCCATGTTTACATTAAAATGCTTTGGAGCGACTGAGAAATGGAAACAGAGAGATGTGGAGGCAGTATTTGCTAAGCTGTGTGAACATATATTTGATATTTTTATATTCCTCCTATCGGTATCAACTCACACATGTAGAAAGTTGGCTCCCAGGGAAATAGATACTATAGAGTGTTGGGATGGCCCACGGTGTTGGCAGATATATGTGGTTCACGGATCGGTCACACACACCCGCACACATGCTCACAAGCACGCACGCACATTTGTGTGGCTTTAGTCATGCTTAGTCACATGACACTCGAGTCTGTTTCCACCAAAATCCCACACATTCAAACCTCTGGGTCCATCGCCTCTAACTGTCAAGTCATACAAGTCAACTGCTGACATTTGCACAAAAGTAAAGTTGGATTAATCGCATCTTCATCTTCCTCCAATCTCACCGTGTGTCTCTATCTTGGTTTCTCTGTAAAATTCCACACCCCTCAAGGCTTCTCCTCCCTCCTCTCTTCCACCTAACCATAAACCACATTTATCTATTCACATTGGGCAACCTCCTTATGTTTCCCTCTGCTCCTTCTTCCCCACCTCACCTGCTCCGCTCGTCTGCTGTTCGGCGCTAACCACAGAATGCTGACAGACAAGTAGCACAGTTTAAAAGCTGACAAACGCCCATATCAGTTTGCAGTCGCATTCAGGTGACTGGCAAAGGGTTTGTGGTTCAGTTTTGAAATTACAGTAATTGTATCACAGTAGGGCTAAAAACATGTCACTGATTAACCAGCTGGTGTTGGAACGAGCCAGAACTAGCTGAATAATTATGGGATTTTTGCTTGTCAATCAAACGTTGCAGATAAAGATGTTAAAAGCCTTTCTTATGCACATTATCAGCTTGACTATAATGCGCAGCATGGTAACCTATTTTGAGCTTTCGTAACAACACACAAAAGACACAATACTAGTCTTAAATTTAAACTACACAAAACCAAAACATACAGCAACTGGTGAACTTTAGTCACTAAACTGAACCGACACTCATATGTATAACTACACCCCCCCCCATACCAGTTGCTGATTTGTTGCTGGCTGTCTGTGAAATCGATTGCTGAAGTCGCAGTCATACAGGTCTAGAGACCAGTTGGGCATCCCCTGACGACCACTGGCTGCTTGGAGAAATAGAGTTGCCAATTACTGGTACAGCAACTACTTTCAATTCAGTTTTATTTATATAGCGCCAAATCACCACAACAGTTGCCTCAAGCCACTTTATTTGATAAGTTAAGAGAAAACACCAACAATCAGATGACCCCTTATGAGAAAGCACTTGGGAAGAAAAACCTCCCTTTTTACAGCAAGAACCATCCAGCAGTACAAGACTCAGGGAGGGGGAGCCATCTGCTATCATTGGTTGGGGGTGAGGGAAGGGAGGGAAATTGCGTTTAAAGTGGTATACAGCGCTTCCTGCTTTACTAGCAGGCTGCTCGTACTTTTTGTAGAAGAATACACTTCTCGCTAAGCAGTAGTGAAACTATGAAAAGTGGCCCTGAAGTAGATGAATGTTTGCAACCAACACGTTTCAAAAGGAGCAACTTTACTTTGAAGGCAAATGTAGTAGTTTCACTACTGCTTGGTGGCTAATTTTCAAGTTCGCGTCTTCCATCCAAACTTCCATCCAAACTATTGCAGACTATGCAGTAATATGCTTTTGACCAAAACAAACACAAGGACGTTTTTGGTGCAGCACCTTCTTTGCAGCTGATTTCACATGACGACGTTCAACAACCTCCAGCAACCAGCTAGTAAATACGCATGTCTTTGCCTAGCAAACAAAGTTTCCCTGGGAGGGGCCGGCCCGTCTGTAAGCCTGTGTACAAAGTATAAAATTGCAGCATTGGTATATTCAGAAACCCAGATGCCGAATTGTTTTTAAAGATGAGAAAAACAAATAGAGAATGCCTCGTCGACATTAGGTTTCTATATTTGTCTTACAGAAGATTTGCTTTCATTGAACATATGTACTGTGTATACGAGCCCACATGGGGGTGTTTGTGTCTCAGTGCGTGCATTCTTCAGTGTGTAGTTTATTATATCCGTTGGTTCGTGCAGCAGCTGTTTTCACGAACACGTCACTGAGCAAACACACTCACACGACATCAATACAGACAGTAGACCACTTTCTTTGACTTCCTGCATCAAACCCCTTCTCTCTTTTTGCTCTCCGCTATAAACACACACATACACGCTTACACTTCGCAGCTGTTTGGAACGTGCAGCACAGAGAAAACGACCCACCCATGAGGTGAGCCGGAGGTTAACTCTCCTTCAGGCATTTACTGTCAGTGCAGAACACACACAAAACGCACAAACACATGCCTGCCTGCAGTCTTGCTTCATTTGCTTACATCTATTTAAATTTTATCGTAGGAGGTTCATCGGTTTACAGACTTTAGGCACATGAACCCATAAAGACGTGCACACACATTTCATCCTGTCTAACCTCTCTTTAAAGATTGTTAGAGTTTGTGTATTAACTATAAACACACAGACACGCACACATATTGCGATCCATTCATTGTGGGAGCTGCTCTCAGAACTAAAAGAGTTGACGGCGCAGTTAAACTAATATTTATTCCTGTCGAGAGATTATTTGCTCAACTCTTTCTGCCTCTTTCATGTCCACTTTAGCACTCTACAAAAACACATGCACCGCTTTACTGTGCTGTAAATGACTCTCATATATATAAACCTTTGTTTCTCTTACACTCCTTTGAACTAGTGTGTGTGTGTGTGTGTGTGTGTTGTGTGTGTGCATGCACAGTCTGTATTACCTGAGTACACCTGTGTGTTGTGCTGCATTATCTGAGACCTGAAGGCCTGCCAGGCCCTTGTCAGTTGGCTGAGGAAACCCCGTACATCTGTGAGCGCGCTGCCAGAGGAGCGGAGCAAAGACAGAGTTGCTCGCAGGGCCTGATGCTGCTGCACACAAGCACCTCTGAAACACACAAACACACACAAACTGACAGCTTGAAATAGTTTCGATTTTACAATTTCCAGAAAAGCCTTTGATTTTTAAAAAATAAATTTACAATACTTCATTGCTTTGACACATTTGGTTATAATATCTGAACCTCTAAATAGAGTACTGTGTGCGAATCACACATTAACTTTTAATGGTGCCGCCTGGAAAGATCATTGTTTTGTATTGCAAACTAAGAGTGGAAATTCTTTCTCCCTCTCCTTTACAAATACTAAGGCTGTTACTCCACTGGAGTTTATCAATGTGATAAAGAGAGAAGCAAAGTGTGGCGTTGTTCTGGTGTGAAACAAATAACACACTGTGAAAACCAGATGTAAAATTTTTGAAAGAAAACTGTAAAAGAAAATATCAATTACACATTATGTAAACATTAATTTTGATTGAAAATAGTATAAAACAGCAAAACAAATGTTGAAACTAAGAAATTCTAGTTTCATTTTTAAAGTGTTTAAAACAACTATTCAGATGCCTTTGAACATTGGGGTGATGTCTTAGAGGTAAAGTTAAAGTGATGTTAGTCCATTATTAGCAACTTTGTCTGTTCCAGTTCAGTAAGAGATCTTAGCTAAATCTTCTTCTCTCATTCATCTGATATTCCTAACAATACTGTATGCTATCAGTTACTAGAAACCTTCTACACTTGCTCCAGGGAGATACAATTTAGGCTGACTGTAGGGATTTAAAAAAAAAAAGATACTAATCAATACTAAAAATTGCTATTATACAAGTCAAGACACTCAACTGCAGCAGTATCAATAACAATAGTACCATTTTCACCCCCTCTAGTTGGCACACTGCTAACGACACTTACCAACACTTTACGAGGAACTTTGAGAGGTCAGTAAAGCTCACACCAAATGTTAACCTGGCTGGTGCTGCCTAGCTCCCACTAAGAGCTAGGCAGCACATGTGGGCACATGTGGGCATTCTTAATTTGATAGGATAAAACAATAATTTGTGTGAAAAAGAGAGCTACGTTTATCTTAAAGTGTCATGTGAAATGGAGCGTGTGACAGGCAGAAAGTGGACCCAGAGTGCAGGATTCAGCAGACAGAGATAAACTTAGAATTGCAGCTTTTTTGCTGGTAAAATATCATGAAAACAAAAGCAAAAGTATAACAGGGCTGGCAGTCTGTCTGGAAACTAGAAAGACAGAAGCTACACCCATAACAAGTGAGGACACGACAAAGAATAGAAGGAGATGCAGACAATATATACAGAAAGGAGGAAATCGAGGCAGAGTGCAAATAGATTTCTCCTAAATTTTGACTCATGGACTGAACATTGCTTAAATTCTAAGGTAATAAATTAGTAGGAAAATAATGGAGAAACGTAAAAGTTTCAAAAATCAGAAGCTAAATAAATGACAGCAGGCGACTGAGGATAAAAACCACAAAAAAACAAAGTGTTTTTTGGTGTTCTGCCTTCTTCCTCACCAAAATCTCTCTCACTCTTAAAGAAATATGTTCAGACGAAAAGCACTTTGAGAAACATGAAAGATCACTAGCCCTCACTCACATCTGCATACGGATACAAACACACACACGCGCACACAAACTCAGGCAGACACACAGACCAATGTAAAGCATGGAAAACTAGAGCAATGGAATAGAACATTCTGTTATTCCGAGCCCACTTTTGTGGGTGAGAGGACGCCGGACAGTTTCCTATTTTCCTGCATACTCATAGATGTGGAAGCACACAATCCAGACACAGGAACACACATGGAGGCGCACACAGGTAGACATACACAGTAACAAGCTAACATTATGAGCATGGCTGGGTTTTACGAGCAATATGATGGGACTGTTTTTGAGAGCTCTGCGGGGTTGAGTGGTTGTTTTAGCTTATTTGGGGTTTGTGGTTTAAGGTGATAAAAAAAATGAACAGAGTCTCTGACGAAACGAGACAAGACGGGACGAGAGGGCAGACCTTGAGCTGGTCGGCAGTGCCTCAGAGTGTGCATGTGTGCGTGCAGGGTGAGGGGAGTACGGGCACTGCTTGTCACGAGAGCCAGTTTTATAATGTCAGATGACATAAATCACGAAGCTGACAGGACCGAATGGAGGAACAGATATGAGCCAGATCTGTCATTGGTGATAAGTCCTAAAACAGTGGAAAACTTGAGACTCAGAGAAAGAGACTGCACATGTTCGTTCCCCATACTGGTTTACTCATTTAGCAGCTTTCGGTGTTTCTCATATCCTTTCTCCTACTCTCTACCTCTTCACCTCTTTCATCTGCTTCTGTCCTGGTATTAGCTGCTCATGTCTTTGCCATCCTCTTTTTCTATTTCCTGGAATTAACCACTGGGTCAACTGAATTAACCTTCTCTCTTCTGTTTTCCCACTCTCTATTTTATTGTCCTCCTGCTATCATCTCACACAGTTGTTTCCCATCTACCCTGGACTTCCCTGTCATGAATTTTGTCCAGAACTAAACAGCCAAGCTGGGTGGCGCACGCCAACAGGATGAAAATGAAACTTTCAAGCTGTTTTTGGCTTCTTTACAAAATCCTTAACACATAACTGTATTCCCCCATGCGCATGCCATTTTACTTTTTCCTGGTCATAAATTTACCTGTGAATTTCAACTTGCTGCTTCTCTTTCCCAAGTATCTGCTCTGCCTCCTCTTTCTTGGCAGCTGTTATTGCCAGTCTGTAGAGGAAGAAGAAAAAGTACAGAATTACAGAAAATCTGTCATTTTAATGAGACTTCCCTGAAAAATGTTCCCATTCAAGTAGTGATCGATGGCAACAATTATTGTGACTATGTGCAATGAACTTATTGGTGTATTATTGCTGTCTTCAAAAAGACTGTGCACCAAGATCGCAATAAAATTACAATAAAATGGCAGTCTGCTATCAGTTTGTAACTGCATGGGGTCAAGTTCGCAATTATATGTAACTTGTTGATAATTCATGGTTAACTGAGATAAGTTAAAAAAATTGCAATTCTGTTGGTGTTAACACACACAGAAATTCACATGTGAACTGAAACTCAGACTATCTTCTTACACTCAGAGCCTCGTAGACTTAAACAAAAATTCCTTCACAATAGTAACAAAGTTGCTGCAGGATAATGATTTAACTGCAAAATGTCATAGGCGATTGGCAACCTTCATTTTATATAAAAATGTAAACAAAACACAACCAGTTGTCATCTAGTTGAATCAAGTACCTTATTAAAAAGAGGAACTGCACATGAATTGTGCTCAGTGGTACAAACTGGCTCAAACTGAGTGCAATCTGATGTGTTAGAAATCTGCCTTTGTAGGTATACTATTGTGTGTCACAATAGTAAGCAGACCAATTGCCTCCCACCAGACAACCTGTGCAATAACCTTGCAATCAAAAGTAGTTGTCCAGAGGTTGAGGGTGTTGCAACCTCAATCTGCAACTACTTGCAATCAGTCTCCAGCAGCAAAAAGTCGCAGGTACTCACAAGCAGGTTCCTGTCCTACTTTTACTCAAACTGTGACAGAGCCATTAACAGTGAAGTGAAAGTAGGCCATATCATATACAGAAATACGACCAAGGGACAGTTGGATTAGATGAAATATTATCCCATGAGGAACTTCTAGCCACAGCTCCAGGTGTGTTTTTGGTGTGATCATGGTGATTCATCTAATTACCTCCCAAGAATTCTTTAAAAATGACTAACTACAAGTGCCTTTCATGCATAAACTTCCAGCAGCTTTGGTTTACCTCTTGGTCAGTGTCCTGTGTCTCTGTAGGTGGAGCTGGCCTGTGCTAGGATGTGAGTTTGTGGTTGTCTGTGTCTCTATTTTAGCCGTGGCAACGCTCCCAGTGTGGCCTGTGAGAATGGATGGATGAACGGCTGTGATAGACAGTAACAGCATCAAACAAAGGCAGCATCCATCTCCTTTTAAAGTGAGAAGAGCCACTTCATTAATGGCTTACAACTATAAATTACTGATGACATGGAGATGGGATCAATCAGGATATGAGAGTAGATGACATTGTGTACTTTTCTACAGGTGAGCTGTCACGCACAAGTTGTAAGCTGACATCTAATAATTTTTGGATTATTAGCAACAGTCCTGTGAGGTGTAACCCAGCTGTTGGGACTTGTTTATTTTACTGAGTAAGAGGCTGATTGTTTACTGATCAAAAATATGTCCCTGTCATTTTACATTATGTAAAGTCTTCTATTTCACAGTATTAAGGTAAAATGCTAACACATTTTACTGCCAATAAGCTGCTGCAGACAGATATTAGCCAAGGTTAAAAGCATTTGCTGCAGGACGCCGCTTATACCTTCACTTATAATGCATGCCTATACACATGCATAGATATCTATCAAAGTGTAAGATGAAATATGTAAACGTAACATTTGCAAGAACTTGCCAAAGTATGTGCATATGTGGATACCCGTTCTTTAGCTGAAGCAGGTACTCAGTGAACGCGCTGTGCTGAGTGGAATGAATAGTTTTACACGTCTAACAATGGCTGCACTTGAACAACTTTGTATTTACACATTAAAAAAGTAAAAAAAAAAACAACAACATCAAAAAAAATCTGCTCTGTTATCAGTAATGCTTCCACAGTTTGGTTAAAAAAAAAAAGACACGAGGAAGCTAAAGGTTATGATATGTTCTCGACTACTCCTGAACACGTCTCTCATCGTACATTTCCCAGACAGAAGCAATCAAATCTGACATGTTTCTGTAATCAACCCCAATCAGAGACCCATAATGAGTGAGACTGTGTGACCTGGACAGTTAGGAAGCAGGAACAAAACATCCTGTTCTTTCCTAAAACACCGCAAATAACCACTGAGAGCAGGAAGAATAAACATAATAAGCACTCAGAGTTATGCATGGCAGACTAGACAAAACCAGACAGACAATAATCATGAAGCTTAATCAAGAAGTGCAATTTGAGTGACATGTTATGAACTCGGCAGGGGATTTTTCTACTCTAGAAACAAAGGTGAAATAAGCTGTTTAGAGACCCTGTGCAAAGAAAATCTCTGGGAAGAGATGAATTTATACATCAACATTATCTTTGTTTAGGGGACATTTACCGCTAGTAGAAGTAAAAGTAAGCAACTACATACTGCCCAGTATGTGTTTTACAGTAATATAATGACCTTTACTTGCTTTATTGTTTATTACCAAGCTATGGGTGTGGTAATGGGAAAGAGTGAGTGCTATTGATAATATACAGGCACGCAGGGTCAAACTTTGAGCAGTGCATCATGAAAGGTGAACCCCACCCAATTTATTTGGACAACCTTTGAATTATACACTTATAGTGAGTAATGCATAATACAGTAATAATAGGCCCTAATCCTCTTCCATGCTTTTGTGCTTTGGTGGGAAAATTTTCTTTATGAGGTGAACTAGATGAGAAAGACACGTCAATACTCATGATTCTCTAAGTGGTGAAATGGAGTAACACATAGAAGAAGAAAAAAGAAAAAGGATAATGATCTCTCCTTATTAAAATGTCTATATGTTATGAGGTATGCTGTATGTGGACTGTCTGATATCTGTGGTGGAGACTGATCTGAAATATATCAAACTCTGTAAGTAATTGAATTGTTAGCCCTACATGTGCTTGTGCCGATGTGCTGTACATATTGTACAGATTGGCCCAGGATAACAACCCTGTGACAGCAAACACACGAGAACGTTTGTTTATTGTGTTTAGCTCAACAAAATCAGAGCCCAATTCCTTGTATACACTCTTACTTGGCCAATAAAGCCGATTCTGATTCTGATCAAAAAGGCAATCAGTTATCACCTAACTGAAAGCTCATGTTTTGCTCGCACAATTAAACCAGCTCTGGTTCTCTTGTGTAACATATCTGCTTAAAATTCTTCAAATAAAAGCTAACTGTTCTCTCGATGTGTGAGAATAGATGAAGCTATGCATGTTTCTTCCCGTGTGTGTGTGTGTGTGTGTGTGTGTTTGAAGAAGAAGAAGCAGTGTTTAATTCTGAGACAGTGTTTACAAGTAAATAAGTATGCGTGTGACTGTGGCTTAGCCAGCGTGTTGCGTGTGTATGTGAGATTGTGTGAGTTAGCCGTTTCCTTGAGCATTTTAGCCCGTCTGTTTGTATGTGTGCCACTTTCTGACCAAGTCTGTGATCCTTTCTATATAAAATGTGTGTATTTATGCCTGCGTGCCTTTGCTCTTGGAGTGATGGCAGCCCAGACTCCCACTGTTCACCCATCTGTCTCCAGTAGTCCCAAAGCGAGATCAGAATGAACGGTGCCTCAAGAAGTGTGTGTGTGTCCCAATTTTGCCTGTGTGTACAAATTTGTGAGTGCTTTGCATGCGTGAGCTCCAGCTCCTGTTCCCAAGGCAGTAGCTGTCAGTGGAATAACTAGGTAGTACCAGCGAGTGCGTGGCGGATTAGAGTACCCCAAACCGGCAGACTAAATCAAGCGCATCATCGAGACGTGTCACGCACACTCACAGGACACGCCAAACACAGTCAGTCAGCCACACACATCAACAATGCTGATCTCAGCCGCAGCGTTACCGTGTCCAACCAAATCAAATGTTTTCCGTTTTGGGGCGTGTATGTGTCAGACAGTTTACAAGTTTGCGCTCCTCTGTGTTTTTGGAGGTTTGTTTGAAGGGCAGCATCACAAAGCTAAACTTATAATCCAGCAGGCTTATTTTCAGCGGCTGACTGTACAAAATGTTCACAGTCACTTTGTCTTTTCAACCCTGATTTCAGTGAAACGTGTAATTGCGATATCTATGACCTTTGGCCAGACTTTATCATTTTTCACTGCCTCTTTTGTTTGACGGGTGAATTGTGTGATTATTACATTTGCTGTTTTATCTGCTGTCCTTTTTCTACAAGCTCAACCTTTGTTTTCAAGCTAATCATCACTGATGTCCTCACAACGGAATAAAAAAAGACAAAATAATCTGGTGTGATCCCCTGTTTAACCACAAGAGTTAATCAGATTAGAGCCATAATTTTCAAATGAATTTTCCAGAACTTAGGGCTGCAGGCCTTCTGACAGCGGCCGAGGTGAAATGAGTGCATGTCAGAGTGGATTTGGCCTCATATTTACTTTATTTGCGTAAGTGGTATTTTCTGTCGTCACTGAAAGTGACATAAAAGCTTTCCCATATCAAAGTGTCATCTGTTCACCCACTGTGTGCGTTTGCATGTCTGTGTGTGTGTGACTGTGTGTTTTTGTGAGTTGAAAGACTGTTTTGATCAACAGCATGGCAGGACATTCAAAGCACAAAGCCATTTTACTTTGAGCAAAAAAGGAGTGTAACACACACAAAGTCACACACGCAATTCATTTTCAGCTTTTCCACGTTTTTAAAGCTAAAAAACACAACAGTGTCCTGTCAGCAGCCAGGTAAATGCTTCAGTAATAACTAACAGCTCTTTAATAAGGTCTGTCAATCAGCTTCTATCAATACTTTATCAGCTAACCATAATCCCTTACTGGAAAAGGCTGTGTGTATGTATGTGTGTGAACACCTGTCCGTATATATTTTGCTTTCCGTTTATCTGGTAACCATGTCAGGGACGCCATAACAGTGATTGCTATCATCAAAACACTCTCATATGCACTCACACATTGAGTCACACACACAGTCTCTCACACACGCACAAACACACAAGTAGAAATCACAAATCAAGTACATCATTTTGAAGCTAATAGAATTAACTCATAGGAAATGAAAATGCATTTGTTTTTCCAGCTTGTATATTTCAGTTCTACAAAACAGCATCCCTTTGTTTCACTTGTGTGTGTGTGTTGCTATGCTACTGCTTCAACAAGGATTTGTTGATTACCAGATAAACTTGTCATATTGTGTGTCTGTGCGAAGGAGGCTGCGCCGCAGACACAAGGAAACGCACAGTAATATAGTTGTTTTTTGTTTATCGTGTTGTCATGAGCCCCACAATAAATTGAAGCCCACGTTAGAGCCGCACAAAGGTCCTCTAAAGTTGAGAGCTCTAATGTGTAACTAATATGTACACAGCACAGACAAAGCAGAGACACAGAGAGACTGTTTGATGTGGTAATGTGAACCTCAGCTTGGATCGCTGCTAATACCTCACATGCTGGCTGCGAGCGCTTCTCGACTCTGTACATTACGGCTCGGCATATTACCTAACACATATGTGTGGGCAAACGGTGGATTTGTGTATTGTTTCTGTGGTTGCCACTGGAAACAAGGAATTGAAATAAAACCACATGAGTGAGCACATAACTAATTTACCACAAAATACTTCCTCGTTACAAATGGATTCCTTTTTTATTTGCCATCCATCATTTGTCTCCCCTTCACTTCCATTCTGCCACCTGCAAGTCGTCTTATCATTATTGTAATCCAGCCCCAGGAGTGTGTGTGTGTGTGTGT
>NW_005187404.1:929214-948732 GCF_000239375.1 Pundamilia nyererei
TTGTTCAATAATAAAATTATTCCTCAAAAATACAACTTGCCTAATAATTCTGCACTCCCTGTATACACAGACTCACATCAAAACACTGTATTTGAATCAAGAATGAGACAAGTCAGCCAGGAAGAAGCAAGCAGAGCATAAAAAACCCCAGACAGTCCTTTCAATGCTCGCACACAAGCAATATCAACCTGTCTTCAGTGAAGTAACCTTTGTCCATCCATACCTATTCATCAGTGACTCATACAAAGGGAACCCCTTTGTATGAGCCATCCTCAAATCTATTTTTGCCTCAAATACAGCGATGAACTTTTCAGTTCCCTTATGTTCTCTTAACTCTTTCAGATCAGCAAAGTGACACAAACTAGTGTACCACCTGACTGGGTCCAACCTCTCTTCATAACCCCCTGTACAAACAGACTTGAAAATGCTAGATTTTTTTTAGGCAAACAATCACAGAGTGTAAATGTTTCTTTTGTAGAACTGCAGTTGCTTTGCGCAGAAGTCAGGCACCAGATGGTGATTTTTATCTAAACTTCAACAAGAATTAACTTTGTTACATAAACAGGTTTGCATCTGCTTTAAAAATCATATGTAACAACTATAAGTCTTGATGCATGCTCAGTCATCCAGTTAAGGAAAAGCTTCTGTTCATCTCGACGTAGCGTTTTCCGTGGGAGAAACGTTTTGTCACTCATCCAAGTGACTTCGTCATTCTCAGCTGACTGCAGGTTTCCCCAATCTTATTGATTGCATAATGACTGAAACCAGCACCCCTGAAGGAACAATGGGCGGGGAGGTCAGTTTCTTGATCATTAATATGCAAATTGTCATGACCACTGATCGACAACCACTGATCAAAGCCCATTGATCAAAGACTACTGATCATTAATCAGGGGCCATGAGTCCCATTCAAAGAGAATTGGGGAATGGCTGCAATCATAGCATTGTAAGATGGTGTAAGATGTACCCTTAGCCTCCTTCCTCGATTCAGAGATGGTCGTTGTCTTTTCACGTACATAGCCTCCTTGACTGCCCGCTCAGCATTCCTGACTATCAAGGACGTGTTCTGGACTGTAAGACTGCCCTTAAAGGTTCAATTTTGAACATTAATAAAGCTGCAATCAGCTGTATGTAATCTGAATTAGAGAAAGTAAACACTCTTTCAATTCTAAGGCTCTACATATCAGGACATAGTGAAAAATCAACTGGTTGTTAATAACTCTTAAAAAGAAACGCTTCCACAAGAATTAATAGGAAAGCGATGTTAATCAAATGTAACTTGATTAACTAATCATCAGCATTTGTGAGCACCTCTATGAAAGCAGACGTTTTGCCTAACAATCTGGAAAGTGTTACAAGACCATTTCCAAACATATGGAAGTATAAATCGTTCTACAGTGAGAGATTATCCACAAGTGGAAAACACTCTAGACAGTTACCAGGAATTGAGGTCCCAGCAAACTCATCTCAAAGTCAAACCGTGCAATGCTCAGAGAAACTGCAACAACCCAAGAGCTACATCTCAGACTCTACAATGCTCAGCTATCACGCTAAATGTTAAAGTTCTTGAAGGTACAACTGGAAAAAGACCAGTATAGCTTTTGTGGAAGGGTTTCCAGCAACCCAGCAGAGCACCGCATTAACAAAATTTCAATGAAGAAAAGCTGTCCGAAACAAAACACTCACCACAACAATGTAAGACACTGATTGAGTCACACAGAAAAGAATTACGTCGTTATTGCTGCTAAAGGTAACCGACTGACTCCATTGATTCTGCATTTTGGGGCCGATTAATTAAAACTAATAAATCTCACTTGTTGTTGATCATCTGAGATTGTAGTTCCAGATGATCTTTTCATTATCATGTCCTGATAAAAACCTTACAACTGAAATAAGGTGCTTAAGGTGAGCTTTAACACACTAAATGTGGGGCAAAGAGTGTGCTTGTGTGGCAAGCACAACTAAACTAAACAAAGACTAACACAAACGATGCACGGTAGCAGTTTCCCCAACTCAGTCACTAAGTAAGCACATCGCGTAACGGAAGCTGAAGTTTGTTTTTAAGGCTTTTGACTGTAATCAGCTTTGGGTTTTGTTGGTGATGCATCTGTAGATCTCTTTGAGCTACTTTTTATTGTGAGAGCGAAATGTGTTTATTTTTTTAAACTAGAGCCAATAAAAATGTGGAACATTGCCTCAGCATGTGATCCCAAGGACAAGCGATAAAAATGCTGCAGTCTTCATCTGAATGATAGAAGTAGATTGTAGGAACATGAAAAGTAGAAGTCCACAGATGATGTGAGACATCGTTGGGCGAAAGCTGGATATGACGTGCTTTTCTGGTTTCTAATATGAACTAAAAACGGCACTTATCTCTTTCCCTTTCTATCTTTTTAATCTTTACTCATCAACACCAAAACATCTCCAGCTTGTTTGTGCTTGAACTTGCGTAGCAGGTGACATTTTAAAACCAGGTTTAATTGCACTGCGCACATGACGGTTTTTCTCACCTTTCTTTTTTCTGTCACACGCTTGTTACACAGACACACGCACGCATTCAAACACACGTGTCGTTAAAAAACACTCGAGGTCAGACAGGTGACATTTTCGGTTAGGTTTAGCTTGTGTAAAGGGGTGGGGTTTCTTTTTTGGTTATTTTTGTAACGTTACCAGTCAGGTTCTCCCACTGAATGTGCACACACACACACACACACACACACACACACACACACACACACACACACACACACACACACACACAGAAATCTCCTATCCTGTCAGATCAACACAAGATCAGACAGCTAACAGATTATCAAAAGAAGCAAAGAAAAACCTGTGTGAGGGTTTGGTTTCAGTTTGTGTGTATGTGGGAGTAGGAAGGCCAATTCAGGGAGGTCTGATCGTGTCTATGTTCTGGCTCAAGAAGAAAAACAGTATTAAAACAGAGGCAGTGCCCTCCTGGCATGAAACATTCATTCATATCTGTATAAAAAGAAAGAGACTCCCTTGCTGTCGGCCCATGCTGGCCTCTCACTGTGTCATTACCTCTGTCTGAACTTTGACGTCCTGACCTGCCCTTGGCCCTTAGACTCCGACTGTGTGTGCTTTTGTTTGTGTGTGTTGTGTACATGTGTTTTTGGCTCCATGAAGAGACGCCGTATGAGAGAGAGAGATAATCAGCTTTACACCAGATTGGGGATTGGCTCACCAGTCTATCACACAAATAACAACATACGGACACCCTAAAACCCAGCTTGCCATATGAGCACAACGTCTTTGGTGTATACACACACACACATACACACACACACACACACATACACACACAAACTGTAAATTACAGTAAAATATCCATCATTAACCAACCCATATTGGAAGCTTAAACCAGACTTTGGCATTCCTACTGTATATTGTAATTTCTTGGTATGCTGCTCTATTCCCATGTTGTTGCAGTATATCAATGACTAACCTCGTATTGTGGATGGATCATCTCAGTTGTTCTCCTGACTGAAGTTTGGTCCGTTTACAGCATCCTGCCATGCGATTGCATTTGTCCCTAACCATCGGGAACCCTCCCGAGTGGAAAAAGGTTAGCATTCATCCTCCAGCTTCACTGTGTTTATGTTATACTAACATAGGTGGGTCGCTTTATTTAACAGCTAGTGCAACTTCAGTAACCCTACAAACGTCACTGCTGTTTAGTTTTCTGCCTTCATTTATGTTGGAAGTCATAGCAGAGCTGTATATTTTAATTTGTTTCATAAGTCTCTCAGTCAGAACATGCTATATCATGTTTAGGTGGAAACTAGCGAGCTAACTTCCTGCTAACTTCTAACTCTGTGAAATTTTATAAATTCTGTTTTCATGGATGCCTGGATGTTAAACTTAACTGTTACACATGGTAAAGCAACGCTGATCATTTTGTTAAAGATGAAATAATTTAGACAGTTTTTAACTCTCAGTGATGTCGCAGTGACTTTGGGACCTGAAGCGGATGGAGTTTTGGACCCAGATTACTCCACGAGGCTAATGCGCCATATAGTCCAAAAAATACGGTATTGATTCTCAGATTTCATGAACAGTGTACTCCACCCAGAGCTACAAGATAAAAAGTTATTAGTGGTTTTCTGTGTGTACACTTTAGTTCATTCACGGTGTTAAATTTGACAGGTTGATTGATGTCCACAGTCAACTATTTAGGTAACTAAGTAGGCAAACAAATATGGAATCCAAAAAAATAAATGTAAAACTTTCAAAGCTCATGTGTTTTATATGCAATGCCAGCTTGGCATAGCAATGGAAGGAAAGTAGGTTTGGCATTTCTAAAAAGTGCAAAACAACTCTATGCACTCCAAAAGTATAGGAATGGAAAGCTTGGTAAGCAACACTCAGTTTTTACCTGACCCACTGCCAAGGGTCAGGCTGACATGATGACATTTTATTGCATCAGTCACATTTTTTCAAACGGACAAAAAGGCTTTCAAGGATGTTAAAGCTGTTTAAAAGAATGTAGAATAAACATGCTCTTCTGTTAGTTTGACAACAAAAGGGAAATCGTGGTTCCAAAGACATACAACCATCTTGAGAAAGTATTACAAACAAATGAGGGAAAGGCAAAGGATGCTGAGGAGAAATCCACAGAGTGGTTTTTCTCTTCAGTTTAAGCTAATCTCCATCAGTGATGCCAGGTTGCACTGGTGGGTTCAATTCTTTGTATAAACAAAGTGAATGTTTTCCAGACTTCCCTAATTATCATTGTATAATTTACAAGTAAAGACTTTAGGGTAAACATTTTAAATATGACAGAGATGATGGATGTTGTAGCAAAGATTATGTATTCCATTCAGGCCAGGAGCCATCCAGAGAAGGTTATTTTGCAGCACACAGGCATTACGCGGCTAAGCAGAGTTAAATTTCTGGCAAGATTCACCAAATTACTGCCTGAAATCCTAAATCTTCTGAAGCTTTCCAAACGTAGAATATTCAGCAGTAGCTTTTGGATTTAGTGTTCCTGACAGATCTCAATGACCTGCTCAAGGAGTTTAATTTAGAGCTGCAAGGCAATGATAAATATGTAATCACAGTGATTGGTTTAGTCAACAAGCTTAAAAGCAAGCTACATCTGATGTCAAGAAGGCTGGAACGGTGTGATCTCAGAAACTTTCTTCACATGCAGGCAGAGCTCTGACATCATTTAGTCAGAATCTGATATGTGCTTTACTGACTTTTCATCCAACACTGTGACCAGCTAGGTGTGTTTGTTTGTCATTTGGTGAAACTGTAGGTTGCATTGCTTCCAAAGTAATATCACTTTTCCATTTTGTTATCTCTGCTGCTGACACAGATATTCTTACGCTGCTAAAGGACAATACCATCAAATCTAGGGCAACACCTTTTTGAATGGAGAGTTCAGGAACAAAACCATCCCCCTTCAGAAAATAAACTTGACACCACTTTGTGGTTCAGTCACACTACAGCAAAAACACCATGATAACCTCCTTGTTACTAGGATAAACCTTTGGTTGCCAGGTGATGGTACTCATTTTTTTTCTATTCTGCAAATGATCACATGTAGCTGTGTCCAATTGGTCCTGCGATCGAAACTTTTCAAGTTGATTGTTGACAGACAGCTGAGACACTGCAATCAGTCGGAGTCAGCCCTAAATTGCCGTCCTGCAGCAACTATTCGTGGAGGACTTTCTGTTTCAGGTCTATGAGATTCTGGCTGAACAATGAATGTATATAGTCAATTTTAAACTTCTGTTTAATGTTACAGACTTTCCATCTACAAATCTGTTGTAGATGGCAACAGATTTGCAACTTTCATGGATTTATCACAGTTAACTGGGTATTATCACAGATTACATGTAATTTCCAACTTCACCATCTTGACAGATTAACTTTAAATACGGCAACTAACTGAAAGTGGTCGCAAATCTTGCCCCCGCCTTTGATGCAAGCATTTCAAATGCAGCAATTTTGCAAATTCATTGCGCACAGTCACAATGACTTTCATCAGGCTGCTGTCTCACTATTTCCTCTGGTGTGACTGTAGTAATATAGATCATCCTATTTATGCTGTGTGTGACCTTGTGACCAAGCCACCTCATGGCTTGCCCAAGGCTTCCAGTCAGCTCCTTTATGCTGTGTGTGACCTTGTGACCAAGCCACCTCATGGCTTGCCCAAGGCTTCCAGTCAGCTCCTACTGACTAGGAGATAAACAGGTTTCCACTTTTCTCATTTAAAGAACTATCTTGTGTGTTGTGTACACATGAAAAAAGTGGTTTGGGCTGACAGATACTGGGAGACTTTAAAAGTAGATCTTGGCTCGAAAGAGGCTCTTGCAGAACAACCACACATTTCCACTTTCTGCATCTGATCATGCAGAAGGTTGGTGGAGAAACGCTACAGCATTATTACCAAGAACTACATGAAGTCATCAAAACTCATGCTGGAGTAATAGGTACAAGATGTCTCATCCAAACAGGCCAACAAAGAGAAAAATGTCAATCAAGGGAAAACTCCTGGGAGGGCCTTTATTTGAATGGCTTCCAAATGAGCTAATGTAGAATTTTTTTATTGTCAGCGTGTGTTTTAATGAACGACCCTTTAACTCTGTTGATCCACAATATCCTCTCAAATTTAATGGTGTAAACCGGTAATTTGTGGTTTGCAAGGTGTACGTGCAGGTGTGTGTGTCAGTCACTTACAGGGCGAGTTGCTTTAGAACTGTGTAATTTTTTTTTTGTTTTGTTTTATAACAGCACAGACTTCTAATAGTTTGGGCTGTTCGTAGCTTTCTCATGAGTCACAACATTAAATGCATTTCCTACATATTTCCCATAAACGCAGCAACGTAAGCAAGCCTTTGATGGTTGTTTGTTCGCGGACGCCTGCTATTTGATTACCAAAAATGTGAAGGCTGATGTAAGTAAGCCAGCAGGAGTCTTAACCACCTGTTTGTTTGTTTGTGTGTGAGTGAGTGTGTGTGTGCACCATATTACGGATAAGTGCAAACACACACAAAAACCGACTTTCCCTAACTCCATGATGTCAACTTTTCCTGAACTTGAGCATACTAAGTGGGAAAAAAAATTAAATGGCAACAGCAAATTTACCATCGTCTTCATGATTCTGCAGCACAGACACACACACACATACGCACTAGGGATTAATATTAGCTAAAACTAATATACAGTATGTGTTTATAATAATTGCAAACTATGATCCCTCTGCTATACATTTTATGAGCAGCATAAGCAACTCCACTACTGGTGTGCACTTACATTTCCCAGAATAGCTGTCAACAGCCCTCTGGAAACATGCCGGAGCCTGTTGCATGCAGCTGATACAGTACATGTGTAGGCGGGTAGAGGCACAGCAATAAATGATGGGCCGAGAAAGCTGGTTTTAATGGAAAAAGCTGTCTATCAACTTCCTTCCGTGTGAGTGTTCAGTGCCAACGCATGACAGTGAGTACTGAATATCATCTTTCCTCTTTAAATCTGAGGGTCTTGGGCAGCCACCTGTAAGCATTTTGCACTGGTAGAGCGTGCTTTAGAGCAAACTGCTTTTCTTCTACTACAGAAAAAAGGAGAAATTTCATCAGTGCTCACAGGGTAATTAGATAAAAGCTGTCAGTCAAGCAGCAACACTGCAAAGCTCCAAAACCTGCAGGGATATCTTTTGTCCAACAAACACCTCCACACATCCTGATCCAGAAATAGCCTCTGCCCTCCCTTGCATCTTTGCTGATCCAAAGTGAAAGGCGGTATGTTTTTACTTAACACAAGTTTTTTTTTAAAAAGCTCACTTTCCTTTTGGCTCATTATCCTCACATTGTAACAGCGCCCAAAACAGGCACTGGGCTATGATGACGGTGTGGAAGATGACTGCAGAAGTTATAATTACAGAGCAAACTCTATTTCAAGATGTACATATTCATGTGGGCCTGCGGGGTAGCTGATGTGCCTGAGAGTCGAGTTTTTGTGTTTTTGTGTGAATAACATGACTCACGGGATAATTGCCCACACGAAACCTGGCAACGGCGATCATTTCACACCAGTGATGGGAAGTACAGACACCTCCAAACCTCACCTCTCTTCCAGCTGTTGGAGTTCTTTTCTCAGGTCGTCTGAATTTTTATTGGCCTTTTGAAGTGCGTCACGCAGAACTTTCTCTCTCTCGTCGCTCCTCCTCTCCAGCTCTCCTCTAACTTGACTTTCTTTTTCGTTATATATTTTCCGACGCTCCTCTTCCACCTCTTTCCTTGTACTCTCAGACTCTGCTTCAAACTCATCTCTCAGAGCTCTCACTGCATTTTGGTTCCTCTGTTCTAGCTCTTCTTGTGTGTTTCTCTCTCTGATTTCTGCTTGTCTCTGCATCTCCAGCAGAAGTGCCCTCTCCCACTCCAACCGGCCCAGCTCCAGTGCTTCACGCTGGGCCTTCTCTTTTTGGGCAGTCTCTCTCAGGTCCTGGAGCTCAGCTTCTAACTGAGCCAGCTCGGTGCGGAGCTGCTGAAACTCGTGGAAGATGAGGTAGCTTACGCCGCAGTAGCAGCACACCGTCTCAGTGCGCTCCATCTGAGGGCAAAAACAAACAAGGTGTTAAAAATACTAAATGAAGTGCAACTATTTAGAAAAACATTTTCACACCCGCACCTCTCTATGAGTCTTCATTTGAAACAAGTGGTTATCTATTTAGAGTATTAACACTAACTTAAAAAACAAAGACGTGGCCAGAAGAATTGATTGTGCTTTGAATCTAATTGATAGCAGCACGAAAGCACAACCAAACCACTTTGGTGGCATGTCTAAAAGAAAAGAAGAAAATCCACAATTTTTATTTTAAAGCAAAGGACGTAACAACAGTTGATACAACTAGCTGCATCACTGATCACTTTCACACTAAATGGACAGTAAATTCTGCAGGATCACATTATTTAATTGCCCTTTAGGTATATCATTATTATATCAGATATGGGAGAAAGTTGCCCTGTTACAGCTGGGTTTGCCCCCTCACATCCCTGAATTGAATAAACAATTAAGAAAATGGATGGCTGTCCTTCTCTTAAGTGAAGGTGAACTAGCTTCCTCTTGCTTTGTAAGTCAAGTTTTATAAGTCTACAAGTCGTTTTTACTTCACACTACACTTTTTAAAGTAATGGACATGGAAGATGGCGTAAATTTCAAAATATATGGTTGAATATAAAATTTACATACAAAACTTTTGATCATAAGTACTTAATAATGTCCATACCGAGAGTCAAACTAATCCTATAGTTCTTGGGGCGTGTCTACTGTCACTGAAACTACCAGGAACCACTGAAACTCATGAATCTCCTCTTTCTACCCATGTCAATCGTTAACAACTGCGAGATTAAACCACTTTGAAACCAGATGATTCTTTTTGATACACCCTGCATATAGCATATATTATGCAAATAAATTGACAATCTATCGTTTTTTGTCTGATATCAAACTAAGGATGAGTTTAGAATATGATTTTAATGGGTTAAATCATGTATGGGGAGACTAAAGATAGCTAACACATTCAGACTGTGAACTGCAGGTCCTGTTATTGATCACAATCTGCTTTAACCACTGTATCAAAAATGTATTTTTACTCTATCTGTCAGCAGTTCAAAGTTGTAGATGCACAGATACTCTGATCCCTCCTTCAGATTTTGTCTTCACCGATGTCTGTCCTCTCTCCTAAATAATTCCTGCTTTCTCTGTACATGTCAATGTACTCTCTCCAAGCTTTTTTCAGGCTTATGAGGGATAAGATTGTATCCCTTGAGCTTTCATCTTTATGATGACATGTTACAGCGAGGCAACAGATATTTGGATGGCATGCTGTCAGCTCCCATGTCAGAAAGCTCCAAATAAATTGCTACATGATGTAAACAAGATGAAATAAACTTGCAGACAAAGATGGCATGCTTGAGAGTACAACAGCGTACAAAACAGATTATTTTGGTCAAGTCTCAAAGGTTAAGTAATTACTTTTACCCATTTGACGATCTATTAGTTCGAGAGTACTTTCACTATCTAGAAGTAATGACCATGAAATTTGGTGTTCACATTTATTTGTGATATTTTAGTGGTTTTGTGATTGCAATGACACATTTAGACATCTATCGTTCACAGGGATTACTGTGGAGATTCTTGCTTCACAAGTGAACTAACCCATTTGTTTTAAGAACCCAGTGACCTTTCCCCAATTTTAACACAAGACCCACAATCCATGGTAGTACATGGCACTGGTTATTTTATTTCAGACTCATTTTATTCAACTCCTCCTTTCCAGAGCATGACAGAGGAAAGGAGAAAAAAGTAAAGTAATAAACATTTAAGGGGTGAAACAGGACATTTGAAACAATATATTTTCACTGGTTGTGTGTATTTTGAAAAATTATGTTAAAGTATGACTGCAGGCAAGCAAACCTTTATTATTATTTATTTATTTTATATATATTTATATATATATATAAAAAAAATCGTCATTTACATTATTTCCATAATAAATACACACTAATTTACTTTGAGAATAACGTTTGAGCATGTGATAAAGAGAGCTTTCACTGAGCTCTATAAGGTTGTGTGAAACATTAAGTACAACCTTAATTCTTGCACAGGAATAAAGAGGGTACATAGACCTCTGTAGAAGCAGAGGTTTTGGTAATTTGTTGCTCTGGAGTATTCGGGTGTTTGTTAACATAATCCTGCAATCTTCTTAGTTGTGAACACCACAGCGAATTCTCCTCAAGATCAGACCCTGGAATGCTCATAGAAATTGCAAAAACAAAGAGCTACACTGCAGACTCTACAGACCTCAGTTAGCAAGTTAAATGTTAAAGTTCACAAAGGTGTTCATAAAATATGGCCTCACACCAACTGTTAAGAGGTGGAGGGATGATGATTTGGGCTTGTTTTGCAGCCACAGGACCTCGAAAACTTGCAGTCATTGATGCAACCACGAACTTCTATGTAGACCAAAGTATTTTAGAGTCAAATATGATGCCATCTGTCCAAGAGCTAAAGACTGCCCTGAAACTGGGTGATGCATCAAGACAAATATCCCAAGCACGGCAAAAAATCTACAGCAAAATGACTGAAAAAGAAAAGAATCAAGATGTTGCAATGGCCCATAGTCCAGGCATCAACCTGATTAAAATACCTTTGTAGGACCTTAAGAGAGCTGTGCATCAACAAATATGCAGAAACCTCCATGAACTAAAGCCGCATTTTAAAGAAGAATGTGAGAGGCTGATAAAAAAGTTTTTGCCAATAAAGAAGCTTCTACAAGCTTAAAAGTGTGCTTAGTTTTTAGCAGGACTGTACAGAGTCCTGCCAAAAACTGTCTTCTTCACATGACTATAGACAGCTTTCAAATAGTGTCTAGAAATTCCATTACTTGTCCTTTGAGATGATCTACAAACACGTCTAAAGACATGCAAAGATACTAAACATGAAAAGACAGTCAATAGGACAGAGATCAAAAGAATGGAAGCCATTGCTTCAAAGTCCTGAAAGACACTGAGAAGGGTTTAATTAAATGATCTCCAGTCCTGTTATCTCTTGCTTCCTCTGTGCCTTGTGTTTCTTTCTTCTTTACAGTTAAGACAGAAGTCAAAGGGAATACGAGGGTAATCGGCATGATTGAAAGAAAACACACCATCGTGGCAAAGTGCTTGTCACATGACAAATGATTGACAGGTGACAGGTTAATCAAGATAGGCCCTGTTTCTCTGTCTCTGCAGCCGCCACAATCAACTTTCTCTTTCTGTGCCTACCTATCAGAGTGCTCCTGCTCTGTGTTAGCACCTTGTCAATCCATATCAGGTAAAGGTGCAGATTGCATCTGCCTCATGTCATCAAGACAGCGGGAGTCGGTCTTTCAGCAGCCACGACACACAGACAGACAATTAGAAGATCACTTTGTATGCGCTCATTATGCTCAGCGATTAATAACACAGCAATCCTGAAGGCTGAGGGCACAGCTCTACTGTTACTACTGAAGCTGATCCAGAAATTTAAATCAGCTGACATATAGTTGGTATAATGTTTGCAATATTCACCATCTAGCAGTATTACAGTGCTATACACACACTTGTTAATTCCCACTCCTAAATATTTTAAGCAAAGTATGTTCACGTCTTAGCTTCACACGATCCCCCGTGCTTTTGGATGCTTGAAATGACTAAGGAGTGCTCCTAATGGGCTCACTAAATGTTATTTTAAAGTTCCTATTGTTGGATGTTTGGCCTGATCAAGGTCTACAAACAGGCTGACGGGGGAAAAAAGAAACAAAGAAGGCAGAAAAGAAAGAGAGAGGGGGGGGAGTGTATTGTGCGGGTGGATGGAGAAAAAGCTCCACAAGATGACAACCTATTACATTATATTGCCACAGAATGCACTCTGGAGAATCAGGCCTATTATCTATTTGTGAGTGTATTTGTTAGAGCGAGAGAGACAGGGAGATCCGGGGAGAGTTAGAGCGTGCAACTGTGAGCAATATTTGGGACTGAGACTCAGGGGGGTTTAGTGTTTACTGTGCAGATGTCCTTGTGGTTCCTTCAGGCATAGATACAGCAAAGACTACTAAGTGTGTGTGTGTGTGAGAGAGAGTACGGTTTATATTTTGTTGGAAAATGCTTATGCATGTAAATTTGTGTGCGTTTGAGCGTGCATGTGGGAGGGTGGGTGTGGTGAGAGAGTTCTTTATGCCAGCCATGATGACGTAGCCATGAAGACAGACAACAAGGGGGCAATACACACTGTTTAAGTGACCTGAGGGCTGAATTGTGCCTCCTCCATGGTTTCAGACACACACACACGTACACAAACACACACACAGACGCTTTCTCACACTGCTCAAACAGCCTAAAACACATTCTGCACGCACGGAGGCAGATGAAAGGCGGTGGCAGACATTGACAAAACAAACGGACACGTTAAAACCGACCCTGATGCAAGCACAAACATGTACATGGTATACACAAAGGATGCAGAGATAGGCCGGCACATACAAAGGCAAATTTAGTCATATAAGCATTTACAGGCCAACAGGAAACTTACACAATCACTCGCCATTAACAAGCACACACACACACACATTCATACACACCCTGAGGGCAGAATGTCTGCACCACCAGTGGGTTGTGTGCTCCCGTGACTGAGTTCAAGCCCGCGGGGAGACCCCTTGCCCTGGGCACTGACACGTTCACTTAGTGCTCAAATGGCAAAAAAAACCAAAAACAACTAACCTCTCCACACGCTCGCACATGACTACTACGCCGGGCATGGGCACAGACGCCTGGAGAAACACCTGACAGGAGGAGAGAAAGAAAGAAAGGCGACACATTAAAACTGCGGAGTGACAGAAAAAGAAAGGGAAAAGTGAGGGAGTGAGGGGGAAGGGGAGAAAGGTCGTGTTGCCCTTTGAATGTTTCATGCCAGCAGCCGATGCTTCTCTTCTACACACCAGACCTCTTTGTCCTCCAGTGCACACAACACAGCTCCCTCTCTCTCTCGCTCTTATCTCCCTTTCATTCTGTCCCTTGATTGACTCCATTAGCATGCTGGACTGTTGCCAAAGTGGTTTAAAACATTAGATTTCAGACCACATAAGGCTCTTAAACTTCTACCACATTGGTTTAATTACTCAGGCAATGAACCCTGTGTTTTATATGTATGTTTAATACATATCTGCTCCGAGAGAGATTGTTAGTCAGCCTACATAACGTTCAAAATTATGCAAACCATGCATTACTGCCTCAGGGTGCATTGGCAAAGCTGTAGCTATGTAAGTGTTTGTGTGTCTGTCTCAGTCCTCAGTCAGTAACTACTGACTGATCACTTATACTTTAACTGAATGTACGGGTTGTCTCCACAACTATTAGGTATGAAAACTGTAGCCTGTGTTATGTGACTTGCAACACGTTTACAGTCCCTGTTATCACCAGAATTCCTCTATATTCCATCAATTAAACATGGTGCTATTACTTCTCCCCTGATGTGCAACACTTAGTTGGGCTGGGGTTCCAGTGGAAACAACAGGGTGGGGGTCATTCTGTGTGGTTAGTGTCTTTCCAGGACAAGAAGCATAATTAATGTACGTGATGACTTTTTGACTGTCTGCATGCGTGTGTTTCTGTGCAGTTGTCATTGTAATCATGCAGACAGCAGAAACATAAATTCAATTCAATTCAGTTTTATTTATATGGCACCAAATCACAAAAATAGTGGCTTTAAGGTGTTTTATATTGTAAGGTAAAAAATCTTACATTAACACAATCATGTGACCCCGACGAGCAAGCACATGGCGACAGTGGGAAGGAAAAACTCCCGTCTTCTCCTTTCTTCTATCTTGTTAATAATTTTACTTTTTCACTGCATATATTGTCAAATATTTCACAACTCCTTTCTCCTTTTACAGCCACTTCGGCATTCCTTTTCCTGACATTTTATTCCAGTTTTCCTTCCACTTTGTCCTTGCCTCTTTCTTCCTCCTCCCAAACAACTGTCCTTTCCCTCCCTCTCTTCCTGCTCATCTCCCTAGGCCAACTCTGCTTCCTAAGCTACAGCTGCCGTGACCCATCTGGCTCGTCAAAACACCAGAAGTGGGTCACTGCCACGAACACAGACCCTTCATGTTGCGCACGTACACATATGCAGACATCAGATACGCACACATGGACACAGCATACCCCCTCATGTTCATTCACACACCCAAGCATGCTTTCCGTGACCAAAACTGGCCCAACAGGCATGCAGCTACTAACACACAAAAAAGCCCCATGCACTGAGCACACATACACAGCAGTATGTACCTCCGTCTGCTGTCACACATAATAGCGCTGTGAAATACTGCAAATTTTGATATTGATGCGACAGTCGTAATTTATGAGATGAATGATCGTCAGTTTTAAATTTTGAACACGTTTTAACGATCACTAGATTACTCTGATTTTTACGTTCCACAATAATTAACACAAAAAACATACCTTTTTCACGTATTTTGAAATTTAGTTTTTAGGAAACCTAGAATGTAATCTGTCTCTTAAGCAGCAGACAACAGACTCTTCAAAAGGCTTAGACGAGCTTGTTTTGGTCTTCTTAAACCTTAAATATAACTTTGGCTGTCGTACTGCAATTTCATAGTACTTAGACAGACACTAATACCATTCCATATCATCTTAGCCAAAATCTGACCCAAGAAAGAAAAAAAAAATCATGTTTTTTTCCTATTTTTATATTTGTCAAGTAAGGCCAACACTTTTGGTGCAGCGTGCAGGTTGCTCACAGTGCACAGAAACAGAGATTTGTAGCAGGCCACTGCAGATATTCACAGACAGACAGACTAAACAGTTTATTTTCCACTAATCCTCGGTACTTGAAAGCCACGTACCCTGTTGTGTAATTTTGGAAGGTAATATATAACCCACATGCACATACATAAAGGGGCAGAAATAGGGAATAGTGAAAGAGATGTCATGCTAGAAATGTCATTTTGGGGTACAAGGCACTTAAGCATTTTTTGGAGGGTGGGCTGGGGGGGTGCCCAGGGGATTAGAGGCATTAGGATTAGATTTAATCAAGTGATATGATGAAGGGCGGTGGATTTAGAGGAAAAAAACAAAGGCAAGTGTACCTGTATCCTTCAAAACGCTTTTGCTTTCCAATTCTCTCTCTCGCTCTTTCAATCTAACAAATGCTTTCTCTCGGCTATCTGCTAATCTGGCACTTCATCGTGCTTCTGCCTCTGTCCGTCTGTGAAATCACAGACATGGCAGATCACGCAAGCATTTAAAGAAGGGATTAAGTAGTTAAGGGACTTACCCGTGGGGTTTTTTTGTGGGTTTTTTATTCCAAATTTTTTTTAATGATTTTCTTTTTTGGGCTGTGACATTATGAGGGTGCTTGTGGAGTGTGTGCACTTTAAAGAAAACACTGCCCTGCTGTGCTCTTCTTTTTTCACATGACAATATGAGAATGTTTGGGGGGATTTCAGAGCTATGTCACTTTTTTCGTGCGTGTGAGCGTGTTTTTTGTTTTTTTTTGTTTTTCTGTGTTTCGGATTATTCTTTTTTTCCTTTTTATTTTTTTGTTTGTCCATCGCTGGTGTGCATGGTGTTCCTGATTGTGTGCGAGTGGGATCAAGGCGGCACTTCGTGACTGCAGCTTTGTTGATTTTCGCGACGATAAAGACCCCCTGTGGCGCTCAGTGTAGCGAGAGCCAACACTGAGATTCCACTCATCTGGACCCCGTGGCGCACCGTACACATCACATGAGGAGTGCGTGTGTGTTTTTAAGTGAGTGTGTGAGTGTAGATGTGGACATGTGCATGAATATTTCCTACTTCTTCGACCATCGCACTCATGTGCATGCCTCGGTGAATGAATATCTTCTTCTATTTCAGCTTACGTGTGTGTGCATGTGTGTGTGTGTGTGTGTGTGTGTGTGTGTGTGCATGTGTGTGTGTGTGTGTGTTTGTATGTGTGTGGAAAAGCAAGAAGGGAGGGGTGGTTGCAGTCACAAGGCACAAAGGGGGGTTGGGAGCTGTGAATAGCAGAGAGGAGAAAAGAGAGTGACCAGAAGGACCAGGGAAGGGGGGGAGGCGGGATCTGCAGAGTGGATGAATGAAAGCACAGCAAGGGACAAATTAAAATAAATCGAAGACCTGGTGACCTCAAAGGCCATAGCACATGATTCCCATCATTTTCATACTTTGAAAAGCAATCAGTAACGCGAGGACACTGTAAACCTGGATGAGATGATTCCCATCAGGATAAAAATATTCCATCACAGGATAACTGTGATCACTTCAGTAAAATGAGCACCACAGCAAATCAGAAATGCTAAATCCCCTCACTAAATAGGGTCAAAGATTAGGGGTCAGTATCTGGATTGTGTGTGCCTATATGGAAGATTAACATTGAGGAATCCATCACTCACCCCTACACACACAGATGTGTGTACATAGGCAAGAGAGGTTGAAATGATCAGCAACGGTCACAAATGCATCAGGGAAAAGTCAGTAGAGGAGACAAAGGAAGGAAGGAGAGGTTTGAAATGTGTGCTGGAGGGGTACTTCTCAGGTTGTAAAAATAAATACAGAGGAAAGATAATATAGTGGGGCTCACAGGGGGATGCTGTCTAGGATTGCATGTCTTCTCCTTCCTGACTCTCCTTTTCCTGTCCGCCTAGCTGACTATCTCACGTGTTCCATTGGGTGGAGGCAGGGAAAGGGCAGCGGCAGGGAAAGAATCACCTATGGCTCCCCTCGACCGGCGCTCGGCCACGCATCACGTCACATACAAACACTGGGTGAGGCACAGCACGGCATGGCATGGCATGGCACACAACAAAACCCATAGCTCGAGGAGCAGACAGCGGGCAGAGGTCTAGCTGTGTTCATTTTGCTCTGCTTGTGTGCCTGTTTGAAGACTTTGGCTGTGTGGGAGTTAATCACTCTGCTTTTTTTGAAGTGACTCAGTGCTTAGCTTTCAGTGTAGCTAGGTGGCTTTCCATCCATCTTCTAGCACTTCTAGAAAAGTTAAGCCTCCTCCACCTTGGCCGTTGGATCAAGGTGTTCCCGGAACAGCTGAATGATTCAATCCTGGGGCCCCATTCTGGTAGGACACACCCAAAACATCTCACCCAAGCCCAGAAGGCATCCTGATTAGATGCCAGAATCACCTCAGTTGGCTCTTTTCAAGGTGCACCAATCTGTCCGGCACTCTCCCCTCACTTGTGAAACAGTTAAACTCCTCCACCTGGGGGCAACCACTCATTCCCGACCTGGAGTGGGAACTCCATTTTTTTCCTGCTTTTTTCCTGAAGCATGGCCTCACACTCGGTACTAATTCTCACTTTCGCTGTTTCACACCAGTCCAAGATGGAGGTCATCACCTGATGAAGTGGTTTAACGACTGTCAAACTAATTACAGTATTATGAGCTTACTAACATGTAACATGTGCAGGTTGAAGACCAAAAAATAATGATAAGAAGAAGGTCTGTAACTCAAAGTTTTTATCAGCTTTTATATTTGAGTTTCATTTACCATTCCATAATGGACATTCTTGCACATCAAACGGTCATAAATATTATATTGTTGCACATACAGACCTGTTGCCTTTACAACAAGTTGAGCCTTTCAAGAGCTGATAGTGAGACAGGAAATCTCCTGAGAGTGATAATAACTCTCCAAAAACTGTCCTAGGCCCTGCACTTTATAACTATTGTATGATTTAACCTTTTGATTGCTTACACTATAGACTACAGTGCACTGTAATTATATGACACCAGTACAATCAAGCCAAGAGGATCTGATGATTTGGTTTGTCTTCTGAGAGTTTTGAAACCCAGACACAGTCCAGACACAGGAGGTGGAGACAGGACAGCCGGGCAAGCCAGAGAGAGAAGAGGCATTGTAGTCTGTTACGTTAATCAGAGTTAGCAGACAACACATGTGCTTCCGTTAGCCCCACTAGGCCACACATCACAACACACGGCTCGGCACGACATAACGCCGACTGAGCTGTGTGTGTCTGCCCTTCCTGTGTATCTGTTTTCAATTTTTTTTTGTTGACGTGCAGCTTGTCGGTGAATCCGTGTCGTCTTCCTACTTATCCTAATTTTGTGTCCTTCATTTGCAGTTTAAACTGGGTTGAATGGCTGTCTGTCTGAACCGATGGCAGTCAGCGGAGCGCAGCAAATGCAGCCTCATTTCACCTTCTCCAGCCAGTGAAAACAAGTTTTTTGTCTGCAGCGTTTAGCACTTCAGTGAATCCGAAAAAGAAAATCTATGCGCGTGAATGACTGAGACAGAGAGGTTCTGAGCTTGGCTGGATCACCATCGCCTTCTGAGAAAAGCAGAATGTCGAAGTTAATGAATGTTCACGAGAAAATCCCTCAGTTAATGGGATCTGCCATAATTATTTAGTTGAAAGCACCCAGAAAACACGCTATTAATTAACTGTAAGCGGCGAAAACAGTCGGCAAACATAGAGAAAATAATTTTTTATACGAGCAAACTTCTCTGTTGAAAAATCGGTGCAAAAGAAGTCTTTGATCCTGTCACCCCTATGCTCAGATACAACTTGACATCGTGACTTGACCTCCAAGGAAGTTGGGTTGTTTTACCAAACAGGAATAAAGACGCAAGAAAATACAAACATATACAACAATTAATAATGTCCAATAATGTGTGCGCATCCTTCACCACCAACTACTTCCTAATAGCAGCAGTGACCTCGTAATGAACTGCAGGTTATCATGCAATATTGTCACTTTGTATTACCCGGTACCCTGACAACACCCGTGACAATATTGCACAATAATCCCCCTGCTGTTTCTCAGTCATTACAGCAGATAAGCATTGAACTGATGAAACATTTCCCTCTCCCCCCTCTGTCTTTTTGTCTTAATCTCTCCGTCTTCTCCTAGATTTACAAAAACAGACTGAAAAGGGGGCATGAGAGGTGAGGGTGGAACAGGAACAAAAAAA
>NW_005187404.1:948752-952538 GCF_000239375.1 Pundamilia nyererei
GGGGGGGGTTGGTTGGTTATAATGAATATAGCGAACAGACGACACATGTGCTACCATTACCCAATGACCTCCTGAAATATTATTGAGAGAGGAGTGTTTTGGGGTTGAAGCTACCATTTATTCGGAGGGAGGATACGTGAAAAAGAAAAGACAGACAGAGAACAACACAAAAGAGGAGTGATGTGTAGCATGGTGTAATTTACTCAGACATGGGGACTGTGTCTCCTCTCCTCCTTTTTGTCTGGAATACTTTGCCATGCTCACATTAAATATGGATGGCTGAGTGGAAGCAGAACAAGAGCAGCTGAAAGCCCTCAGCAGGACAGTCAAAGGATAGGACAAGGCAGAGGCTTTATGACTTTGATCTGAACCTGGGCATCTATAACAATAAACCCAGAGAAAGATGTTGGATGAAAGCACTTGGATGTTAAAAATTTTCATTACTCAGGCCATAAAAGAACAATTAAATGTAGCAAATTTGCACTTTTAGAATTAAGAAGATAACAACTTGTATTTTTCATTGCCTAAAATCTAAGCAGTCTTAACAGTTTTTCCTGTAATAGCACTTGCAGACCAAGATTAAGACAATAATAATATATACACAAGCTTTATTTCAGTGTGTGGGCCAAAAAAAAGAAGAAAAAAATGCACTCATGCAAAAGTGGAGTAGGTAGAGACCAGGGAGAAACTTCTTTTCAGGTTTGCTAATACTCAATCTTCCAATATGTAATAAAGATTAAGCTGCCACGTAATAACTTATTTTCTCTCCTATCAACGCAGAGGGCGTGTGGTCACAACATGGACTCTGATTACAGTTAATGACATCAGCAGCTCTGTATCTGCAGACTAGTAATCCTACATGGGAAACAGGGGCTTCATCAATTACACAATGTGAATGCAGGAAAACATTTAAACAAAAAAAATAAAGAGTGAAAAAGTGATTGAGGAAAACACTTTGTCCCAAATGATTAAAATAAGAAAAAAATACCATCATTTTTACATTTACTTGTACATTAATGTGTAAAAAAAAAAAACACTGTTACTGTCTTATTTAAGAATAGTCATATGAAAAACAAAGTTATTCACATGACTCTATCCAGTCATGTGAATAACTAAGTAAACCCTCACTGATTACATAGGAATTAAGAGAGTAAGCAGAACCCGGCTGCTGCTAATCAAATGCACTTGATTGATCACTTTGCTGGCCTGAAGCATTCATGCGTGTGTTAACGCAATGTTAACAAGAAAAGGCAGGAAACCTAGAGAGGCAATTGCTGTTCCCCATCAATCTGGGAAGGGTTACAAGTCCATCTCCAAACAATCTGTAGCCTGACATTCTAAGTGGAAAACAGTCAAGACACATTTCAATCTTTCCAGCAGCCGACGATGACCCAGCAAATTCACCCTCAAGATTAAACCGTGCAATACCCAGAGAAACTGTAAAAAACCCCAAAACTACATCTCAGACTCTACAGATGTCAATTAGTGTGTTAAATGTGAAAGTTCGTGAAGGTAGAATTAGAAAAAACTGAACAAGTATGGTTCATTTGCACTTCTCACACAAGACTCCTGGAACAATGTCAATATTTGGCTTTAATGCACAGCACTATGAAATAATCCATGTCAGCACAAACACCTCATAACAACTATCAAGCCTGGTGGTGGAGGGTTGGTGATTTGGGGTTGCGTCGCAGCCACAGGACCCTCCCATCTTTGCAATAGGATATATATGCATATATCACGATATGGCACATAAATTTGTATGTGATATAAAAATGTCATTTGGTGATATCATTGCTATGACGACCCACATTTATGTTGCCTGCAACAGCACTGGGCATATCTGGGAGCAGGAGCCACATTTCAGCTTCCCATTATTTAGCACCTAAAGAGGACCTACTTCAGCAACCAGCAACGAGGAAAACCAGGCTACAGAGGAGGAGATACTAGCAGCCAGTGATGTGCAAACCAAGTAAACTAATGACTCCACTAGCATTCACTAATTGTGCTCCATACAACAGGGACAGTAGATGGAAATAACTGATGGGGTCACATGGTGGAAAAGTAGAACGTTAAGTTGCTGGTTAAAAATCTTGACCCAAAATACAACATCCCAGGTATTACTTTTTGGTATTACTATTTGATAAGAGTTATAGGGATAAGTTACTTTAGTTATCATTCAAAAAAAAAGTTTAAAGCAGTTATTTTATAATTACATTTTCCAGGAGAAAAACTGCCTAAGTTACTTTTGTGTTTACATTAGATCTTTGCTCTGAACCCGGATATAATGATGTGTCACTAGCTTTGCACTTTTAAGCACCAATGTTTTGTTTAGGATCTCCTGTTTTGTTGAGAAAGTGTGTGTTGTGGTTTGAAAGGAATCAACATACATGCAGAGTTATGTGACTTCCTCTGATGAAAAGACAAAAAGACCGTCTTTCGCTCATCTCACTTGCTCACATAAAGTGAACGACTCGACCTGTTTTTGCTTCACAGACCACAACATTTCTGAAGTTAACACCAAGTAATGTCCCTTGCTTCTCTAATTGTTTTTTTTTGCTTCCTCTCTGTATCTCTTTCTCACTACGCTTCCCTCTCTTCAGAAGATGAACGTCTTGTCCTGTTACACTGTGTGTGTTTGAGGTCGTCTCAGAGAAGTAAATAGGTGGTGTAAGCAGCTAATGGAGAACAAGAGGTGCTCTGCTGTTGCATAAAAAGACTGCGGTGTACTCTGCCGGATGCTGCGCTGAAAACAGCTCATCCTTCTAGGCCAAATGTGTCTGAAAACTATGCCAAGAAACAAGGAGCACTTTTCTAAGTTAAAGTGTCACTTTGGCATCTTGGAGAATAAAGAAAAGTCCTGACAAGCAAGGAGAGAGTGAAAAGACTTTGTTGTGAGTTTTGGGGGCAGTGCGGGACAAAGAATTATGCTGTGTCACTGTGTTAACAAAGGAGAAGATCCTGAAGCAAAAGGGCCCAATAAAAATAAATACTGTCTATAAAATACCCATATGCCATTTTTAACCCAGTTTTAAGCATTTTGGCTGCAGTCAAGAAGCAACTGCAATTAGACAAGAGAGTAAAGTGCTGAGTCATCAGCTAACACAACAACCATTCATAATATGGGTGCATGGTACAGATCTGTCAGCTGTAATTAATACTTATACTAGAATTTACTTTAATAAGACTTGGGCACAGTCTGTGGCATTTAACCACACGACAATCCATGACATTTAAGAGATAATAACAACGAAAATGTGGCAAATGCTGTTCAGAGGTCCGGTTCAGTGGCTCAAATTAGCTTACAGATAGCTATCAACTATAGCTGCATATGTCACCATCCACCTCTCAGAGTTCCTCCCCCTTATAACTTTAAGTCTTAATACAATTTTAAAAAGCAACTTATTTAAAAAAAAAAACATCATTGGTCATGAAGAAGTTAAAGAAGCTAGTTAATGGCACACTGAACTAAAAATAAGATAAACTAAGAAAACTGATGATTAGTGATTGAACTGATTTTTTTTAAAATTCATAACTGATTTTAATTAGTGGCTGTAAGCAGCTGGTCCCCCACAAGTTCATCGTACAACACTGTTAGCCTCTGGGTGCTGATTTTCAGTTGATAGATGATTGCCTTGTGGGAGGCAACTAGAGCTGGGCGATAGAACGATAACGATATGTATCGCGATATAACGTTTTCTCGATAGAAAAATTAAACTATCGCGATAGACCTCGCCGCTCTTGTCCTCTTAAAAAAAAGAAAAAAAAGAATAGCCAATCCAAATT
>NW_005187404.1:953707-961490 GCF_000239375.1 Pundamilia nyererei
TATCGTGATATGAAAAAATCTTATATCACCCAGCTCTAGAGGCAACCTGTCTCTAAACAGCAACAATGTGTCTCAGAGTGATTGCAATCACTCTCAGACAGATTTGTGAAGGTTTGCAAATAATTGCTTTAAATTTAAAAACACAGACAGATTGCCAACATGTTGTAATTGATCTGAGTCAGTCTGCGATGAAGAGAGGAACTCATCTACGACACATTTCTTTGCAACAGGGACTCAAGTCAACTGGCTACCAAATAGTTGCATTCTAGTTATATTTCTATATAATAGTAAGGTTGCTGAGCACCTATGTCATTATAGAGTTAAGCTGCCATCCTGCAGCAATGATGTCACTATTTGCGGGGGACTTTCTGAATTTCTATTTCAAATCAGGTTCCAGCTGGACTTTTGTAAATGTAAATAATTCAATGAGGGTTAATCATTTGGAAGAAATGGACATGTCTTATTGAGATAGAGAAATCAATTAATGTATTAGGCAATTAGACTCCAAGCGGTGATAGGATTTAGGACAGGACTTCCCAGGGTCTAGACGCTGGTGGCAGGGAAGATGTGAAGGACAGACTAGCAGCCGAACACCCAGGAAAGCAGGGAGATTTGTGATTGCAATTGTTCTTTATATAAATTTCTGTGTGTGCAAGCAGCAACATGTTTGCATTTTTCCCAACTTATATACAGGCATCACAGTAATAAGTTGGCAAAAACACTTCATAGGTAAGCGTCACAAAATCCATTGCACACAGTGACACTAATTTTGGCCTTGCTGTGATCTCCAGCCACTGTTTGTTCAGTGCAACTGTGGCATAACCATTTTGCTATATAAATGCATGATTATATGCATTTATATAGCATATAATCATTGTTTTCCTCTATCATAGTTTATAGTGTCAGCCTCAAGCACTCATTTAAAGAACTGCACAGTAAGGCGTGGTAGTTTGCTTATTTGTTTTTTACTTTTTTGGTTGTTTTTTTAATTTGCAAAAAATATAATTTTGGTCAGAAATATATATATCTTATGACAGACTAAAAGGATGATACCATTGCATTTTAGAGTTTTACCATCTGAGTCCTCAAATTGAATAATGTTTTCACTGGTACCTGTAGAAACATGCCAGCAGTCTGATCATCAGCTTAGACAGTTAGGTGTGAATTGATTTTCAATTCTATGACCAGCAATGGAAAAAGGGGGCAGTGTTATCTGCTCCATGAATAATGATTACTGATGTGTCCTTGAGAAAGACAAAGAACGAGACTGAAGGGAAGTGTGACTGCGTTCACATGACACAGGGTGAAACTGCAAAGCAGCAGCATGCGTTCTCAGCATGTTTGAGTGAAAGTACAAATACCAAATTTTAGTTTCTCTTGAAAAAAAACTGCCAACCACAGAGACATAAATCGGTTAACAAAGGTTCTGCTTTGTTTAAAGGATGGCTGGTACTGTTGCCTTGGTATTCAATGAGGCTCACTAAAATAATCAATACAGAGGAAAGCACAAAGTTAAAAGAATGAACAGCTTAAATAAAAAATAATAAAATAAGACAGCAGGAGAAAGCCTACATGTGCATGAAAACTGTATTGATAGTTGGTGATGTTGCACTATGTCCTGTCCTGAAATGTGAGGCTTTTTGTTAATGACTGTGAACCTGTGGCTGCAGTTAATCACCTGCATCCCTCACAATAAACATACTGTTGGCATGAAAGTTAAGTGAAAGTATTTGTTTCAGTGCCTGAGTGCGTGGGTGAGAGGCATGACGTAGGTGTGTGTGTGTGTGTGTGTGTGTGTGTGTGTGTGTGTGTGTGTGTGTGTGTGTGTGTGTGTGTAAAACAGCAGCCCACCTCACAGCCAGCCCTCTCCCAGCACACCAGGATTAACAGCACTTAAATGTTCCTGTTAGTACACCACCTCCTCTTTGCCTCCCACGCCAACCAGTACACATGGTGCTGCCCACAGGTTTGCTCATGCAACACACACGACCTCTGTGGTTTTTGTGCTCTTCGCTCGACCCTGGCTGCCTAAGCCTCCAATAAATGGTACTGAAGTGCACCCATCGGAGGGTGTGCGGGGTGGGGGGCTAAGCCCAGAATGTCCTCTATTTCACAGATCTATTGGAATCTGAGTACATGACAGAGGCAGGAACACAGGAAAGGAGGAAGACAGACCCTGACTAAATCAAAGGGGCAAAAATGAGTCTCCTTCTCCAGTCATGCATTAGATTATGTTAATGCCCCTTTCTTTCAGGCCTTTGCTCCATGTCTGGTTATCACATGCCCCCTGTGACAAATCATACACAGAAGGACAGAAATGGATGGTAGGTACCTGCCACAGAAATCAATAACAGAACGGATTCCCATTTGACTCTCAGCAAGCAGAGAGATAGACGGGGGATGTGAATGAATGAAGGTGTTTATGGGAGTCTGCTGGGGGAGACTATGGGACCTTTTTATGAACTCGGGGATGGAACGGCCACCATTACATTAAACCAGGGAGTGTATTGTTCTAAGCCATAGCATATTCCAGTAATTACTAGACAGCAGCAGACAGAGGAAGTGCAACAGCAAAGAAGAAGCAAAGCAACAGCAGAGAGAAGTGCACACACACAGGGACTTTTTACTACTTTGCGCTTGCCACACTGGATCAGCCTACATAAATGGGTCATAAATGACAAATGTAACATACTGAAAGATAATCCAGATTTATTGCAACAAGAGTGTGAGATAATAAGAAAAACAAACAGGGATGAAGCGTATCATATGGCACCTTTTAAGTTTCAGTGTGTGTTTAAAGTTTCATATTAAAAACAACATTAACAAAAATAGTCCACATCCCCAAATATGAAACTGCACTGTTAAGTTTAATGTGGAAGTATTACCTAAAAAAACTGAGTGTCTCAGTTATTTCAGAGAGAAAGAGCAGAGGCGCAACATCCCACGTACCCCACCATCACCTAACTAAACCGTTCGCATGATGAGTCACATCAGAATCTGTTTGATGAAGTGATAATTAATGCATTCAATGGATACAAATGCAAATGGGAAAAAGAAAAACCTTATATGCCAGGAATACAGTTTTAATCAAAATCATGATAGTGTCTTAAGATTATACACCCAACCCTAGGCAGCGAAAGCAAGGGTATAGTACACACGCAGACAGGCAAAGACAAGGGTGTTGTCAAGCTCCATAGCCTTTTGAGATCTACAGATACAGAAAGACAGTTTCAAAGGTCCCCATCATTATTAACCACCTGCTGGCTGTAAGGATACTAACGATACTATTGTCACTGGAAAATTTGGCTTCATACAAGACTTGCTTCATGGTGTTCAAGGTTCAAGGTTCTTTATTCATCACATGCATAGTTATACAAGTATAACACACAGTGAAATGTTTGGTTTTGAGCCCGGATGGCTTGGGGATAGAAGCTCCTCTTGAGTCTCTCTGTCCTTGCCCGGAAGATGCGGAACCTTCTACCAGATTGCAGAAGTTGGAACAGTTTGTTGCCAGGATGGGACGGGTCCTTCAGTATCTGCGCTGCTCTAGTCCGGCATCTCCTGGTGTAGGTGTCCTGAAGCAGGGGGAGAGCAATCCTGCAGCAGCGTTCTGCTGTATGGATCAATCTCTGAAGGGCTTTTTGGTCCTTAACACAGCTGTTCCCAAACCAGGATGTGATGTTCTGTGTGAGGATGCTCTCCACAGCGCCTCTATAGAAAATCCTGAGGATCTTTGGAGAGACCCTGAACTTCCTCAGTTGTCGTAGGTAGTACAGGCGCTGCCTAGCCTTTTTGGTCTGGACCTGAATGTGGGCAGCCCATGTCAGGTCTGAGGAGATGTGGACATCAAGATACTTGAAGGACTGCACCCTCTCCACTGGAGCTCCATTGATGATAATGGGCTTGTAGTCTCTGTGCTGACTCCTTCTGAAGTCCACCACCAGCTCCTTGGTCTTGCCAACGTTCAGCTGGAGGTGGTTGTCCTGGCATCATGATGCCAGATTCTTCACTTCATCCATGTAGGCCGCCTCATCGTTGTCGGAGATGGCGCCCAACACCACTGTGTCGTCAGCAAACTTCACAATGGTGTTGGAGCCATGGGTGGCCACACAGTCTGAAGTGTAGAGGGAGTAGAGCAGTGGCGAGAGGACACATCCCTGTGATGCTCCTGTGTTGATGGTAATGCTGTTAGAGACGCATCGACCCACAAGGTCCCCTTCTAGATAAGGCACAAGTACAGGCCTGTCTTAAGTTTGCCAGTGAACATCTAAATGATGAGGTTATAGGATCAGAAAAGGATTGGGAGAAAGAAGAGAAATCCTGAGTGTGACCAAAAGAACACCATCCCCACAGTCAAGCACGGAGGTGGAAACGTTATGCTTTGAGGCTGTTTTTCTGCTACGGGTACAGGACGACCTCCCTGCATCTGGGCCAATGGATGGGGACATGTACATAAAATCTTGGTTGAAATCCTCCTTCCCTCAACCAAAACACTGAAGACATGTCGTGGATGTGTCTTCCGGTATGACAATGATCTGAGGCAACAAAGGAATGGCTAAAGAAGAAGCACATCAAGGTCATGGAGTGGCCTAGCAGTCTCCAGACCTCAATCCTATAGAAAATCAGTGGAAGGAGCTGAAGTTTCGAGTTGCCAAGCAGTAGCCAAGAAACCTAAAATCCTTCCTGAGACATGTGCAAACCTGGTGACCAACAACAAGGAAAATCTTACCACTGTGCTTGCCAACAAGGGTTTCTCCACCAAGTACTAAGTTTTTTTTTACTTGGGTATCAAATACACTTTTCTCTAAATGACATGCTAATCACTTTATAACTTTGATGTTTGTTTGTTTTTTTCCAAATCTTTGTTTGATATTCTGTCTCTCTCCATTAAAATGAAACTGCCATAGAATTTAGAAACTCTTGATTCTTTGGAAGAGATTTCTTTCATTTCTTTCCCCTGCAGAATTCACAAATTCAGCAGCGGGTCAAATAATTATTTCCCCCACTGTAATGTGATTCGTGGTTAAAAAGGAAAAACAAGCAAGATTCCCTGATCATTAATATTCATACCATATGGCATATCATATGGGAAAATGCAACCGCCACCTCACATTGACACGGAGACAAAGCAACACGCTGCCGTTGCCGTGTTACTGAGAGCGAGCTTTACGTTAAAACAGATGGAAGATTACAAGAGGAAGCATTGTTCCATTTCTTATTCAAATTATATGGATTAGTGCAGCATATGGAGTGGGTGCAGCGACGAAGCACACCTCACATTGCAACAAATGTAATTTCAACACATTTACATTTCTGAGTTGTAAAAAGAAGCACGTTTGTTAACAACATATGTGGTTTCAAGATGGTGTTTCATTAACATGGTGCTTTAAAAGGTACAGTATGGTCCAAACACATGTATAGAATGAAAATGACTTAATTTTGCTTTGTTAAGACTAGAATCTATGTGTTCAGATATAATTCTAACCAAAATAATCAGGAACTTTCAAAGTAGTGCTAACCTTTTGAATCTCTTCAGGCAAAGGGTAGATCAGAGGACTGTGAAGGTCCGCGCTTATGTCTTTCTCCTCCACCTCCTGGTCTCCTAGAAACAAGCAGAATTAGCTTAGTCTTTCACTTTCAAGAGAATAAAGTAATCAAACCATTTATATAACATCGGATAGATGGCATTTTGAAATTGCTTCTTTTGACCAGCAGTCCAAAATAATCAATGCAAGCCGCGATTCAACAGAGAACAGCAGCAAATTGGTACATAAGAATACATTTCTGAATGACTAATAGATTTAAAAAATTGTTTGTGAGCAATTTTGTTGGTCAGGTAAAGCTTTTAATGGAAAGATAGTTTTTTGGAGTTTTTTTTATGGGGCTATTGCAGGCAAAGTGAAAAGAAAGTACACCTTCTTTCACTTCTGTTTTTTATGTATTGGGGCATAAAAATCAGGTCTTAAAATTAGGTGAGTGCAACCTCAGATGAACAATTAACTGACGCAATGTTATACAGAAAAGTGGACCAAAATTTCTGCACAAAGCTGCGAGAAAGTGAGAAAATCATACAGAAAAAAGGTATTTTAAGGTATTGCTGATAAAAGTGGTTCTAAAAGTCACTGAATCATGGGGTTTAGTTAGTTTTTCATACACTGCTTCTGCATTTTGGCTGCTGTTTTCAGCATAAAAGTGGGTGGAACTTTTAAACTGATGAATAGCACTTTGCCTCTAAGGTTAATGTAAGGGCAAATCCCTTAGCGTGATGTCCACCATATTAAACCCATTTGTGGTACACTCTATTCAGTAGATTAATCAGTTCAGATTACAGCATTAAGCTAAGAGACCGTAGCAGCTTTGTGCTGCTGGAGGTATTTTGACTTCACAGCCAAACACTTGCCTGTCCTCGACTGCAAACTGTTTCAATTTTCAAGCCTGGGGACTTTGCAAAAAAGCAAGGCTCTAATAACTTTCTGTGCTGTGTGTCATGGTTTATTAAGGATGAAGGTGATATATAGGTGTAATGCAAGAGAACAATTATTTGTCTGCCTTGTGCTCTCAGTTTGTGTAATTGCTACAGTCCCAGATAAGGTCTTTTCCCTGTTGTGTAATAGACGCCACTGAGATAAAGTCAGTCATGCGGGAATGGATGGTCGCATGAGGAGAACAGCAACACAAGCGTAACCAGGCCTCTGTCTATGTGCGAGTGCACGCTTTTAGGGCATTTATCTATCAGCTTGCCATTAGTGAGGGGAACGGAACACACCAATCCAACACTTGACCTCAAATTAGATACCTCTGGCTAACTCAGACCCAGAGGTCACTCCCATCAGATGACCTGCTATGTGCCACACATTAAATGCACTTTGCGGGTCATTGGCAGATATTGAATGAGAAGACGTATGGGAAAACGTACAGCACAGACACAAAGGATTTGGCCAGCAGCACAATGCAAACAGACAGACAAACATCAACAACTGCAAGTAATCCATGAAGTCATGCAAAGACAGACAGTTTGGCCCCAATGCACCCGCTAAAACCTTCAAGAATTCGCATGTAAACAAGCACGAGTACTCCCTCTGTGTCTTTCACACTCTCACGGCAATGCAGACACATAAACCCAATCCAATCAAAGACCAGGCTTCATGCTCACGCACGCTAATATCCTGATTGCCCCCCTACTGGCTTTAGGCTTTGCATTTAAAACACAGCAGAGATCCTCAATCACTGGCTCACACAACACAGATAAATTAGTGACGCCCTGTGACAGCATTAAGCCAGCCTACCCTTTTTCGTGGACACAGATATAAAAGGCCGATTTTGCATGACAACCGTTCCCCTGTGACATTTTGCCTGCTTTAGCCCTGATTGGACTATTAATCAATCTAATGTGAGAGAGGCAAGCTGTTCATAAACTCATCTATTCAGCACGGGTGTAAGCCTTGAATCGTGAGAGGAAACATACACAACAACACAAAAAGTCAACAGGGCTCACAGGGGGCTTAAATAACACAAAGATAAGCATCGAAGGCCATTAAAAAAAAGGATTTTACTGCGAAAGAAAATGTGCCTTCAGCCATCATCATCATGAAGGATGCACAGTCCGATTATATAACTGTGTTTTAATAATCCACCAAGACTACTGTCTGCTTAAGAAGTATAGCAGCATGAAGTCTGTAATAGTTGTACAATATACAGGGAGTGCAGAATTATTAGGCAAGTTGTATTTTTGAGGAATAATTTTATTATTGAACAACAACCATGTTCTCAATGAACCCAAAAA
>NW_005187404.1:969535-973094 GCF_000239375.1 Pundamilia nyererei
GCTTTCGAGCCTATACAGCTTGGAGTAAGACAACATGCATGAAGAGGATGATGTGGACAAAATACTCATTTGCCTAATAATTCTGCACTCCCTGTATGACAAATATATGCCCGTACTGTCTGGTAAATAAATACAGCGTCAAACTGCATGTGTACATGATTGAAAAACATCCAAATCTGCAGAGGTGTGAGAAGGTTTTGAATGAGATTTCAGAGGTTTTCATAGACCTAAAACCTTCTGCAGCTTTCCCACGACCACCCTCCAAAACACAACACCATGTTGTATTCCTGCAGCAGCTGGTGCGAAGAAACGTCTATAATATAATGAATCTGAATAAAATATTAAAAACTGGACAGCACTGAGCATGCATTACCAATGAAGGCAGACACATATCTAAACGCTGGATCAGCTTAACGATGTGTTTAGCCGCTGTGTACAGAATGCAGCCAGCTACTTTTTAATTTCAGTATGTCACAAAGTGTAATTAAAAACAAAACAAAACATAAGGACACGAGTCAAAGAGAATAACTAACTAAGGCTAATATAAAAAAAAAAAGAAAAAGAAACTCTTAACACTAGAAACAAATCAGTGCGCTTCTTCTTCGGTCTAGTTAACTGGGGTTAAACGAATGTACAGCCTTGTTACTTTTTTATGTGTCGACTATGTAAAGAAGTAAAGAACAAACTGCTACCTACCCATTATCTGGCCTGAAAAATAGGTAAAAATAACAACAAGGCATTAACAAGTTGAACTTGCGCGAGCCACGCGCTGGCTGTTGCTATGGATACGACGTAACTACACGTAGAACGTCCAAAGATCACCACGACGTTAGCCAGCGCGAGCACCGGATACTTGATTGTCTACCAAAATAAAAGCAGCCACCTTGGAGACCTTTGTTTCATTTGACACGCACTACCACGTTTAAAGCGGTTACTTATTTGTGAAACCGTTTGCTTTGTTGCTATAGCAGCTTTGTTTTAACCTCTTGAGCAACACTTAAGACAACTGCTTATTCCATGTTTTGGGCAGCTGGAGTGTGCTGAAGGCACATAGGGTACTTTAAGTTAGTTTTAACCATAACCATACTTATTATGTATACATGGCTATATTTTGAAATAAAATAATATCAGCATAATACGTAAGTTTATTACTAAAGCAAGTATGACTACAATAAAAAAAAACACAAATATTAAATGCATAAACAGACCAGCTGTGTCATGTTTCACATGGGCAAGTTTGTCAAAAAAAGAAAAAAAGAAAAGAAGCAAAACTACTGATACTCTGTGTGATTCAATTACAAACTTTAACCTAGTTACCACACGAAGCTGCCTTCACTCATTAGCACCACACAGGAAGGCGACACTGGCGTTGATCCCCTCATGTAGGCCTAATCTGAGACCATAGAAGTAATGGGTCACTTTTAAAGGACATACTTGAGTTATTGTGTGTAAAACAGCGACACGCACAGTGCCCTGAAGTCACATTATCCGAGCTTTTCCTGCTCGCATGCACAGGTCACACACTCCATGCGCTGTTTGGGATGTGTGCATGTAGTTCATTGCCTCAGAAGTAATGCGAAATAGCGGCCAGACATTCCCGCAGGGGGTCGGCTTTTACAGGACACATTGTTTCATAGTAGTAAATGGTTAACAAATGTCATTGGACCTACATTTGCGCCTTATCCTGTGACATCATTGCTGTCATCTTTGTATTTTTCCCCGTGACTGATGGAAAATTGTGAATGCCGTCTTTCCTAATAGAGATTGAGAGCGTGAGGCAGGGTGAGATCTCTGGTCTGATTTTATTTGGGATGCGTGCCGCACTATTTATGGACCCATCAATGAATCGTGCAGACTCAGTCGCTCTGATGCAAATTGCATTCGCCCACTTAAGTCTAGCCTACCTCCCTTCCGTGCCTGTTTATCTGCCTCGGCAGCAGAAAGAAAGTGGGCGGGGGGGCGAGTGGTGATCGTGACAAAAGCGGGAAAGGATGTACTCAAGCAGAGACAATAAACCTCTCACCCTACCGTAACAAAAATGAGGAGACAGAAGACGCACCTCCTCTTTGTCTCTGCTACTGACCAAATCCCCAAATACCCCCCATGGCAAGGGCATGAAAATAAGCACAAGAGCACAAAGTGACCACAGCTGAGTCCTTTGTCACGTCACGAGTTATTGCTTCACGTGTATTTAAACTCTGCCATAACTGTCCATCTACAGGAGCTGATCTGCTAATTGAACCCCTAATTTCCTTCGGGATTAATAAAGTATTCTGATTCTGATTCTGAACCCAGCCAAAGTTAACTGGCCAGAGCTGTAATTTATAATATATTAACAATAAGACTAATAATCATTCTCTGTCATAACTGCCTGGCTTACCCTTGAACCGCATTTGAGGCGGTCTCTGTGGCAAATTAACCTAATTCGGTAAGGTGCTTCCAGTGTTTTTAGGGGCTCTGAGCCTGCAGGGACCGGGAGCTTGGCGTCTATTGAGTCTGTTTCCGGCACGCTATGCTGTGTGGGCAAGTGTATAATGAAGCATGCTGAGTGTCTGCTTGCGTGCGTACGTGTGTGTGTGTGTGTGTGTGTGTGTGTGTGCAGTGAGGGAGGAAGGAGAGGGGAGGGGCGACAGGAGAAAGTGCGTGTGTGTGCGTCTATCTGTGCGTGCAAGTAAAGAAAGGAGGAGGGGTGAATATGACCCACTCTTCTTTTTTTGGCACGAAATGACTAATATTGTCACGCCTGACATATTTAGGCTAGGCAGCAACAAATAAATAAATAAATTAAATTAAATGTCGAGGCCAAATACGCAGGTGGAACTCACCAAAAGACCTTGCCAAATGGCCAAATGTGCCACAGACATAACCACAGGCTTTTATTTTCATGTTTTGGGATATAACTTTTGTGAAATAAGCCAAACATTCCCATCCCACACACTTTTTTCAGTGGATACGTGAGCAGCTTTGTTTGTTTTGTTTTTTGTTCCTCCTCATCACGCATTGTCAGCTCCGTGTAAACGTAAGACATGTCCACCTGTTATCTTGCGTCATTGTGGCTGGCTCTCCTGCCCAGTTTTGTCAACCATCCACTCACTTGTTTCCTCTTTGAGTAAGAGAAGAAACCCCCATGTGTGATTCACGAAAGATCTGCAGAATACTTATTTGTTAACTTTCCCCACATAGGAGACCCGGAACGAAAATCGCAGTTAAAGCCCAGTTTTGATTTAAATAATCTTCCTTTAGCAAGCCCACTCTGAGTGGGCAAACATCATACTAAAACATTACCAAAAAGTAATAGAGAAAACAAATCATCTCCTTTGTTAGATGGGTATAGCTTTGTCTTAGCTGTGGCGTTACTGTAAGCTAAGGCAGTTGATGCTTCCATTGTCAGTCAGAGGCTCACATTTGGTTGACTTGCTGTTTATAACTCAGTTGCTATTACATTGTACACCAGTTTCATATTTGGTGATGATGTCCCTTAAAATCCCAAAACCTTGACAGATGCTGGCCCAGATATAGGCCTAGAGTCTCTCTCTCTCTCTCTCTCTCTCTCTCTCTC
>NW_005187404.1:973114-984503 GCF_000239375.1 Pundamilia nyererei
ACACACACACACACACACACACACACACACACACACACACACACACACACACAGTCTTTAAAACTCAGAGAGGCATGTTGAATCAAAGCATGCTCCTTATACTGTTCTGTTATACAAATCCTTATACCCTATATTTATATATATTTACAGTCTAACATCATGTATATACTGTATATATAGTAATTAGTAATCCATCCCTTATTTATTCCATAATTGACTCCAACATCTTTGCACCCGGCACCATTTGCAATCCATATGAGACATAACGAGTCACCTCCATCTAAATTTAAATGCAGGTATCGCTCTATGTGTCTGTCCATATGGCAAACTGTTCAGGTTCCATGGCTCCCATGTTCCGCTTTGGTACACGGATATGAGCTTTATTAGAAAACTGTCCTTTTTCACTTATTCAAACATTTAAATGACAACACTGTGAACACCTTTTGTGAGAGATTGGCCAAAGGTGAATATCCGTTTACCCATATTTATATTATAGTCACAAGTCACCTAGAGTGAGTTTTTGGCCACTTAGAACAATAAACACTTTTGCTTTCAGATATGGTTCATCACTGGCACACATGCATGAGCATATCTTTGACAAAAATGGCTGAACCTTTTACCCAACTCGACCTGCACGGGTCACGAGGCAGTTTCCTGAAAGTCACAGGAGTCTAATAAAGATGCTTGCAGTACCTCATCCTACCATTTGAAGCCACCAGTGAGAGAAGCAGCTTGGGATATCTTTTTAAGGACTACCTCACCCATTGTTTGCTGTAGACACATCGGTCCAGCTATATATCTACCAGTTTCACTGTGTGTGATTCTGATTTGCCTCTGTGTCTGTCTGTCTTTGGCCCTTCCTGCATGTTTCTCGCTCTTTCTCAGCCTAATGGGTTCTCTACTGCTCCCTTTCTGCTTGAATTTCTGGTAGCTTGCCTGTCTTTCTCTCTGTCTTTTTGCTTATCTATGAATCTATTAAGTGACCGTCTCACTGTATGTGTGTGTGTCTGCGTGTGTGCTGAATGGATTTGCATGCGAGCCAGTAGGGTGATCCTGCTCTCTCACGCCAAGGCTTGTGTGGAACAAATAGGACTGGTCGGATGTCGTGACAGCACTCACATCAGTTTAAATAAGAGCGCCTGTGCTGCAGCCGTGCATGTTTGCGTCTCTGTGTGTGAGTGTGTGTGCGTTGAAGCAAACAGCCAGGCACGCATTTAACCAGAAAAGGCTTTGCTGGGCTTTGTATGCGAGTAGGAGTGAGTGCTTCTGTATATATATATATGTGTGTGTGTGTGTGTGTGTGTGTGTGTGTGTGTGTGTGTGTGTGTGTCCAGGGTGGTGCACAGTATCTTGTGAGGTTTGAGGTTTCGTGAGGAGGAAGACAGATATTAACAGTTTAATGAGCTCAGTGGGGTTTGCACAGAGTGACACACGGGCCAAAACACTCCACGGAGTTCCTTTCGGCAGGAACAGGTTCGTCCTGTAAGGCCAGCCTGCCTTCTGAATAAATGAACGCCGTTGTGGGGTTAAACAGAGTTCACTTTGACATACATCACTGCAATTATAATGACTACTGACCACAATTGTCATTTAAAACACTTAGTCGTGATGCCTGAGATTTAAAATAGACGTGTTATTTTAGAGGGTGCAGGCGGGGGCAGCTAAACACTGGATCTTAATTAAGTTAATTATTTTTGGATTGTTTGCTTAAACAAAAGGTTCGTTTTTACGCCTGTTTCATTTGCTTCCTGCTCCCATTCAGTCATTCAGATTGATATTTCCTTTCATTTTCTTGTGTATTTCCAACAGCTACTGCATATTTTATAACCATCATCTACAGTCTTTAAAAACGCATGTTAAATTGATTTTCTTAATAAGCTTGAAAAGACAAAAGTTTCTTTTTATAAAAAAAAAAAAAATAGTCATGTCTGTAGGAGATTATTTTCTGGAGTAGACGTTTCTAGTGAGTGACAATGAACAGAGTGCAATGCAGCGCCCACACCGATACAAACACCATCTATTCTAGTGCACTTAAAAAATAGCCAACCTAAGGTACATATTTAAGGTGAATGCCATATCTACCTATGACTACTTACAAGTCTGCAGTGGACATTTTTAAATCTACCACAAGAACGAACCACTGTGCTGACAGTTTTCTTTTGAGGTTGTCGTGTGTGTGTGTGTGTGTGTGTGTCACATAACTGTTGTTTACCATGCATTGCAGCTGTGGGAAAAGCTCCATATAAATGTGCACTAACGTGCTTTGTGATTACAGTTTTTGCCTGTGTGGTACTGTTACTACTTTAGATTTACAGTGCTGTGAAAAATGCTTATTTTGAAGCTTAACCAAAAATAAGTGTTTCATGTACTGTCAAGTCATTTTTGGGCCAAGGGAGTGGCATAAGGCTATGTTTCATGAAGACATGAGGACAGGCAGCACTCAGATAAGCCACAGAAAATGGATGGAAAGATGCATGGATGGAGTGTGCTTTGGCAATGTATGATTTTATCCCTCCCCTAACCCCCAACTGGTCAGCAGATGGCTGCTCCTCCCTCCCTGAGCCTAATTCTGCTGGAGGTTTTTCCTGTTAAAAGGGAGTTTTTCCTTCCCACTGTTGCCAAATGCGTACTACAAAAGAAGAAGAAAAAAAAAAGAAAAAAAGATCTCAAGGTTAAATCGACCAGCCATACCTTTAAACTAAACCGCTACGAGCCTGTTCAAGTAGTGTGGATTCAGGATGCCCGCTGAGCTCTTGCATCGCTGCAGACCCTGACGTGTGACGACAGATGAAACACGAGGAAGATATGTGTCATAGTTGTAGAACTGGGAGAAGTGTGTGATGAGTGCGGCAGGTGGCTCTCGCTTTGGAAAACCCTTTTGCTGCAAGTCACGAAGACGTTTTTTTGTTTGCGCTGTAGCTGTAAAGGGAGTCCTTGGAGCTCTTTCTCAGCAGCATGGGTAACACCGTGTAACACACATGCACAGCCAGCAACCCTGAGGCGGCTACGATTATGGTCTCCTGAGAAAACAGAGAGACAAAGAGAGAGCAAGTAGGGGAGATGAGGAGTGTATGCATGTATATGTGGCTGTGAGTGAGCTGGCGGCGAGACACAATTAACACAGATTAGTGAAGACACACTGAGAAGCCGAGTCCGAGCCCTCGGAGCCCAGAGACAATGACCTCTGGGAGAGAGAGGCACTCACACATTACACTACAAATGTGTAGCTATCCTGCTTGAGTTAAATACCATGTTTTTTGTTTTTTTACTACTTAACATTTTTAAATGGCTTCTAAATTCCAGTCGGAACAATACATTTTTTTAGTCTGTTGTCACTTGTGTCAGCTCACAAACCCCTGAGGAATACAAAAGTTCAAGTATCAGTGAAGCAACAAAAAGATGTTAGGCCACTGTGATGACTATTTAGATTAACGGAACCTGTCATCCACACACCTAACGTACATTTTAACAGATGGAGTACTGTTTTGATATAAATGTGGTTTTTAAATGAATATGAAGTAAATCTAGTTTGACAGTGAGCCTGCAATAAAAATCAAACTTCACAGATTGAGTTATGTCACAGTTTTCAAATCATAACATCTACAGTGAGCTTAACATTATTATTCTTTATACACAGTTTGAAAAAGCAGAGATCCATTCTTAAGTCATGGGTATGCAAAAGCTAGACAAAAATTCACATCAAATTGTGAATTCCAGCATCTGGTGTTACCTCCACCATCATCCCCATCGCCAAGAAGACAGCTGTGGCCAGCCCAAATGACTACAGGCCTGTTGCACTTACGCCTGTAGTGATGAAGTGCTTTGAGAGACTGGTCTGTCAGCACATCAGGGCCGGTCTGCCTCCCACTCTGGACCCCCACCAATTTGCCTACAGGACAAATCGTTCCACCGAGGACGCTATCACCATAGCGCTCCACACTGCGCTGAGTCACCTGGAGCACCGAGGAAGCTATGTGAGAATGCTCTTTCTGGACTTCAGCTCAGCATTCAATCATATCATCCCGGAGATCCTGGTCCAGAAACTGTCTCACCTGGGACTCTCCACCCCCATCTCTGCCTCTGGATCAAGGACTTCCTGACAAATAGACCACAGTCTGTCAGACTCGGCCCCCACCTGTCCAGCACCATCACACTCAGCACCGGGTCTCCACAAGGATGTGTTTTGAGTCCCCTCCTGTTTACGCTCTACACATCCGACTGCTCCCCTACCCATCTCTCAAACACCATCATAAAGTTCGCGGATGACACCACAGTGGTTGGACTCATCTCAAGGGGGGATGAGTCGGACTACAGAGATGAGGTCAACAGACTGACTGAGTGGTGTTCAGTTAACAACCTCCAACTGAACACCACGAAAACTAAAGAACTTATCTTGGACTTCAGGAAGGGCAGAGCAGACCCGGCCCCACTTTACATTCACGGGAACTGTGTGGAGAGGGTACACTCCATGAGGTTTCTGGGCGTGCAGATATCTGATGACCTCTCCTGGACTGCAAATACTACAGCGGTGGTTAAAAAGGCCCAGCAGCGTCTCCACTTTCTGAGAGTGCTCAGGAGGAACAACCTGGAGGAGAGGCTGCTGGTGACATTTTACAGAGCCACCATAGAGAGCATCCTAACGTACGGCATAACAACATGGTATGCAGGGTGCTCAGCTGCAGACAGGAAAGTACTGCAGAGGGTCATCAACACAGCCCAGAAAATCACTGGCTGCTCTCTGCCCAGCCTGGAGGTCACTGCAAACTCTCGGTACCTCAGCAGAGCTGGCAATATCATCAAGGACCACTCTCACCCCAGCAACCAACTGTTTGAACTATTACCGTCAGGGCGACGGTACAGGTCACATAAAACCAGGACAAACAGATTCAGGGATAGCTTCTTTCCCAAAGCTATCACCGTAGTAAATAAGCACAAAAACAATTGAACCTATTCCATACCGTCACTGTCATTATATTATGCTGCTATTCATACTGTCATCATATTAATGCTGCTATCCTGTATATATTGTACTATTGTTTGAGTACTTACGATTGTTTTTTTTTTGTACTTTTTATATTTTACATTTATATTTATTATTGAAACTTGCACCAAGGGAGTGGCACTCCAATTTCGTTGTACTCTGTACAATGACAATAAAGGCTATTCTATTCTATTCTATTACTTAAACCAAATATGCAACATGTACAGGCAGAAAAGAAAGGGTCCCAAGATGGAGCCCTGAGGGGCACCGGGATGTTCTTTTTCTAGTCAGCAAAGAACAAGGAAAACAACAACGTCTGTTCTGCAAAATTACACCTGAATGTTCTATAATATGAACCATTCATTTTGGTTTCTGTCTACTTTATATGTCTATAAATAAATGCACAGCATGAAAAGGAAAGGAAGTTGTAAAAAACAAAAACAAAACATAAATTGACCAATTTTACAACAGGTGAAGCATGTAAAACTACAGATATATTAAAAACACCACCATGTATCCAGATAGATCACCGTGGTTAGTTAACTAGCAATATCTTCTCATAAGGGATCGCCACATAATCAACAAGTTTAAGTTTCTTCAGAATGTTTTTACAAATCCATTAAAGAAGAAAATCACATTTATATAACTTTTTAGAACCTTTGCTGCATTACTTGAAATTTAACTCATCTGCCTCTCTTTTCTTTTGCACATTTTTGAGTGGAGTTCAGCTGCAGTAAAAATCAATTAGATCGGGGCTGAAGGGTCACCACGAGTACATTATTGGCAAAAAATGAAAAACAACCAACACTTTTCCTGATCAACCACCCAAAAGCAACAACTAGCCCGTCTAGTAAGAGATGACTAAGATGGATGGATGGATTGTTACTCTGACTGTCATGATCAGGCTGTGTGGCAGGCAGGAAATAGGACCCAAACGCAAACTCACGGGAAAACAGGACTGAACTCAAAATACAGCTTTATTGCTGACAAAAGATAACAGCAATATAAAATAACATGAAACTAAACTGGGAAGTACTAAGGAACTGACTTACGAGGAAACACACGGCAGGGCACACCGTCATGAGGGAGAACATGACACCGAACTGAGGGAGACGCAGACATAAATACACAGAGGGTTAACGAGGGAAGTGGGAACACACGGGGAACACAGGTGACACTGATAATCATAACAAGACACAGCAGGAGTAAATGCAACACTGACGGGAGACTGTCAAAGTAAAACAGGAAGTGCACAGAGGTTCAGACAGGAGGAGAGAGAGCACGGGGAGAACACAGACATAACGGGCTGGGGAAAACATGGAATAAAACACAAGGAGAGACGAGGGCTCACAGATACACAGAGGGGCACACAGGGGGTAAGAGTCACAAGGGGAAAACACATAAGGAACAATGTAACAGAGCAACCCAGGAAGCATGGCCTAAATAAGGAACAAAATACAAAAATACATGAAAACTAAGAATACTGGGCCAACATGGCCCAGAACCATGACACTGACTGAGCTACAGAGATGGGAGAAACTTCAAGGACACCAAACACAGCAGCACTCCACTGGATTTTATGTCAGAGCAGAGTCAGCTTCCCCTTGGAGAAAAGCCAGATTATGCAAAAAAGGACAAAAGAACTTCTATAATTTGAGTTTCATTTTGTCGTAGCTGATGGTGCCTTATACATAGACACAATGTATCCTTTGGCATTGGTGCTGCGATTGTGACAGCATTAAAAAAGTGTTTTTCTTGATTTGCTTATGTTTTCTCAACTCACACTGGAAAGCAATGAAAGCGGGTAAAGGCTCCTGCACTGGAGGACAGAAAAGAAAACTCATTTCCTCAATTTTACTCAAAAAACATTAATAGAGCACACTTTTTCTTCCTGCACAATGTCTTTTTAACTTTCACCTCATTACTTTGTGTGCATCTGTGTGTGTGTATCTAGGCAGCACTCCAGTCTGTCATCTCAATCTGATCTCTATCATCCACGGCTGTCTGCCCGGGGTTATCTAACCAGGAGGACCACCCCTGCTGAAAGGAAGAGGCGTGCAGCAGAGGAGCACTTCTCATCCTCCACACGTTTTACATCCTTCTGCCCACATCCTCCTACCTCTTATTTCTCCTTCATCACTCGATTACACCTGACCCATTCTCTTGAAGTCTTCAGCCACTGATGAGAAGCCTGATAATATTCTCACATGCCACAGTTAAAGCCAGGGGAAGTTAGTTTAGTGTAAGATAACGACTCAAAACAAGGGGAAGCTTGCTGATTAACACGTTATCTTCTTTATTTAATCTGATGAACTATAAAACATTTTGTTTTACCAGTGGACTGAGCAGGCTGTTTCCCCACTCTGCCTCCAATATGCTCCCATTCAAAAAGCACCAATTCCTCTCATAGCTACTATTTACTTTTTCCACACATTGTTATGTTTTTATTGAATGAATTCAGTTTGTCTGATCAGCATGCTAATGGTAGATATAAGGCCTCAAATAGAGGCATGTGTCTCAAATCAGTGACACACACCAGTTACACACTCTTATCTCTTCCACAGTCTGTCTTTTGTCCCGTCTCCCTCCCCTCACCCACAGCCGGTCGCGGCAGATGTCTGCCCCTCCCTGAGCCTGGTTTTCCTGCACGTTTATTTCTGTCAAAAATTGTCTTTTTCCTTCCCACTGTCGCCAAGTGCTTGCTGATAGTTGAAGTTTGCTCATTACCTTAACAAATAAAGTGAGTTAAAGTGACCGTTGCTGTGATTTGGTGTTATTTAAATAAAATTTAATTTGATTGAATAGAATTATCCAGATATCCACTTCTGGCTGAGATGGCGATGACCAAATGAAAATGGTCCAACACAAACCACTGGGTGACACTACAATCGATGCCCACATTCACAGTCCTTTGTACAGTCTTAAGACAGAAGTAGTTTTAATACCATCCCTCTCTCACTAGCTAAATTTATATCAGTGTTGTAATGTCTATTCTCCAGATACATAAATAAAACAGTCTTTAAACCTCACAGCTAATGGAAAAGTGCTTGTTGCAAGTGGCCCACCCATTATGTCAGTGTTGACGGTTCCTTCCTCACTTCCGTGCTGTAAGATAAGGTTGGTGTGGCCCCGTGGAGGGGTGTGTGTGTCCTAATCAAGATCCTGCTGTACAGAAACACAAGCAGAGGACAAATTAGACTTGGCATGGACTGGAGGAGAGTTTATTAGGACTGGGATCTTGGAAGGCATTCAGGGATTTGCCCCCTGCTTACGTAAAAAAAAAAAAAAAAAGGAGAAAAAAACCACCCATTTTAATTTTGCTTCTCATATTGTTTTGTTACTGACTTTGGTGGGGCTACCAACATGCAGGCATAGAATTTCCGTTCTCGGCACAGCGCTGGAAAGTGCAAGAAGCTGTTCTGGGCTGAGTTTAAGCACATCCCTCTGTTTCTGTATGTTTGCACAGCTATACCTCGCCAATCCATTCTTTGTATCTAACGTTGGGCAAATTAATCTTTAATTCATGCCAGGCTGCGATCCAGGATCAGATTATAATCCTTTGATCATGAATTCTACCAGTGAAAGCTGAACTTGACAGTGTCAGTCTGATCTTTTGCATAGCTAAGCAAGGTGTTTGCATTTAAGCCATTCCACATCCTTTTCCCCTTTGGTAATGCTTTCTGCATTTCGTTTTTAATTAACACATACTGCTAGACACACATAAGAAGGAGCTGACACGGCACACATTGATATGAGCATTTGCTTCCACACACAAAGCCCCCTAAGCCAGCCAATGAATGCTTTCTCTGTACCAGAAAGTGCACATTAACACATCTTTAAACCTGACATTTACATCACCCCCCCCCTTTACTCCCCCTCTCAAAAGTGTTTGCTATATTGGCTGCGGTGCTTTTGGCTCCATTTGAATCCCCAGCTACTAATTAGGCATTTGTTTTGAATTTTTTTTTCTCTTAATTTTGCCTGGTCGTTACTTTACCCACATTTGCATGTGAAGCATGGACACGCCCAGCCATTAAAACTATCTCTGGGCTCTTGGGGAGAATGACACATGAATGACACATGAGAAAGCGAGACAGAAAGAAGAAACTAGAGAGATGGCAGATTATCAAAGCCACATTCGTGAGTGGTTAAGAGGAGGAGCATCCTAATGATAAATGTCTTGTTGTCTTAATGGGAAGCAGGAGAAGCATTTATGGAATAACACATACTAGTAATCTGCATGAACAAACAGGGAGCATACAGTTGGGACTGTAAAATGTAATTAAAAACAGAATAAAATGATTTCCAAATCATCTGAAGCCTATATATATTTCACATTAATTTACATTATGTCAGCAACAGCTTTCAAAAATGTTAGGACATGGTCATTTTTACCACTGTACTGCATCATCACCTCTTTTAATGTTACTCCTAAAGCATTAGGGAACTGAGAAAATGTACTGTTGTGGTGTCGAAAGCAAAATCTGTTGCAATTCTGGTAAGTCTCACACCATTAGCCATTTCTGGGTCCAAACGCTCCTTCAGTTCCCATAATCAAACACTGCGGCATCACTGAAAGTTGAAAACTGTAAAAATTCTTTCAGTTTTAATAAAACGAAAGCTGTGGCTTTCCCGTCAAGGTTACAATAATGTTTAACATCAAGGTGGCCACAAAAAAAGGACAGTTTAATGGTTTAGCCAAGCTAGAGGTTAGCAAGACGTTAGCACGCTAGTTTCTACGTAAAGATGTTTCTAAAGAAACTAAACTAAACTAAACTAAAACATATGTCTCTGCAATCACTTTGGACATAGACAAACAATTAAAAAAACAATAAAAAAAAGAAAAAAGAAAGCAAAACAAAATAGCAGTAATGTCTGGAAGGTAATTGAAATATACTGATGTGCTACCTGGTGGCTAGCCATAGCAGTATGGTTAGGCGAATATAAACGCATTAGCACAAAACAGATGTAAGATGAATTTTATACTGTTCTCAAGTAAAGTTCATGATGAGAGTCCTGATAGGCAGAAACAAGAGGCCGTAAATGGACCCAACTTCAGCCAAAAAATGTGAGATTATCAAACAACAGCACAGCATAAAGTTAGTCATTAATATGCTGCCTAGTTGGGATTACTTGCTAGGAAAAAGTCCTGATCCAAACCTTAATTTCCACAGTGATCTTTTCCTAAGCTCCAAATATCTGGTGTCAAGGACACTGTGTGCACATGGGTTGTAGTTACACTGTGAGTTTAGCTTAAAGATGTGCTACCCATAATAGCTGGTGCTGACAAAACGTCAGAGAGGCTGAGGGTAAGCACTGATTATTTCTGGGTGACTTGTTTCTATTAGGTAAAAGAAAACACAAAGCATTACAAATACAAAAGGCGACATACTCAATCAACAGAATAGATGCTTGAGCCACAAGCAGGGTAAATGTTGAAAAAGTTGATTCTGACCATTTGGAAGTTGTGTTTTTAGTTGAAGATATATAAACTAATAGTGCTGATATTTACTTAACAAGCAGATTCTTACATGATTTTTAGATGCTCAGCAGTTTGAGGTTTCCAGCCTGAGCTGGACTCTTTTTCTACAGTGCCATGCTTTTAGAATATGTGTGTTCGGCAGTAATTGTCTTCCTGACACAAGAAACACTTCCCTGAAACGAAAAGCCATTGCGTTGATGGCAGGATGTGTTGCTCCGAATAAAAACAGGTACTGGAAACATTCTCTGAGATTTTGATCCATATTGCCATAATGAGTGCAGATCATGCTGATTGGTTTGCTGCACACCTGTCATGCAAATCTCCCGTTCCACCAAGGGTAATCAGATATCCTTCTTTAAATGGGCATTTTTTGTCTCTTGTCTCTCTATTCCACATCTTTAGGCAATGTCCCACATTTCAACGCGATATCACCCCAAGGCGTGTAATAGACACGCCGGTCCACCGTGTCCACTTCATGCTTCGCCTCTCCAAAACGTAGAATGTACACACATGCAGAAGTACCAGCAGAGGAAGATATTTTATTTGAAGCGAACATGAAAATAATCACAGGAAAACATTTAAACAGATATTACTAGCACATTTACATTTAAATAGATATTAGACACCTAGATTAAAGGTAACCAAAAAGTCATAAGCTTTGCACATATTAGTGATGTAAACTACAAGAAAGAAGATGAAGTGGCAGTGTTTTCTAAGAAATAGTGTTTTTTTTCTTTGTTTTGGGGGGGCTGGAAGTATTTTTGAGATTCACATTAGAGAATATGTGGTGTGAAGAAACACAGTAAGCATTAGGGATGGGTACCGGTGTCGGTTCTGACATAAACGGTAGTAACCAGACCGAAAAGCAGCGCACATTTCGGTGCTTTATTTCGGTGCTTTTTTTTCCTGAGCTGTGATACACTTCT
>NW_005187404.1:986907-1012258 GCF_000239375.1 Pundamilia nyererei
CAGCTGAACATGAGAGGTTTTTGGACCAATTTTGTGTTCTCCATTCTTTAAGCACCGGTTTGAGCACCGTTTAAGCACCGGCACCGTTTCAAAAGTACCGATTTGGCACCGGTATCGGATAAAACCTTAACGATACCCATCCCTAGTAAGCATGCGTCATAACTGAGTAAAAATGCAAAGCAAAGGTTGTCAGATATGCCTCAAAAAAGGTTTGCCAATCTATGGGTGCATCCTTACTGAAACTCAAAGGCTGTTAGCAGACAGAAGAGCAGATGAAACAACAGAGAATGCAGGAGTATATAAAGATAATAACATGAGACCATAAGAACAAACTTCAGATAAGTTGTATAACAATACTCGGGCACTGACCTTTTTCACTAGTCAATACTTGGCTGGACTTGGGTTTTTGGCTTTGGGTTTTTCATGGTAGCATCTTGTATCAGGTAGGACCTGTCTGGCGGTTCCAAGCAAGCTGAGTCAATGGGACATCAAAAGACTGCATAGCACCGACTGGCCAGTCAATGGCATCACTTGACGAGTCATGAGAGCGACTCCTTCACAAAAATCAAAACCACCATCTTTGAAATTCTGCAATGAGGGAAATGGCTACACAAAAACCAGCATTGTGGTCCCCGAGTTTGACAAAAAGCTATAGACCGATTCAGCTCTCTCTCTCTAGGTACTAGAGGCTTATTAAAATATTCCCCACATCGTTACATTACCATCAGCAGCCTGCATGTTCCTGACAGCAAATGCAAAAAATACTGGCAGTTGCCACTGCTATGCCCCAGCCGCCTAGTAGATGTGCTTTTGGTATAAATGTGATGACCTCTGACCTTGAAGTCCAGATCCCCAGGATTTGAACTTGTGATTTTTGGTAGATGCATCTATAGGATGAATTTGAAAATCCTATGTTGCCTTGTTCTCGAGATACTGCATTCAAAACCAGTGTTATATTTAAATGCTTTGCAAATAAATACAACCTGTTTTAATTTCTATGTTGTACGTCATTCATGCTTTTCAGGAACGAGGTTGATTTAATAGTATAATCTCTAAGTTCTATTTTTTGCATGTTGTGGTGCATGCTGAGACTTATAGATCACTGTCTGTGTTAAAATAGGCCACCAGCTACTAAAGATACAGCCCGCTATAAATAAAGCTCGTGACATGCTCCCATGTTTAGATGCCCACTCATCAGCTGAAGTCGTGAAAGGTTCCTCAGCTCCAGCTCACTGACGCTCTTCCTCACGCTGCAGAATGATGACGTATTTACCACACGTCTCAGCTATCCACACACACACGCAAACACTTCACCTGTGTGTATGAGTAGCTCCTGTGTTGCCGTGACAACCTGCTGCCGTTTCCCTTTTTGTTTGCCCTTGGAGCCGAGAGCAGACTCACGCCAACGCAGGAGCAGAAATCAGAACAGAGGGAGGACGGAGAACGACATCAGTCCGGGCCTTTCTTTTCACCTCTGAGTTAACAACACCCACGGCTCCCCCACCTGCTCTCACCTGTCAAGCAGCAAATGTAGGCCGATCGTGTTGATATGTCTACAGGGAGGGAAGAGAGAAACATGTCTCATCTGTGAGGGTCAGCGTTGAGGTCACGTCTTGTATCCAGCTTTAGCCACTTTCTTGCCAAGAGTTGGATGAGAAGATAAACACCGCTCTTTTATCTGTCCGTTGACTAGAAGAATGCAGCCAGCCCCTGGTTAGCTTAGCTTAGGATAACCCTCTATACCCCAGTAGAAATCTATTAGAAATTCAAAGAATTTTGAAAGAAAAGGGAAATCTAATGAACATTATAAACACCTAAATATAGCTGAAAATTGTTGTAAAGTGTCAGGTATTTGTTAGTTTTCACAAATAGCTCTAGCTTTAAGATTTGTACATTTCATCATCTATTTCTCATTATGTCTTTGTCCTCTTCCTCTTCTAAATCTGCCTCCACCACCGCTACTCTCGCTCCTCTACCTCACCTTCTTCCTGCTCACCTCAGGCCTCACATCTCCATAAGTCCGGGCTCTAAAGGCCAGACAAAATTCATGCTTTAAAAATATTCCTGATGTAGCCATTCTCTCTTTGCAGAATGAATTTGCAGCATTTACTTTTCTGGAACATGCTCAAATCAGGTTTTTGCGTGCAGATAAACAGATCGGACCAGAACATGGCATTTGGCCACAAGGGCATTTGCAGCGCAAAACACACACTGGTACTGAATATACAATGATATGATACGCAATGATACATGGTGAGACACTTTTGAGAGGCAAAGCATGGAATGGACACAGTGGATCGTCGGGTCTGTTGCATGCTTTGCCTTGATACTGGTTTGGCCAGCAAGAACTCAAACTGCCCACAGACATCCTGAAATGAAAGTGGCCATGATACAGGTTTAAACCAGATTGTCCCTGTTGCTGCTTGCTGGTGTGAACCGCATGAACCCAGAATCTCTCTTTCCTCCATCTTTAGACATATCATATCGCCTCTGTCAGTGCGCCCCAGGGCAGCTGTGGCTACAATGTAGCTTGCCATCACCAGTGTGTGAATGTGTGTGTGAATGGGTGGATGACTGAATGTAGTGTAAAGCACTTTGGGGTCCTTAGGGACTAAGTAAAGCGCTATACAAATACATACGTAAACATGCATATTTCTTCCAAATATTGTGGCAGTTATTGATTTTTAGCATACCAGACAAGTGACTCTCTCATTTCTGGACAGCTGACACAAGCGTCTGAGATTAACTTCAGGGAAAGTTTCAGTAATAGTAGCTAATAGCAGCTAACAGTGGCAAAAACAGCAGCGCTTACTGTTTTTGAAATCGTCAACAGCTCACCTCAGTATCACTGACATCAGACAGAAGTGAGCTTGAATGACTCATCAGCTTGCTCTGTTCACAAAGTTTTACAGCCTTCAAGTAAATAGTTGTGGAATCTAAGGTGACTCAAGGGCTAAAAATGTAAAAATATAGCTACATATTTTATTTTTACATTTCTGTTTTCATTCCTAATTCGTTGCTAAGTGTTAATATTATTACAATTTTAAACAGCTTAATCTATGCAAACACAAACATTTAGGAATCATAAGTTGCAGCATCACTCCAGACTGGTTGGTTATGAGTTTCTGTTGCTTTCCTGGCAAATTTAATGCATTTGTGATACCTTAACACACAGCCAGGCCAACAGGTATCTGGATACAATCTGTTTTTGGTACTGTTTATGTCTGTAGTCCACTTTTAGGCCAAATAGTACAGACCAATCATACTTCATTGCTTTGGTGTTCTAAATATATCTAACAACAGGCTAACAGTTAAACATTTAAGAGGGATAACAGGATCTTTTTTCTTTTTATAGATTGTTAAAAAATTGTCAGCATTCATAAGTAAATATATGCACACAGAATAAGAAATCTTGTCCCAGCTATCCTAAATATTGGCTGTTGTCCGCAAATACTAAGACATTAGACTAAGACATTATTTCCATTCTGGAAACTAGTCAGCTAACTGTTTCCAGTCTTTAAACTTAGATAAGTATAAATGATTTGGTTTGAGCCTTACATCTACTGCACAGGTGTGGGGAGTGATATTAATATTAGGAATGGAAATGGGCTTATTTCCAAAAATGTTGAGCCCTTGCTTTCAGATGCATTTCCCTCAGCAGAGTTCCCATGAACGTAACATGAAAAGCTGTTTTCATTCAGTTTCGTTGTCACGCAGTCCAACAATATAACTAGATTAGATACTAACGAAGATATCAATCCTACCATTTACGCTACTTTGCACTGTGGTTCACAGTCCCTATCTCAGCGAGCAGCTGTGTTTGGCAGTAAACATTAGCTGGCTAGTAAGTTCAAACAGCTTAAAGATTGAGTCAGTGAAAACGACCCGAAACACCCAGCGTCCTCCACAACACAAATGTACCGAGTTTGGAACAGAAACAGAGCAGAACAGGTAAACCCGCCAGGCCCTGTGAATACGAGGATCTGTTCCTCGAGGTCTGCTGTTTCTCTTTCACCATCCCCGTTGTTTAGTGTGTGTGTAGGATATTTACCAGAGGACCAGACCCCATAGCTCTGAGCCACCAATACCCTGCAGCCCCCCTTCAGCACCTTGTCAAACTGTGTGTGTGTGTGTCTGCACACACATATGTGCAGTTTAATCAAGCAGGACATTGTGACTGCCAAAACAATTTCAGATGATTGGGGACCATGACGCCCCCAAGGCTTGTTGCCGGGGATACCGAAGGAAAGATAACAACAAACATTTACCAAACACATTACAGACAAATGACACATCTACACCGTAGCCTCTGTGAGTTACAGTAACACACTTTTTTTTGTTCAAAGTGCGACGACCCACTCCACCCTGCCCGCCTTTCATTCTGTTTGTATGGCAGTTCTTTTCCGCAGGCATCTGGGAGGAGGAGGCGTGGCTTGTTTCCAATCAGCAGCACTGGCAACACCTGTGCCCAGTGCGCCGCAGCTCTACAAAAGCCCTTAGAGCTTAGTTGCTGTGTGGTTCTCCTCCATGAACACCCTGTTGGTTTGTTTTCTTCCACTAAACTGCTACGTCATAGACTGCACTCACAGCGTTGATCATACTAACTACACACACTGTGGAAATTTTAAGGTCTTCCATTGATTATTTTAATCTGAAATAAACCGTGTTTTCATGGACACTTATGTCCATCTGCTACATTTACATTGAAGACAATTAGCTGAACATAAAGTGATGCCAAACAGCCTGTTTTGTGTAATGAAACACTCTTGAATGTATATTGTTACTATTTTTGTAGGGCAGTGAAGTTTTCCATTGAAGTTTGAATATGAACTACGTCAGTGTGACACAGATTTTCCTGTGTTTACAAACTCACGTTCACCTGTGCTGATCGTCCTGGTTGAACGATGCATCCTGCGTTATGCATATCATTTTTTTTTCTCTTTCAGTACTAAAAAAAGCCCATGTGCACAGTGCAAACTTGTCTTCCAACTTGCTTATCTCAAATCAGACAGAAATGTCATCTCCATTTATATCGCCAGCTTGGCACTGCTTCCACTCTAAACAGTTTCCATTTCCCTGCACCAATCGGAGAGCACTGCACCTGGATCTAATGTCATTTAAGGTCAGCACTGTTGTGAATGCGTGGCTCGTGGGAGAAGACTGTCTTTAGTACTTTCTATTAAAGCATTAATAGAATTAGTAAGAGGTGGTTAACATTTTAAAAGGGTCTAGTTTACCTCAGGCTACTGTAAGACCTAAACCTATTTTGTTGCCTAAGCCCAGCTGAGCTAAGAAATTGAAACTCCAAATAATTTAAAGAGAAAGGGCTGAATGCAAAATATCACCCTCTATCACAGTCTTTATTGCCAGGAGAAAATGCTGTAAGTAGAAAAATAAATTCAATGACAGATCTTAATGCAAATTCCATTCTTGTACTTTGTCTGAGCCTCAGACCCAACTATATTGATTATATTATCACGGCATACCAAAAAAATACTCATGTTTAGAGCCTCCCCCAGGTAAGTCAACAGGCCAGGTACACCCTGGACCGGTCGATTGTTAGAAATATGAATTATCGATTCTCATTGGGTTTTCATTGGTTCCGCTTTGAGAGTCATCACCATCACTAATCAAGATGTCAAAGACATTACATCCATGCAAATGAACTGCATGCTGTGAGGTCAAATGTTTGTGCATTTTGAAGCTGTTTCCCCTCTTTGTTGTGATCAGTGTTGAGATGACCTTAAACACATTGTCTCACAGTCGCACACACAAACACAAATCCTTAGCCTAACGAGGAGACACATAGGATCTCTTCTCTTCAGGATGACCACAAAGCCGACAGCACAAAGCAAACATAAAAGCTCTGAGAAACCTGCTTAAAAAAGTTATTTTTTTCATCTGCTATAAAAATGTCTGTTTATTTTTAGTCATGCATTTTTTTTTTATCAGTGAGTCCACCGTTTCTTGAATTTTGTGTGAATTAAAGAAATTAAAAATGTATATTTTATAATCAAAAGAAAGGTTTTCTATAATTTCACACATTTATCACATCATTTTATTGGTCCGGTCCAACAAACTTAAGATCAAAGTGTGCCGTATGTGTCCCACGATGTAAAATGACTAACATCCCTGCTTTAAGCAGTGATTATAAGTTTGCTATTCTGTTGGTCAGTAGGTAATTTAGCTGAAAACCCAGACACAATCCGTGGTTGGATCTGTGAAAGGTGAGCCAATTTAGTCACGAGCTGCAGATGGTTCAGAGTTTGCAGGCTGACAGCAGAGGCCTGGAATGCAGGCCTGCTGTGGCTAGTTAGCCATCCAGAGCTAAGCAGCGTGCAGCACAGCGAATAAAGTGCACTCTGCGCCTTTCTGCTACATGGTGTGTTCTGTTCTGGTCTCCAGGATAATCAGGGCAAATGGAGAGCAGCTGCTTTTTTGAGAAGGGGGTGGCAGTGCAGAGAAGGGGTGTACGAGAGCAAAAAGACAAAGCGCTGAGATTTTACATGGGAAAAGAATGTGGATGAAATGAATGGGAAGAGAACATGCCCGAGGCTACTTGGAAGGAAAAAAAAGAAAAAGAGGATCGGGCCTGGCACATTGGAGCAGAAGCGATATAGGAGGTAAAAGTACAAGTGTAACCTACAGTCAGACCTTTAATGGCTGTGGTTTCTTTTAAAGAGAATTTACATGACTTTTACACTTTCAGGGATTCTTGTGTCTGCGCACTGTGAGGAGAGCCGGGCCGAAAGGTCGACACGTCACAAATCGTGAGCTGCAAGCTGCAGTCGTTCAGAGCTCCCCGGATATCCCAGGGTATACGTGACTCACGCTGTGGCAGCAAGACGTGACTTACTAAACTGTGGAATCGCCCACCCTGAGTCACTGCAGGGGCTTTGGGATAATGTATTTTGTCCCTTTCAATGCATTTGCTTCCACTTCTCTCTCTCCCCTTTCAAAGCCAAGTCCCATATCCCAAGGGTCCTTTCTCTCCACTCTGCCACTCACAAGCTCTTTCATTCTCATCCTCTCTCCTCTAATTTTCCTCACTATCTGAGTTTACAGATCTCCCCCTGTGTGACTGATGTCCCGGACAGAGAGGGAAGGGACAGCGGAGAGGAGACTGCGAGAAGGCAAGGAAGGAGCGAGGAGGGATGAGTTTTGCAGACCTGCCACCAGGCTGCACACATTCCTCAAGGGCTGTGCATCCTGTTCTTTCATCCCCACCTTCATCGAGGCTCACACACCATGCTGCACGTACGCACGACTCGCAAAGCTCAAACACGCACCCACCACAAGTCCCTCCGCCCACACTAGTGCCCACTCTTCCTCCAGCACACTCCCTAGAACAGGAAATGGTGACTTACTTTCTTTCTTTCTTTCTTTCTTTCTTTCTTTCTTTCTTTCTTTCTTTCTTTCTTTCTTTCCTGCTTGCATCCTCTTCTCCATCACTGAGCCACTTGATAACAGAGTACAGCAGCAGCTGGGACAAGAAACTAAAGAACTTATGAATTCATACTAATCCATGTGTAATGGACATTTAAAGGAAACACTCCGACAAGGAATAATGAACGCTGGGTTTTGATCATCCTTCTTAACAGATGGGTCACATCAAAATGTCTCTGGTTCAATTTATCATCCACATGATGGATTTTCTGCGACGTCTAATTATTCTTGCGCACAGACGATAAGCTGAACTACCACAGGAGTTTTACAGCACCCAGATCAGAAACAGGAGGTCAATCGGACAAAGAAAGAAAGAAAGAAAAAAGAAATACTGAAAAAAAAGACGAGGTCAGGCACATGGGAGAAATACAGCTGCAGTCTTTTATACACGGTATGAATACGAGCAAAGAGCGAGGGGGAAAACACAGCAAGAGGGAAGACGTTAGGGTAGGGTGAGCAATCACAGAGGCAGCAATCACGCGAGTATCTGCAGTGAGAGGCAAAGGTGAGGACAAATTAAAACCAATCATAACTTTGCGCTCACATAGAAAACATATTTCTCTTGTTAAACAGCAGTGAGCTCACCAAACTTGAATTGTCACGGTTATCTTCCACGAGACGCTGTGACGTTTAGGTCTAAGCTTTAAAGTCTGATGAATAATGAGCTCTAATGTTGGTTACATGGTCTTGTCCAAGAGGTTTCTTCGTGTTAAAACAGAGATTTTCCTTCCCATTGTCACCAAGTGCTTGTTTAGAAGTCATCTAAATGTTGGGATTTCCTCTGTATTATTGTAGGTCTTTATTTTACAATGTAAAGCATCTTGAGGTGACTGCTGTTGTGATTTGGCACTATATAAATAAACTGGACAGATAGCTGTTAGGATATCAAGGAAACAGCAACATGTCAAAAAAGCAGTTATTGTTTTTAATGTCCTTGAAGTAAAATTGTCAACATGAACACAATCAGTCTTTCATATGAGGAACCGAGACAAAAATAGGCACTAATACCTTTAGCCTTAGTCGCAGACTTGAATGAATGAACGACAAATGCAAGTTCATCTATCATGTCTGGAGCAGCTAGCGTCCCAGCCCATCCTATTAACAAACACTGCAGCACTGAACATGAAAATGGGATGGGTATGCTGATTCATAACCTGTCCTTGTTTGGCAACCACTAAGTTAAGTCAGTGTGTACTTCGATTATTAAAGGAGTGCACACGTCTGAGTGAATGACAGATGCAAAACTCAGTCGACTGGCGTGTGTGTGTGTGTGTGTAAGCGTGTACACACAAGCCGTAATCCTTCAGGCCTTAGGAAGGTGCAGACACATTCAGTCTTTTCCTGTAGCTTCCCATTAATTCCACCTGTATACACTGGGAGTGAGCCGAAGCCGGCTCTTGCTCTTGCCGCCTCCCTCCCTCCCTCCCTAACTGAAATTCCCTGGTCTGCACTCTCCTGATCCACATTGTTCCTCGCTGCACACTGTGTTCTCAGCCACAGCTCTACCCTAGTTTGAATGGATAGGATGAGCATATTTATTCAAATCAACATCTGAATAGCCATTTTTGCTGGAACACATACGACAGCTGCCACATGGCTGCTGAACTTTTGATAATGTTGCCATGGGAATGGGCACTGGCACAGTGCGTGAGGCTCACAGAGCTGAGGTTTTGCCAGCTGTGAACATTTGGATTGTGTGTATCTGCAGTGCCCCCTCACACACACACACACACACACACACACACACACACACACACACACACACACACACACACACACACACACACACGTTTAAATAGCTATGTTTATGAGGACTAGGGGTTTTGCAGAGCCGCTTACTTTAAACTTAACCATCACGTGTAAATACCTAACCCCAACCCTGATCTTAACCATCACCTTGACCTTTGAGGCCCTGATCTTAAGCACACACATGCTAAAATGTCTTCATATCAGTGTCAAAAACTACTTTTGTTCCCCACAACAAACACACACACACAAACACCAACACTCAGCTGCCAAGTAATCTTTTCATTTTGATGAAAACAAGGACTGGGCAGGTCTCTTTTGGATACTTTCCCTCACATTTGGATGGTTATGTCTTCAGAAATGTAATTGGTAAAATGTAGACTCCTTTTTCTCAGGTAATGGGAACTTTAAAGGCCTTTTCAGATGCCTAATGTGCCACACAGAAGACACAAGAAGGGGTGAAACACCTACAACTATTTTAACCTGAAGTGAGTTTGGCACAAATGCAGGGAAAATCAGGAATAAGGTTTTGGTTGTCACACACCTTTTAGGATATGTCTAGATTGATTCTCTTTAAGATTATTTAGTGGATATAGTCCAGTGAGGACAAAATACTTTGACGATATCATTATATCTAATCATACCTAATATGGTCACTTCCTAAAAAAAGAACTGGAGAGATTTGAAGTGTTAATACTGCCAAGGCTCCTTCTTAAGTCTGTCTGAGTCTCAGACTTGTCCTGCAGGTTGGTGAATCACTGTTAAGCAGACTATACAGTAATCAGGTGCTCCATTAATCATGATATGAACACTTGCTGATAAAAATCATGTAATCATGCACTGGAAGTGAGCTCAGCATGAGAAATATAACACCTTCTCTCTGAAAGAAGAGAGGTAATAATATTAATGTTTTTGTTTTTTTGTGGATGACTAATAAATGAGTGGGTATGTTTGTTCCTGTGCAACCTTTTTAAACACAATCCTTCAATGTAAAGTGATGATGCTTTCATATCTACCTTCACCTTTGCCTTTAATACAGCAGTTTGTCATCCACGCAGACAGTTTGTGATTAATATGACTGTACATTAGGTGTTTTCATTTTTCTGAGTGAATTGGTCCAATAAGGTACCTCTCTGGCAGTTATAAAGATCTATACAAAGTACACAAAACAGACAGTAAAATCACAAAAAGTGCCCAGTAATGACACGACAGAGGCCCACTCCGGGTTCACATCGGACACATGAACTGGTGAATAATACAGCTTGGACAAACAAGCTCTTTTACTTGCTCTCATGTCTGAGCCACGACTGTTTGTGAGGGGAGAATCGCGATGTTGTTAAGCCTCAATAACTAAGGAAGGATCCACAGCACTGTGACATGAATAACCTTTTGAACTCGGCACAGACGAGCTTGGTTTGCGTGCATGCTGGCATACATACGCACACCTGCATGCACGCACGCACGCTCCATATGGCACGATTAACCTTTTGAACCTTCAACAGAAAGAGGCAGACAGGCCCACGTGGTCATAAATGAACATCCTTAGGCATGCAACCTTGTGTGAGAACTGGGTCTCGGATACGTTCTCCTAATAAGAGAGCAGAAGCTACCTAATTCTCCTATAGACTTATATAAATATAAAGACGCATGCGCTGCTGCAGAGACAAAAGACTGACGTGTTCTTGGGAGTGGCACTGACCTTTTTTTCTGTGCTTTCAATCACCTCTTCAAAGCTTGTGGCGTCCCTGACAGGATGTCTTTGAAGGAATTAACCTTTTCATCATATACATTGTTGCAAAATTTGCACCACTTTTAGAAACAGTGTAACAAAATTAAACGAATGCGGACTACACCCGAGGCCCGTTGCATTTAACATTTCAATAATTGTTTCATTGTAAGTTTTTCATAGAAGCACAATTTATGAAGGCAAAAAAGTCGCTAAAACACATCGTAACAACACACTTGGTTGCACACAGTTACAGCCTGTAAATGCACTGTTGCTCTCCTGTTGAGTTTGAGTCTCCTGAGTTTTCCTTGATTTATAGGGTTTAAACTGGTATTTCAACGGATCCACTGCACGTCTGACCCATTACACAACTGGCGTTATTTCAGTGAAATAGGGCACAATGTCCCGGACAGTAGCGAGGAGCTCTGTTCCATTCAGAGCTAGCATGGCAGTGGTAATAGCTCATCTAAAGTCCCTCCTTGGTAAAGGAAGAAAATCATGCACAATTAATGAAAAACATGTACGTTTTACAGTTAGTAGTTGTTCATGTCAGGCGCGCTTTGGCTGAGCAAAAGAAAGGCATAATACTGTAAATGTGGTATAACTCCAAACAGTTTCCCCTGAATTAAAAGCATTAATAGCACTAAAACTAATAGTATCAACAAATAAAAGTTTTGTCATGTTTCTTAAATTTTAACGCTAAAGCAAAGCGGCGAGAGAGAGAGGGAGAGTAGAGGCCTCTGTGAATGAGCAAAGCAGGCATAATGTAGTGAGGATAGATGCTTTACCCACTCTACCTGTTTAACCTTGGAACATTTTTAGCAAAACACTCTAAAGAGAGCACATTTAGTTGCATAAAATAGTATATTTGTAGTGGTATCAGTCACATCTAAAGAACAGCGAGTGAGGAAATTAACATTAGCAACTTGATTGATCTGTGTAAACTATGAACCAGGCTGTAGTCAGTCTTTGTCCTCCGTGTCCAAGCTCTCTGAGAAGTGCACTTCAGAGCTTCGGCGCAAAATTAGATCACTTTAATGTGAGTCTTCCCGCCTGCTCGGGTTCCTAAAAAGGGCTTGTTCCTGGAGCCCACATGTCGCCTCCTGCCCCTCCTCCTCGCTGGACTGAACCCCAATTAGATAAACGGGAGCTGACAGCAGGACTGGTGGAGCCAGTGAGATACGGCGGAGGATGATAAAAGAAGGAAAAGGGAAAAGGCAGATAGAGTCGGACAGAAAAGGAGCAAGTCTTGATGTTGTATCTGCTCTGATTAACAGCGAAGAAGCTGAAGAGGCAGTAACTTTATTTAGGTCAGGTGGCTTTTTTTTGCATTTGTTTGGCCCTTTTGTGCATCATCGTCAATTCGCACAGGAAAGACGGCTGACATTATAGCATATACCTAAAAGGCCACTTCTCGGCATAATCAAAAGTGTTTACTGCTACTTCTTGTTTTGTTTTTGAGTCTTTGGGAAAGTTTTATCTTCACTCTTATGAGAGAAGATGGTTTGTATAGCAGCTCCACTTATTAAATGTTGTACACTAAAAGGAAGTAACATAACAGAGAAAAAATGAGCAAAGAAAACAAGTGGTGGAGATAATTATAAAAACGCTTAAAACAGAGAAAAAGAGGCACTAAAAAGACAGAAATGATTACTGAGTCAATGAACTCCCCCTCTGATTTAACCACGACAGCATACATCTGCACATGCACATCCAAATTCTTTCTGCGGTCATGTAAAATGCTGCCTAAAGCTCAGCCTCAGGCTGGGCCTTAAAGGTCACGATCTCTACGCTGCTCTCGAAGGTCGCACAAAGTTCATGACACAGGCCCGACCATATTTGGCTGCTCGCTCTCTTAAAAGCTTAGAAGTGAAATTTGAAATGATAGAGAGGGAGGGAGGAGGAAGAAAAAAAAATCTGAAAAGCTGGAATGTTCATTGGTTGCAGCTGGGCATCGCTGGAGCAATATAAACCTGGGTTTAAAGCAGGAAGTGAGAGCGTGCACGTCTGTGCGTCTGCAGATCTGTGTGCATACATATGTGCACGCATGTCAGCATGTTTGTGCAGCATGCGTGTGAAAGAAGAGTTATGAGATATCGTGCTAATACGGCGCGAAAAGTAGACTTTTGCAAATACATACAGTCTGTGTGAAAGAAACATGGCTGCGTGTCTGCACGCATGGCAGCATGTGTGCGGATGACTGAGATATTAGAGCAATATAACAAAGCTTAAGCCAGAAGTATGAGGTTACAGGTCCATGGTTTTTGCTGTGGATACCAGAAAGCTAGACAAGAGACAAAGGGACTCTTATAGGCATAGTAACACTTTACCCACCCGAGTGTTGTTTTGACCTCACCAGTGACTCGATCACTGATCATTTTAGACCACTTTTGTCATTCAGTGTTTTTTCTTTAATTTTACTACTTTCTACATTGTAGATACACACAGAAGATATCAAATATATGAAGCGACATATATGGAATTATGTAGCAAAGAAAAAAAAGATAGATAACTCTAAATATATCATATTTTATAGTCCTGAAAGTAGCCACCCTTTGCTTTGTTGACAGTGCTGCCTTCTCTCAATGAGCTTCATGATGTAGTCACTTGAAATGGTTTTCACTTCACAGATTGGAACCATCAGTTGCGTTGTGCAGAAGTCAGGTTGGTACAAAGCTGACAGCCCTATTTATCAACTGTCAGAATTCATATTATGGCAAGAACCAATCAGATAAGTAAAAAGATACGACAGTCCATCATTACTTTAAGAACTGAAGGTTAGTCAGTCCAGAAAATTGCTAAAACTTTGAAGGTTTTCAGAAAAACATGTTAAAAACCATCAAGCGCTACGACAAAACTGGAAGCATGCTCAATCATCCAGGTAAGTAAATCCCCAAAAGCTGATTCTGTTCATCTGAACGTAGTGTTTTCAGTGGGAGAAACTGGAAGACCAAGAGTCACCTCTGCTGCTGAGGATAAATTCATCTGAGTCACCAGCCTCAGAAATCACAAGTTAACACCACCTCAGATTAGAGCCCAGGAAAAATACCACACAGAGCCCGAGTAGCAGACACATCTCTACATCAACTGTTCAGAGGAGAGTGTGTGAATCACACCTTTATGGTCAAATAGCTGCTAAGAAACCACTATTAAGGAAAAACAACAAACAGAAGATATTTATTTGGGCCAAGAAACACAAGGAATAGACCAGTGGGAATCTGTGCTCTGGTTAGATTAGTCCAAATTTGAGATCTTTGGTTCCACCCACCGTGTCTTTGTGTGACGCAGAAAAGGTGAACGGATGGTCTCTACATGCATGGTTTCCACCTTGAAGCATGGACCTGTGATGGTGTAGGGGTGCTTTGCTGGTGACCTGTTGGGAATTTATTCAAAATTGAAGGCATATTGAAGGCATACTATGGTTACCACAGCATCCTGCGGTCACATCCAGTTTGTGTTTAGTTGGACCAGCTCGTGCTCATATCATCATCTGGCTGTTTGGGTTTTCTTTATTTGCTCTGTCTTACTGTACGGTCTTTACTTTACAGTATAAAGCTACCAGAGACAACTGTTCTTGTACTATGACACTATATAAATAAAACTGAATAGAATAAAAAATGGCTGTGACAGTTATTGAGTGCTGCGAGAAAGCAAAATACAGAGTTTCAGCTCTAAAATTCTTGAGTCAAATGCAGATGTTATGTGTGAAACTGCATCTCACACGAAGAAATAACTGCCTGCTTTGTTACACAGCCCGCAGCAGATCAAACGTGCCATTGTTCTGCTGCTTGTCTTGGTTACATTGTCGTCTATAAGATGATAAAATAACACAACGAGTAAAATGCAAGCCCCGACTGTAAAACCAGCAAAGGCAATTTTACATGCACACTGCTACATGTTACAAATCAGTTTGGGAGTGTTTACTGTCTCATTTCTTTACAAAGAAAAGCCCTTTTTGCCCACTGAATAATTTAGACTGGAAAATTTAATGAGCTGGAATCAAACTGATGCATGTGTGTGTGTGTCTTTGTGTATGTCTGCTTGTGTGTGTGTGTGTAGGTGCACATTTGAAGCTAATGTACAATGAGACCCAAATGAATTATAAATCCATCCAAATTGATTTGGATCTGTTTTAGAAGCCCAGTCTCCATTCAGAGTCTTACTTTAAATGAGCAAGCAACATTAAGACATAAACACACACACAGCATGAAGCAACACACTCCTTTGAATAATTCAAAGTTCTGTCGTTGTTCTTATGATGGCTATACTTTATCTTTCTCTCACACAGACCGAGTCCTGTTTGTGTTTCCGCAGCCTCATCTCTCCTCTGTCCCTCTTCCATTTTTTTTTATTCTGCTCTCACACATCCCTTGTCTCTCTCATCTCGTCTCTCCTCTCATCCCCTATCTTCATCTACTCCTGCACTCCCCCTCCTTTCGTCTGTCCTCTCCTAACCCCAGCAGCCAGCAGGTCTACAGAGTAGTGCTCTCTGTGTGCCAGCAGCAATTCCTGGAGGGCAGTCAGGCAAACAAACCCAGGCAGTGCCCACTGCATGACTCACAGAGATACAGAGACAGAGCGAGAGGCAAGGGGTAGAATCATTAAGATGAGAGAGCAAAAAGATATGAAGCTGTTAAGAGGCGATGAGAGGGAACAGAAGGAGATTGGGGGTAAAAAAAAAAGTGTTGAGAGTGCAAAAGGCGGTAAGGGAGATTAAGAGTGGGAGAGGAAAGACACGTAGAGAGAGTGGGAGATGGGGGCAAATGGAGGGCAACCTGCGCGATCTCGCATGCACATGAGAAGAGCGGGCACGCAGCTCAGCGAGGAGGCTCGAAGAGAGCGCGTAAAAGAAGTCCTTCTCCTCCTCCCCCCACCTCTCTCTCTCCACGTCCCCTCCTTTCACTCAGTCTCTCCAATTGATCTCTCTTCTGCCAAAAAGTGAAGCCCAGCACGACAGTCTTACATGAGCTGCCTGAACCCAAGCGCAGGGCCGAGACAGAAGGATGCACTTAGAGAGAGACAAAGCAGATGAAAGTTAAAGGTGGCTGCTGATAGATGAGGATAGCCACATCAGGATAGCTGGGACGCTTGCAGATAGCCTGTCAATTACTCAATTACTACAAATGTTACTGACAGATAGATGGGAGCCTATCCCAGCTGTCACACGACGAGAGGCAGGGTGCATCCTGGACAGGTTGCCAATCTGGCACCAATTAACCTAACTCCACACAGAAAGGGCCTGGGAGGATGCTGGATTCAAACCCAGGACTTCTGATACAACAGTGCTGACCTCTGCACCACCGTCCTGCCCCATATTACCCAGAGACCGTATCTAGATCCTGACTGGCAAAATACCAGCACTGATTGTGTTTGCTATATGTTGAAACACACACTTTCAAACACTCTTCAGGTTTAATGTGCTGAACAGAAAGACACTGGATATATATACAGTATAAATGTCCAACAATGGCCTAAATGGTAGCACTGGAAACAAATACAACTCACAAACAAGTCCGAAACACCAACAGATGAGATAAATAGATATGGAGAGATATTCTGTGAGCGATTTCTAGGATTTTGGGATTGATCCTCGCCTCTGCCAACCTCCTTCTGGACTGCATTAGACATGGTGCTTAGATAATACACTTGTGGGGATGAGGGGAAGGAGATCCAGAGAAGGTGGAGACAGAGAGACCTGAGCATAGGAGATTTTTGTTTTCTGAGTTAATTACCACTGCACCAACAGAATCCACCATTGAGGACACTGAAAACTCTGACTTACTTTATTATAAACCGCCTCTGCAGTTTATAATAAATGATTTACAACTACACAATTAAATGTTCATCTATAATTTAATGATAGTGGCCAATTAAATTTTTCACCTGGAGTTCATACACTCTGTCGGTTAAACTTTAATGCAGACTTCTGACCAGTTGCATAATAGAAAACACTTGGCAGTCTGCTTCAGCTACAATCTCAAGTAGACGTGCCCTTAAGGAGGACTAATTATGTTCATTTCCAGCTCCATATTTTTATTTGCTAGATTAGCTGTGGTTCCAAGTTCAAAACAAACCTTATTGATCTTATAGGGCACCTTTGTGCAGAGCCTTTGCTACTTGTCTGACTGAAGCAAGCTGTTCCAGCTCCTCCTCTTTTGTGATCGGCTGCCCCTCATTGGCAGGCTTGAAAAGCAAATAGATGTGGATGCTGTGGACCAGATGAAGATAACTACATTCATATTTTATCGAGCCGACAGTAGAAAAATAATGGTCTGAAACTAAACAGTTAGCTTGTGGCTCACAGGGATTACTTCAAATTGTTGCCATGTTTAAAAGCGCATCCACCAGCGTACAACTGTATAAATATAACAGAATAAAAGCTGCACAGGCCATGTTGTATCTTTAGAAGATAAAACAAATGCTTTTGTCTCAATACATCAAGCCAGTGTTTCTCCGTGGCAGTTAGAAGGATTATTGTTGACTTCACTGAGCTGAAAAGAAGCTGAAGCATCGTGGATATAAAGCAATGCATTCTGACTTAAGATACAGCGCACTATTAATGAGCCACACTTTGTTTACTGGATTTTAGTGTATTTATAGTAAATCCAGCAACTGCACTTGACTGTCTTTGTATCTTATTTTCTTTTCTTTAGACTTTAGAATAGATGCGAGTTTGCTGAAAGTGTCAGCAGTCGTCTTCTGAGCTGAACTGATCGAGCGATGTTCCCATTGCTCCCAGAAGAGCAGTTTAGACATTTTTAGAAGAATGTTGAGTTAGGTGTAACTTCGCAAAGAACCAGTTTTAAATGATATCTTGAGACACTTTGTTACTAGCAGCTGTCACACAAACATCATTTCTCCCCCATTTCTTTAGTTGAATCTATGAAAAACGCCAAAGTTTGACAGGAATTATATTGACAGGAATAAAGTAAAGTATTCTTGCACCAAAAAGCTATTAGCTGAAAACTTGGCACCAGCTACAGGAAATGAGCAGAATCTGAATGTCACATCAAACAAAGACCCGACACAGGTCCTGTGCGATGCATCTGGCCCTTCAGATGATCCATCTACTGTTCATTGAAGCCTCATCAGAAATGATCTCAGTGGAAGGACAGCTGTCAAGAAGCCCTTCTTAAGGAAGGGAAACTGAATTAAAAAGCTGAGGTTTCTCAATTTACACAAGAACTGGACTGAAAATCAGTAGCAAAAGATGTGATGCAATGATGCCTTTAAATGTGAAACTTTGGGATTTTATCCTCAGTATGTAGGGCGGAGGTCAGGGCAGCGATAGAGCCATCTGTAAAACACGGTGGAGGCTCTGTCATGGTTTGGGGCTACATTTCTGTCAGGGGTGTTGGAGCGCTTGTTAAAACTGATGTTTTGAATTATACAGATTTTGTTATATACAGAAATATCCAATAAAAACACCATTAGCACAAGTTACTAATGAATGATGCGATTTGAATAAAGCACAGGTTGACCAGTCAGTCATTTTCTCTTTTAGATTCTTTTATTTAACCAATGTTACATTAAACTAACATAAATAAACATTTTTATGAACAAAAGGCACACAGTTCAAATATAAACAAAGAACGCCTGTACACCTTGTCTCAAAAACAAAAAGAAATTCTACCGTCTCTGAGCGACAGAGCAATCCGAGAGAGATGAGTTTCAAGGGGGTTTGTTGACAGAACGCTACAGCGCTGCCGCCGTTGCAGCAGCATTATGTCTCAGCATGACGTACACGCCTCAGCCCCTCAAAGGAGCCTAAGCGGTGGGCACAACAGCTAAAACGGCATCCGGGAGCAGCACTAGCTTCACGTGAATCCTCTGCCATGAGGTTAACAGTATGTGGAAAGTCCCTCTGAAACTCACATCCACCTCTGGTAAGAAGAGGCCACAAAATAAATGTCTGTTAAACTTAAAAGATTCATACACGCAGCACATATACTTGAAAATGGGCCGGAGGCTGGGTAAACACTTTAACAGGAGGGTCAGGGTTTCCAACAGCTTCTCTGTGGAAGCCTCTGATTGGTCTGTTGCAGCTTCCTCAAAATAATAATGTGGCCAGGTGGTCATTCACAGTACTGAGAGGACGCCAACTGTCTACTACAGCGTTTGTCCAGTGGGAACCACGATCATGTACAAGTCAAAATTACCCAATTAAATTTATTTATTTATATAAGCGCAGGTTCAGAACAACAGTCATCCCAAAGGCGCTTTATAATGTAAGGTAAGGACCCCACAGTATTACAGAGAGAAACCCAACAGGCTCTCGTCAGCAAGCACTTGGCAACAGCGGGGTGGAAGAACTCCCTTTTAACAGGAAGGGACCTCCATCAGAAGCAGGCTCAAGGAGGGGCAGCCAGGCTAGGCTAAGTGTGGGGGTGCGGGGCTAGATTGGGTTTTACCTGCATCTGCTCCAAATAAGTACATTTCCTCTTTTTCCAAAGTGACGATAATCACTTGTCCACAGCAGACAAAGTGTGCTATACGAGTCCACTCAAGTCTGTTGCAGCTGTTTTCAGTTGTCATCCACCTCTGAACAGTAGATTAAAACAGGTGTGTCCTTTGCTAGTCCAGTTTCGTCCAGATGAATCCGGTCTGTTATTCCTTGATGCAGTCCAGGCTAGGTGGATCCAGCTGACTACAGACCGGGAACACCGAGTATTTGCAAACATTTTTTAGTCTGTTTCGACTGGTTTCACCTTCAGTTGGATTAAATTTAGTGTAACAAACCGATTACAATAGAGTCTGTTAAACCAAAGTGGACATATACTTTCTTTTTAATTGGTCTTAATTGTTACTTTAAAGTGGCTGTAGATGAGTAGATCCATTCATCTACAACCTGAACAGACTCTGCACATTAAGTGTTTGCAAATACAGACACCGCGTTGCAATCTTGGCTCAGACAGCGACTGTACTGGGCACCTCCTCATAGTGAATGATGAAGTAAGGGTAGCTCTGGTCATCATTGAAGATGACAAAGATCTGGGGGTCCATCCAGTTGTCCACGCAGGAGTCATAGAGGTCGCTAGAGGCGTCACGAGGGTTGATAGGTGGAGGCCGTCGCATAGAGGGATTTCCTACAGTATACCTGTGTGAAAACAAAGAGGAAAACAGAAAAGCTCAGTTAAGGAGCTGGGACTCTGGAGATACAAGATAATAATTTACCACACAGAAATCTAAATTTCAAGATTACAAGACTGCCGTATCTTTCGCCACACTTCATATAATATAGCATGTAGCGACTGTATGAAATGAAACTGTGCACTGTAGGCGGGTTGTTTTTCCTCGCTTAAATATTCATGTCAATCCCCAAAGACCCGTCATCCATCAGTCTCTGTGCTGCTTATTCGGGGATCATAAATAAGACAAAGGCAGCAGGTAGAGACGTGGAGTCTGTGTTGCTGTTCGGGTCTGACGCTTATGCCGTGGAACAGATTGGACCCAGGTTTACAGACAGAGTGTTGTTCCTAAACCGCCACACAATCCCCTGGGTGCACCACACACTCTCTGCTGCAGCAAAACAAAGCCGGCAACGTACGATGGGCACAGCCAAATCAGCTGTTTTACATGTGTGGCTCTACATTTGACTTGCATTTTAAAAGGAATTTGTGTAGCATGACGATAGTATGACATGAAAGATGGTTTATGGAAAAGAACCTCCGGTTTCTCACGATCCAGATTGATGCCGATGTGTTCTGTAAATCCAAATGTAGAAGTACTCGAGCGTTTGCGAGAGACGGGGGTCAAAAAGGAAAAGTTGTTTATGCAGAGCCGTGCACTGGAGGGAACATACTTGTCAAACACTGCAAACGGTTCATTAGGGACGCTAAACCGCGCAAGCCAGCGATAAACCCAGGACACATAAGGCCTTGATTTAGCATTTACCAAACTATGTTCTTTCCGACCTCCTCTAAACCAAAGCAGATTTACATCTAGCTAAGATGTAAACGGGGAACAATTAAACAAAGCAAAGCACTGTGAGTGGTATAAGTGGGGGCCATTGCTTTAGAGGCACACAAATCACACGATTAAGCCAATATATTCCCAGCAATTTAACCTAAATGACATGTTATTTTTCCCCCTCCAGATAAATAAAACTCCACCCATAACTGGAGATGTTTTCTTATCAGTGTCCACACAAGCATGCACGCACACACCTACCTTCCAGTGAGGACTTTGGCCAGGAACATGCAGTGGACTCCTTTCGGCGAGCGTTTGGAGAAGTTGTGCGAGTAGACAGCTTTACGGGCAAAGTAGGATCCCTGTCCGAACATGGTGGCGTGTTTGCCACAGACTCGGGGGTCAAAGTTGTGCTTGCAGATGCCCTCCACCACGTCGGCCGAGGTGCCGTGGAAGAGGTGACGCTCGCTCAGCTGCCGGTCCCTCTCCGACATGCGCCGCGACATGTACTCCTTCTTCCTGTTGGAGCAGAGGAGGCGAAAGGGGATTTGTCAGCGATTCATTCATTTCAGAAAATAACACACAGACTGTATTGATGAGAAAATACGACTTAACACTAGGGGTGGGTACCGGTTCTGACATAAACGGTAGTAACCAGACCGAAAAGCAGCGCACATTTCGGTGCTTTTTTTTCCTGAGCTGTGATACACTTTTAGCCAATCGTTTTACGTTTCCGAGGATAGTAGGCGGGGCCAGGTACGTACGTTCTGTTAGCGCAGAGCTACAGATTAAAAATGTCCAAGGCAAAGCGGTTAAAAGTCTGGCTGTACTTCACAGCAAAATATGCAAACTCAGCAGCAACAAGTGCTTTAAGCTGATACTGTGATACTGTCAAAGGAAGTAACACCTCGAATCTCATGAAACACCTGGCGATGCATAGCGTTTTTTTAAAAGCCGAGAAATGCGCCGTATTTGATGGCAGCAGCAGCAGCCGTTCTTCTCTGCGTGAGTAGCTTAATGTTGTCCTTGTGTGATTTACGTTGAGTAGGCTAACGACGTTATTACATTAATGCATGTAAGGTGAACTAGCAAACACTGTCGTAGTTACATGCGGCTGTTTGATGGCAGATACTCCCTTCACCCTGGCCAAAAAGGCTAAAATGACCAAAGAAGAAGTGGAAAACAGTTAAACATGAGAGGTTTTTGGACAAAGTTTGTGTTTTTTCCATTGTTTAAGCACTGCTTCCAGCCAAGAGTGATGCCATATATGCCCCATAGCTGCAGAAAAGGCTAACATTGTTATCTTTTTACAAAAAACCAGCTGAACATGAGAGGTTTTTGGACCAATGTTGTGTTCTCCATTCTTTAAGCACCGGTTTGAGCACCGTTTAAGCACCGGCACCGTTTCAAAAGTACCGATTTGGCACCAGTATCGGATAAAACCTAAACGATACCCATCCCTACTTAACACTAACTGTGACCACAACCTTGCTTGCACTGAAACTGTGGAAAAACGCAGCCCTGAATCTGGTTCTTGCGCAACGATCGGTACAGCGACGCTGTAACGCGCTGCTCATTTTGAAAGTGTTTCAGGCCAGAAAGGCTGTGACCCTGGCATGACCTCCCATGATCTCTCAGCTTGTTAGTGACGCGCACGCACACGCACGCGCGCGCACACACACACACACACACACACACACACACACACACACACACACACACACACACACTTAATTTCCAAATTTAGAAAAGAGGTGATAAACGCTCTCTTTTCACATGAACATTTCACAAGTCATTTGCGTGCAAATACACACACACGCACAAACAGACAAGCAAACAAGCAGTTATGGGTTTCCTGTCATAACCAGAGTGTGGGAAGAGGAACTCTACCGACATTCAGAGGGGGGGGCAACACTTTCAAATTCAGTGACACGCACGCACAGAAACACACACCTTCAGTCATTTTGAAACCGTGTGGTACCCGTGTGGGAGAGTATAACTGTCACAGCTGATAGGCCTTGCCCTGCACTAATCACAGCGGTTAGCCCTGTGTGTTGAAGACAGGAACATCATCATCACCAAACATCTCTCCATCTGCTGTTTTCACACACCACTGCTGACTCGTTCTCACGAAGTCCCACACAGCTGCTCCCATTTGGCCTATTTTCTTTCTCTCTTTCTTACCTCCCCACTCTTTACATTTTTTTACATTAAACCTTTTTTTGATTATCGTTTCAGTCTTAAACGTTTTAGACTTCAATAACAGATATCTGAATAAAAAGGATTAACACCCAGTCTGCACCGCAACAGCAAAGTCTGTGAAACTACCACCGTACTCTGGTGCAACTTCAGCAACACTATGGGTTCATTATATAAAACACAGATCGTTGCTGTTAACATCAATACTTATTTTATGTCCTCAAGTGAGGTCAAATCTCTCGACTGTCAAAACAAGTTTTGAAACTCGTGCCTTTCTCATGACATCGTAGATGTTGATTATTTCAGCAGAGCTGTGCTCGACAACACAACCACACATGCATCAAATTCGAATGCCACAGCTTTCCCACAAAGCATGAAAAAAAAGAAGCTACATGCAAAAGAAATTAATACATGCAACCCTGCCAGCACACTTACTGACAGAAAAGTTTCCTGGTGTCATGGTTAAAGTTTGTAGGAATTATACATGATCTGCTTCTCCTCTCACCTCTTATACTTCTCCCATAGGAAGGGGTTCTGCACACGTAGGATCTTGATGATCCTGAACTTGGTCTCCGAAACCGTCTTGTGGAACAGGCTGTACACCGTCCTGTAGCTGCGGTCTTCACGGGAAACCGGCACCTGAAGGAAGTCCTGGCTCATGGTCATCGGCAACCACGTTTCAGGAAAAAGGCTGGGTGGGTTGGTGGTAGTTGGCGAGAGGGGATATGACGCAGGAAGGTCCATGGACAAAGAGGAGGAGGATGATGATAATGAGGAGGAGGAAGAGGATGATGAGCAGGATGAGGAAGAGGACGACGAACAGCTGAGAGGAGATAGAGAGAGGCCGCTCAAAGTCCTAAAACGAAAGAAAGAAAATGAAGCGTTAGATTTCTGACAGTAGTGTAAGAAATATCATTAATGGTTACTTATTTCCTATGTTAATAGCATATTTAGGGCATATACTGCACATTATATAGACAAATATATTTATATTCAGGACAAACCAAGCTACTGACAATAGGCTGTTTGATTATCAAACTGAATGGGATAAAAGACATTTTATGAATTTGCAAGTTGCTTGATCAGACAAAACAAACATTTATACACATCAGTTTTGGTTCTGGGAAGTTGTGATGAGGTTTATATGAAAAATATTCAGTGCAGCTCGAATTTCTATACTCAGATCTGCAGGCAAAGGGACGTTTTCGGTTTGTAGCCTGAGTACTACCGACCAATCACATATAAGAAAGCAGCTGTAGCTGTGTGCTAATTCTGTCACCTTGAATAAAGTATGATTCATTTCATTTTACATGCAATATAAAGTCATTAAAAATGTTACTAGGAAGTATTATGTAAGTTACGTCTAATTAGAGGGCAGTGAGATGATCTTACTTGCATGCAATCTTATAAATAACTAGACTACGCAATTTCTGGAGAAACTGTGGTGGGATTGTTGCTATGAGTGGACTCAATCTGTAGCTTGACTTCAGTGCAGCTAAAAAGCCAGAGATAAAGGGGTTGGCTAACAGAGTTGAAGAGAGATGGCTCATAAACACAAGTGTACTGTACCTGAGATAGCAGCTACCTGGTACATAATGGGATTACTCTGAGTGATCATAATAATTTCTGCCATACTGGTTTTGTATTCAAAGTGTAGTCACCCTCACTGTTCAGGGACATTTACCTTGCTGTAGTAAAGCTGTCCCTCCGCAGTACGCAATCATTTTGTGCGTGGGAAAATATTTACAGTTAAAAAAAATAAAATATAAAAATGATTTCTGAAAAGTGTGTTGATGAGGATTACATAATATAGACAAAAAAGTGTCACCCTGAAAAACATCCCACACTGTACTTGAACCCTCGACCTTCAACATACAAGGGACAGAGTGAGAGGTAACTTAGCCCCTAAGCCACTGAGGAATGTGTGACACAGGAGGGGCTCTCACCAACTTCAATTGTTTTGAAGTATGATCTGTTTACAAAAAAAAAAGACAACAAAAAAATATCAATAAACTGCTCATAGTTGAGAATCCGCATTATGAAAAGGCCTCCACACGATGCTCAGAAAGACCGGACAACTGTGACTGGATCAGAAGCGCCGATTACTCTGATCAAGTGTGCTTCACAGAGGGATGATAGCTGCTGCCCTTTATTGAAACCTCATCTCTTTTCATCTGCCTTTATCCATGCCTGCTGAAGGTCAGTGAGAGCAGCTTTGGAGGAATTTACAGCAACCAAACCATCACCTAATGGCACCCCAGCACACTCCCCATCTCTCCACCTTCCTATAGCTGTGCTCCCATATGCCTACAATCAATACCCCCC
>NW_005187404.1:1012746-1019147 GCF_000239375.1 Pundamilia nyererei
GCGCTGTCAGGAGACTGTGATCAGAGTGACTCTAAGTCGGTGCGACAGTTTTTCTCATCTCCTTTCTCTCTCTCTCTCTCGCTTATCTTGTCTGTCCGGTCTCGATCTCTCCCCCCTCCTCCCTGAAATCGATGTCTCTATTCCCTGTGTGCTTTGAAGAGATCACAGACAGCCTGCTGCAGAAAACAAGTGTGAAATGAAAAGGGACAGATAACACGAGAATGATGGACTTGGGGGAGAGAAAAGAGTGAGGAAAAAAAGAAAAGGAGGAAGATTAGGGGCAGATAACAAGGGAGGGAGAGAGGGGAGGAGATGGCTGAAAATAACACCGGCAGAGCAGAAAGAGATGACAGAAGGAAGGCGGGGGGAGAGCGGTGGGGAGGGGAGTGAGGGGGGAGAGTGCCAATCAAGCTAATGACCTCAACCTCCAAGCCCAAGCACAGATTGTTCCTGATAGACACACACACAGACACACACACGCCAACAAACTGTTTCAGGTCACTCGAAAGGACACTGGACGGACTGACAGCCATTCCTTTACACAAATAAAATTCCCATTTTATTGGATCGCCTGGCTAGAAGCTTTTTTTTTTTTTGGTGCCCATTGTGTGACTGTGATCAGATAAAGTAATTAACTGAAGCTCACACACACACCAAATGGATGACAACGTCCCATAACAAGTCACTCAATCCAAATTCCAGCTCCCCACAGGAACATTTCACACTCCTTCACTCACCAACTCCACTCTGCTGTGCACCCAGTCTGGAAACCATTTAGACCTCATTCACTTCCTCAGCTGTGCTCTGCGTCTCCCTCCTTCTCCCTCTCTCTCTCTCTTTTCCTTCTCTCCTTTTCTCCCTCCATCTCCTGCTCTCCATTTTGTCTTCCCCTGCCTGTCAGGGCCCCGGTAGGAACAGCTCGTTCTAGCGTTCGCTCTGTGTGGGAAACTGGCAGGACACCGCTACAGCAGCCTGCTCGGCAAAGGAAGTGAAAGATTCTGCAAATGGGGTGAAATGACTCCACTTGTTTCCAATCTGGTATTACTTGTTTCAAAAATAAGACCCGAGTGCTGCGAGCCAGATCACTTCACTACTATAAGGACAGGAAGTTGACTGAGCTAAAGAAAGAATTTTTTTATTTTTTAAAAGAAAAGAGGGGAAAGAAACGCATTAGAAAAGGTTTGCTGGATCTGGAGCGCTAATGTTTTGCTTCTTTTCACCCTTTCCTTGATTTCTGCCTCTGCCCCGTCTCTCGACTTGACTCGTCTGTTCTCGTTCGCCTCCTTTATCTCATTTTCCCGTCCATCTGCTTCGCTCTGCACAGGACATCTCCCCATGTCCCAGTGACTCTGTTTGACGTGCCAAAAGTCTGTGCCGTGGTAAAGATGGGGTTTGAGTTTAGCTCAGGCTGCCAGTGTGCAGCAGAAAAGATCAAATGTGAATACAGTGTTCAGTATTCAACGCTGACTGTGACATTAACATCATGTACCGACCTCTGTGTGCCTGCAGCGTCTCCAAACTACAAATTCAGGATGCTCAGAGAACACAGAGAGCCACAAGAAGATGGCGTGTCAGATACTCAAGAATCAACTTTGTGTGCGAGTGACTTTGCACATGTTGCCAGGGACTTTTTTTGTGTTGAACGCAGAACTTTGTTCTAAAAGTCAGTGTTGCTTCATGTGCAAAATACTAAATGTTCTCTGATCTAAGTGCTAAACGATTTAGACAGCTCTGCTGGAAAGTACAAAGGCAAGCCAGCAGGGAAAAACAGAAAAGCAAGGCTATTAATCTAGTTAATGACTGCTACCTTTCAAACGAGAACTGCTACTATTAATTAGTACCAATACTAAGCTCTGGAAAAAGTCGTTTTCTGGCATTACTTACTATAAGGCTGGGTGTATCTTGGCAATAGTCATTATGTGATTAACAGCTTTGGCCTCAGATGCAGCCCTTTATTTAAAGTCTGCATCACAACAACCGTCACATTAGGTAGTTCAGAACAGCCACCATACTGGGTGTATCACTCCGCCCAATCTAAACTAAGCCTAATGCCCGCGAAGAGTACAATACAGTTCCTATGAATACAGTAACACGTTCACAAAAACGAGTCTCTGCTTACATTACTGCAAGCGATGCTCTGAGAGCAAATCCACTAAGTCACAGTGGAGACATCTCAGCTGTGTTGTTGTTTATCTACTCGAGCCATGTCTTCACCATGGCCAAAACCTCAACCTCTGGATCCAGCTTTAGCTCTATTAGTGCTCACCTCCTAACCACAAAAGCAAAGCTGTAGTTAGATCTAATATCAGCCATGTTTACTTACTGTAGGTGTGGTGTGAGAATCACGGAGGACATGAACATGGGCCGCTTCTTGATCTGACGTCGGAACCCGAAGACTGCGTTCTGCTGGAAGCCCTCCCTGATGTTGAGGATATACTGGTTCTGGAGCGTAATGAACCTCACCTCCTTAAGACCTCTCGAACTCGCCTCCTCTATGAGCTTAACCACAGGCTGTGGAGCAGAAGGAAAGGGAGGGAAAACACATTTGTTTACCATTTTCTGCAGGTAACTTCTGCATTTTTCCATTTTACCTGTAAATCAAATGTGGCCATTGCAAAGACGATAAATAAAAGGTCACACATGGATAAAAAGCTGTGTTACAAAAGCAAGTAGTTTGTGTACATGAGAGCTGTTTTTCTAAATCCACCCCATCACTGGACAATTGATTAATGTGGGCGAAGCTAATGTGTCTGGCATCTTGTTCGCAGAGCCTGAATGCACCCGAACACACACAAATAAATGCACCGAATGGCTCACCTCGGAGTATTCCCTCCAGCCAAAATTGTCTCTGCAGTAGTACTTCCACACTGTGTGACAGCTGGGGGTGGGGTTTGGGTTCATCGCAGGCAGGGGTAGAGGGCTGGGGGGGGTGCTCAGTCGTCGGACGCAGTCAAACTCGAGGTCGCACACTCGCATCGTCCCAAAGTCTAGGGCAAACACTCGACCCCTGCAACACAAGGTTTGAAGTCATTAGAATAACTACGTAGCTAAGCGCTGCAGTCAGCAATGCACATTAACCCGGACGGCTAGCACGCAGGGCTGTGGAGTGATGACCTTGTTGTTAAATGGTCACAGTTTATATTTCCATTAGAAGCTGTGCTACAAAGCACGAAGCTGTTGATGGAACGTTAACTTAATCCGTGAGCCCTGGAGCAGGACGATCAAACCTCTACTTAGTCACTTATACTGAGCTGCATTGGGTGTAAATTTAAAGTAAATGACTTACAAATGAAAAACAGAAAGCCATACATGACAACTGTGCTTCAAAGTGCCCTTGAGCAAGTTACTAGGATTAACTTTACTTTGACTTCCCCATGGAACCAGCTCATGGGAACAGCTCTCTCATTATGTACAACGATGGCTGACATTGCTCTCAAATCTTTACAGTAAGTAACCAAATAGCTGCCTAGCAAATTTTATATTATATAAAAAGATAGGTTAGCCCTTCCAAATCAAAACATCAGTAAACATCAACAAAGAAAATACCAGAACATTTAAAAAAAAAAAAAAGTTAACCAAACAAATTTAAAAATGTGAGTTTTTAGTTGTTTTGTTCTGTGTGTGTGTTTTTTAAAGAGATCACCGAGTCCACAGATCTAAGGCTCTCAGACTCTGTAGCTCTCTCAGAGAGTCTGAGAGCCAATGTTGAAAAAGCTGTGTCCTTTTCAGCCTCATATGATAAGCAGCCAGCAGGCCCTGATCACATGACCTCAGGGACCTGCTGGGGACATAAGAATGTAAAAGTTCACTGATGTAAGCTGGTGCTTGTCCATCTACAGCTCTAAAAGTCAGAACCACAGTCTTAAAATGAATTCTGCATTCAGTGGGGAGTTAGTGCAGCTGCAGACGATTCGGGGAGTTTTTGCTTTGACAAGTGAACAATGAATTACAATAATCTAGACATGATGATAATAATGATAATACTCCAGCCCCTGCTCTAAAGCCTTGCTATTTCGAGTAGCAAACAATCAGGTTAACCTACAGAATAATGATCTAGTAGCTGTAGGTGGTCAGTGAATGCACTTCAGCATAGTACAGTAGAGTTACCATCTGCCAAAAAAATAAATAGGGGAAACACATAATCTTTTCACGCCCATACAACCTCGCCTTAACCCCTCTCTGTCCCAACACACGCGGGTCAAAAACACTGTTGCGTGCATGTCTGAGTGTGTGCATGTGCATCAGTCGCACTGCATTAGTCCTCCCTCGAGCCTCCGGCAAATCCTTTCTGGGTCAGACATACCACTTACATAAATGTGGCCAAACACACTGGCGTGCTATGGCAAGGACACACATATACACGATCTATACATATATTTAACACACTAAACATGCACATGACACTACAGCCATAGAACCGGGCACATTGCATGATGATGTTAATTGTCTCATTGATATTAGTGAGAAGCTAAGTGAATGTAACATGAAAATGTTAGACTGTGTGTGTGTTACTTTAAATAAAGTACACTACACAGTTTAGAGGTTTCCCACTGAAAAACAGGGAAGTGGAGCAGCAGCAGTAGCGCTGAAACCTCCTTATAAGTTCAACAGCCTGAAGCGGTGAAACCTCGTATTATAATGGCCGAAGAGAAAACAAGTCTTCAGTTTCATCCACTAAGTGCAGGTACTGGCTGCTGGGGTTACTGGCAAACACACCAGTGTCTCACAGGAAGGTGATAATGAGAGGTCCCGTCTCGTTTTCTGAAAACTCGCATAAACACTGACTCAAATGGTAGTTACATACCCTAAATTTACATCTGTATTTCTGCAAAGTCATACCGCGAACACATCTCTGGAATAGGAAGTGAAATGAGAGTTCATTTAGAGAGCACGTGCAGAAACAAAACAGTAACTGAAGAGTGAGTCACTGATAATCAGATCACCTGATTACCAGAAACACACAGAGAGAAGGTGCAGATAATCCCTGCGACTTTCTGAATTCTTCTCAACTAACGCAGACGCATTTCAGTTTAAAATGGGAAAAAAACAAAACAAAAAAAATGAATAGCTGTATTAATGTGAAAATGAAAGGCAGAAATGGAAGAGAAAAACAGAACAACAATGAAAAAAGGTGCAAGGGAGTGATGATACAAAAATAAATAACTCTGATTTTCACTGATGCTGATCTTTAGTTTCACCCTGTCCTGCACCTGTGCGCTCTCCCGTGACATGTTTTCATGGTATCGGAACAGAATGTTTTTCGCCTGTGACGGTATGTAATGATGACACGTGTATGTGTGTGTGTGCGGCTGACTAACAAACCATGCACAAGTGTTATGAGAAAATGAACTTGAGCTTTCCATCCTACCTCACTCATTACCACAGTGTCGTTACTGATATGTTTTCATTTAAAAGCATGCTTGTTATATTTACGCCTCAGGTCTGCTCTACTCTGGTCTAGTAGGACCTCTAAAAAGACTGTTTGAAAAGCCTCTGACCCAGTTCTGCCTCCATCTCACTCTACCCCTTCCAACCATGTGTCCTACTTCACTACATCCATGAACCTCCTGTGAGGTCTTATTTTCCTCCTCCGACCAGTATTTCCACCATCTCCACAAACCACCTCAGCCTTGCTTTTTCAACCTTATCATTTCAACATAAAACACTGATTGGAAATTTTAAAAAAAGGATGTAGCCTCTGTATCTACCTCTCACACATCCTACTCTCTCCCTCCCCGCTGCACATTCAGACAAATACTGGAGTCTCCGGAGTTGATTATTTCCAATTCCTTTCATATAGCCCCTTCCTCCCCATCTAGTTTGCCCCATTTTAAAAATAAAATTCCAGCAGTTAAATTAAGTGAACTGAGATTTGGTAAGACGGCCAATCAAGAGTTGGATAGTGACCCAAAGCACGCCCACTCTAGCAGAGTCAAAGACCATGCTGGAAATGCGGGGCTTCTCCCACTTTTCTCCCAAGGTGCACCCAAAAGGAAAGGAACTTGTACCGAGCAGCTCCCAACACTACAAGCAGGCAAGGCGATGGAAAAAGGACAGCGGCTCCTAAGGAATATGCCTATAGCACACACACCTTCAAACTTTCTCATGACTACACACCAAAGGACCCACATTCCAACATCAGTCATGCTATTGTGAACATCACACACTGGAGGAACACTCGTCTATGTACGTACACACACACATTCTTTGGACAGATTCATGTACGTACACGCAAAACTTCATCCAGTCACGCCCAGATAACTCAGTCAGTCAAGCAAATCTGCTGACGAACACTTCTTTTACACACACACACACACACACACACACACACACACACACACACACACACACACACCCACACACACACAACCTTGATGTCACGTGCTAGTGTTATTTCCTTG
>NW_005187404.1:1019167-1020326 GCF_000239375.1 Pundamilia nyererei
CTTCATCCAGTCACGCCCAGATAACTCAGTCAGTCGACAAATAAAAATCATCATCACCTCTTTTACACACACACACACACACACACACACACACACACACACACACACACACACACACACACACACACAGAACCTTGATGTCACGTGCTAGTGTTATTTCCTTGTATTCACAATCCAGTTATCTATTTAAATAGGCTTCATTTGTTCCTGTTTTTTAGCTTTACAGGCAGTGAACACATAACAAAGTCACACACACGCACACACAGAACAGGAAGAAGTGCACACTCGCGTCACCTGCACGTCCTGGATTTTTCCAGTATGAGTGTATCTGTCCACATAATTGAGCTCATAGCTCAGGGTGTCCTCTCTCAGTCCTTTAAGCCTCTCTTTTGAAAATATTAAAGGTGCCCAGCCTATAAAGAATGTGAGGCTTTAAAAAAAGATGAAAAAGGGGGAAGATAAGCAAATGAGTTTGGAATTTAAATCAACACTTAATTAACACTTGAGGGAGGAGAGAAGACCAGAGAAAGAAAAACTGTTTGAAATCACGGGGAAAAGGATTCTGCTTGAGAGCACTGGGACATCTCTCCCACCTCTTTGGGGCCCTTCAGGGAAAAGTAAGGAATAAAGAAAAGGAGCGAGACAGAGGAATAAAAGGGAAGAAAATGGGCACGTCAAGGAAATGTAGAAGACAAAAAAATTTAATCTGGTGTGGAATTATTATGAACAAAAAAGAATTAAATTAAATAAAAAGAGGTGGAGCTGGAATAAAAAAAAAAAAATGGAGGCAGACTCTTGAGTAATGAGAGGCAGAGCGACACAGACCTCGCCCCTCTGATTCATGGCGTGATCTGTCTGACACATTATATCCACACAAACACACATCCAGTCTGACTATCTTGATACTGCCTCTACTCTCACAAACAAACACAGCTCACTTAGACACAATCATCCTTGATTTTCTGAGATTCATGAAACACATCTAGGTAACACAGAATCCCCTGTGATAGAAACACAAAGACACACTCACACACACCTTGGTGTCAGGTTGCTCTGTCCTTGGCGCTCAGTGACTCTTTATGCCAGTTAATAACAAGCAAAGCTTTTATCACATGGTTAATCAAAAAAAGGCCTGTCTTCATGACAGGCCTTTTTTTGT
>NW_005187404.1:1020346-1032525 GCF_000239375.1 Pundamilia nyererei
GTGTGCACGCGTGTGTGTGTGTATGTGTGTGTGTGAGAGAGACAGAGAGAGAGAGTGTATTCATATATTCATATATGCCAGGAGTGAACATCAGTTTGAAACAGCTTTCAAATAGCATGTTTATTTTAGCCCATCTACTACAGTGTGTGTGTGTGCGCGTGTGTGTGTGCGCGCACACACGCGCGCGCACACACACACGCGCGCACACACACAGCAAGATGTCAAGTGCTAAAGTTCCTCCTTAAACAGATATTACAGGAAAAAGTTTGTATTTTGTTGTAAGTAACAGTTGTCACACAATCAGCTTGTAAAGTGAACACTATTCCTCACTCTCTCACACACACACACACACACACACACACACACACACACACACACGAACAACTGTACGGTGCAGGATTATTACAGTATAAGTTTTAGAAGCGATGACTGTGACATTCCTCCTCACTGCTGAGTTCATGACCAAGACGGATTAACCGGACTTCCATTCCTGCTTATCATATGGATGGGATTAACCTGTGTTATGGATCACACACACACACACACACACACACACACACACACACACACACACACACACACACACACACGAACAGCTCAGCACAGAACACACACACACACGCCCTGTAGTAGGCCATGCAAAACATAATCAGATGGAGATATACAAAAGCAGTCGTGCATTTTCTTTCCTGCCACACACGCGCGCGCGGCCAAAGGCCGAATGGGCCTGTGTCTCCATACCGACGACAGAGCTTGTTAAGTCATCTGCTCCTCTTTATACTGCTAACGATGTTATCATTTGGCTGCCGTAACCACGGTGACGCCTTCCACCCTGTGTGTGCGTGTGGCTGCTTGCGTGCATGAAAAGACAAGCTGGGTTGCATCTCTAAAGAAAGACGATCAAAAGAGCTCTCACACACACCCAATGCTACACAAAGCTTTTGGCTGAATGAGCTGATTTGTGTCGACGCTGCACGGCTAACCGACTTTCCCCCAGTTTGTGTGTCATCACTCGGCAGGCTGCTCCGCTTTCAGAGCCCCCGACCGATATTAAAGTTTGCCCATAGTGCACATAATCGAATCTGCCAGAGACGAGCTTATTTACGGTCCTTACCTGTGGTGTAAATAAAATCTATAATGGCCCATCTTAGAAAAATAAAAAGATCAAAACAAAACAAAAAAAACCCCAAAAAACCAAAAACCCAGAAACTGGCCACTGTTTACTTCTTGCCGATAAAAAGCTAAACACGCAAGAAAATGACTTATCTGGGATCATGTGAAAATGTTTTACGTTGTGTTTTCATTCAACCATCCACAAACAGTCAAACCTGTTTTAAGGGTCAGGGTTGGAGAATTCCTTTTTAGCCAAACTAAAAATGTATCCTCTGCTACTTGGGTATATTCACTTAAAAAATGGCAAAGATATATTAATAAATTAGCTTTTAACAAAACTCCAGTCATCAGAAGATACACCAGCATCAGACTAAAAAAGAAAACTGACTGAAATGCCTCAAAGTTTTTTTTTATGTAAAGAAAAACAAAAACAGTCATTACAGGATTATTCATATGATACAGAACTTCCACATATACACATTGAAAATGTGCTGGTAAAAAGTTTCTGTCGTTTCTGGTTGCCACTGCAGATTCAGTCAAGTGAGCCAGATGGTCCTGTCTTACTGTATGAGACACACTCAAAAGGCCTCTGAAGAATCTGGGTTGACACCACCAGGTGCATATCCTGTTTGTGGAGCAATATGCTCTTTGCATAGTTTCAGCTGAAAACATGAGTCAACAAGTCAAACACACACACACAAAAGTTGGTGCACACCTCAAAACCTGTGTGTGTGTGTGTGTGTGTGTGTGTGTGTGTGTGTGTGTGTGTGTGTGAGAGTGTGAGAGCAGCGTCCACAAAAGCATAAAAAAGAAAGAAAAACACATAGGTGCTTAAAGGGCTTTAAATGTGAGTGGGGGTGTGGATAGGGTTAATGCCTTAAGATTACACTATACTGACATAAAGTGCACTTGTAATTAGATCCACATTATGACATGAAAATGAGGGGAGGCCTCTAACTCGCAAACACTGCAGAAGAGATTGAAAGCTTAGGGTCAAACATGTGTACAAGTACCCTTTGTGTGTGTGACAGTGTGAATGTACTTGCATACAGTACAGTTTCACAGGAAGCAGTAGATGCTCCTTTGTGTCACCCCAATGGGGGCGAGGGAGAAAAAGACGTTTATCTCCGTCTGCTAAAAGGCGAGCGTGAGAGCACTGCGAGTCACTTTGCTTCTCTGTGCAGTTTATTCGTGCGAGTGTTTGCGTGCCAAGCAGTGCGTGTGTGAGTGTGGGTGCGAGTGTACACAGTGACACGCACGCTTATGACCGAGGGAAGAAGAGAAGCTGCCAAGTGCGTTTGTGTCACTGACCGCACAAGGCAGCTGGGGGTCACGCAAGTTCACGGCTTTCTGCATCGAGTGCTATAAAAAAAAAAAAAGAAAGAAAAGAAAAAGCCTCGCTTTTGACGGCTTTCTGGCCAATCACAGATCTGGGTTTGGAAGAAGGGAAGTGCAGGAAATAGATAACCGATATCAGGGCCATGCCTACACAAGGGTGTGATAGCTGTTCAAATAAAGAGATACAGTAAATGCAGGTGACACATTAACTAGAAGGACACACGGACCATGTGCATTATAAAGCTGTGAAAGCAACAGTCAGCATTGGGAGGAGCAGTCACTTGTCTGCAGTCCATCATCCACGTATGTACAGAACAGCTGTGCAGTGTTTTCAGTTTGTCACCAGTGGCAAAACCAAAGAGGAAACTCAGGTCTACAGTTTCCAACACTCTGAACCAGAAGTGGCTTAGACTATCACTTGCATGCAGCCTATCAGATTACTGCACCATTGTTGCTATGTCACAAATACCCATCGATCTAACACACAGTCCTTTCAGCAGCATGTTCAACACCAAATGGACTGGGGTGGTGGCAGTATTCTCCAATTTCAGCCCCGCTTATACAGAATGAGGATTTGGGTTAAAACTTGAAACGGTTTAATTGTCCACTTATATTGGAAATATTATAATTTATATGAAAACAATTGTCAGGAATAAAGAGAAATGCTGAAGGGTGATACTCTTGGGGCATGAATTGTGGTTTCACTTCCTACTTTCAATTGACTGAATGCAAAGTGAATTGTCCCATCACCCACAGACACAGATGGCAAAGATCCAACCAAAAAAACCCAAAAACAAAACAGAAATACTTTGATGCTGCTTCCCTCTGTAGCAGGGGTCCTGTATCTAACCAGGGAGTTTGTAGCACACATGCTACTGATTAACACAGAGTACAGGTTGCAGTAAACACTACAGCGGGATACTTACTGATACTTTAGCCTGACTTGCTCATTGTCAGGGTTGCAGTACAGTCTCTCCAGCTGTTCCTGGGAGTCATCTGCTATGCTCTGCCAGGTCTGGCTGCTGCTCTTGCGGATCTGCCAGTGGTAGGGCAGGACGGTGTGGTGGTGGGCACAGTCATTGCCATAAACGCACAGTCCTTGGAGGAAATCCACACAAATGTCCACTGAGTCTGACTGGTGTGTGTGATATTGGAGCTGAGTGAGCAGCTCAAAAACCAGATCCAGTGAGGCCTCTTCACTTTTGTCCTGAAATAGCACTCCTTTGTCAGGCTGCAGGAGGAGGGGGTCCGAGATTCCAGTGCAGTCTTTGACTGGAGGATTTGTTGCCCCAGAGGTTAGGAGGTCGTTGCTTTTGATTGCCCCCTCCTGGTGTGGAGGAACCTGGGGTGCAACTATGGGAGGTATATCCCTGCTGGGAGCTGTTATTGTCACCGCGCTACCAGACTCCCTGAGGCCCGGTTTCAGCTGGAAGCAGTCGGGGGAAGAATCGCTGATCTTAGGTCGCTCCCCTCGCCGAACAGTCTCATCCAGCTCCGTAGTAGTATCGGCTATTTCCACATCAACGTCCTGGGTGATCAACCCAGGCACACCGGCCCCAGCGGTGGCATTGTCAGCGGTGCCCCGGTCTTTGAGGCACACCTGGCCCAGGCAGTTCTGTTTCACTACAGCCGCTGCGCACAAATTCCCCGGAGTCCGGCCCGGCTGGTTCCGGGGAACAAACACCCCATCCCCGGAGACCAGCGTATCTGTGCTCAGCAAAGTAGTCAGTATAGGATCCTCCAGGGCTCGGTGGAGGCATTTGGCATCCAATTTCCTTTGTTTCTTCTTGAAATAAGGTTTCACCAAAGGTATTTTGTCCGAGAGCCCCACAATCTGTTGCTCCGTGAAATCTTCCCCTTCGTCCATATTCAAACTCACATCCAGGGTGATCCCGGTCGGCACACCATCTGTGGATTTCTGGAGAATGTGCAAAGTTTTGTCCATGAGCCTCTGTGAAAGCCCGTCAGTCCTGGGAGAAGGAGAAAGAGAAGAGAAAGAGGTAGTCATCAAAGACAACACCTATAATCCTTTAAGCCTAGTTTCCAAGGTGAAGTCATCCTAGCGCATAAAGAAATGATTAATAGTCTGTGTCGCTCGGACGAGGTATTAGCCCATATCATAAACTCATCTTTTCTTTCCTGGAAAGGAAAACCCTCACCCTCTATATACCGAAACGAAACCAGTTCACCCCCCTCCCTCCGCAGACCAAAACTGCTCTGGTCCCAGAATGACCCAGCACATGTTACACCACCATCATCATCATCATCTGCGGTCATTATAAACCCGTCCTTATAGGAATATTACAGGAACAGCCTGTTATACAGAGTCTCGTTAGTGAAGCAGCTTAGTGCAGTCAACAGGCCAACTGAAGCGGAAAAATATTACCTAATCCTACAGCAGGGAACTTGGGCTCCAGCCTCAGATTAATCATAAAAAAAAAAACGAGAACATATAATTGCAGTGTCTTATGCTTTTTCCTCCTCCTCCTTCTTGTGCCTTTCTTTGGTGTGCTGCTAACGTCATTCCTGCAATTACAGCTGCGTATCCGAACGGGAGCGATAAAATCATCAATTGTAACAAAACCTCCCTCTCCCGGGACGGTGTATTTTGATCACGGGAGTCCGATACGCGGCCCCTGCCGTCTACGTGCCGCTCACACGTCGCTGCTCGAGCAACTTTGCACGTACGCTTTACAGCTGACAAATACACACACAGTCCCATATATACACACAGAGACACACACGGCACCGCAAATGCCGAGCAGCGACAAAAGATAAGCGGGACACCCCGGAGACTTGTTTCAGCGCTCCGCTACACAAACGGCAGCTCTCGTCGTTCTTTAAGCAGAAACACTTGATCAGCAGACCAGGGGCTCTGCGGGCTGTCCGTGTGAGAGAAACACACAGAGAAGCACTGCAGCATGCCCAGCTTCCCCACAGGACAGCCCGCAGAGCCCCGGGTCTCTCACACCGAGGCGACAAAACCCTACCTGCGCGATAATGTCCTCCCCACTCCCCCCCGGTCTCGACGCTCTTTGGTGGGTAAAATCCAGTGCACTCATCGGAGAAGCTCCGGGGATAATAGTATCCGTGTCCGGGGCTAGACTGTTGTCCGGTTCGGTTGCTCTCGTCCTTCTGTTGTCCCCGACGCGTTCATACTACGTCTCTATTTCATGGTGTCTCCCTTTCTTTGTATCCTTCTGCCGGATAGGAAAAGGCGACTGAGAACAGAAGAGAGGAACGCACAGCTGTGGCGAGAGACGCTCTAACTGACTGCCCTCTCTCCCATCTTTGCACAACCTGGCCCCGCCCCCGTAACCTGTCAGAGGCGGGGTCTCCTCAAAGGAAGGCTGGGCTTCGGCTCGAAGGGAGGCGGGGCCGGAAACGCAGCATGAGAGTGTGGGGAAACCTCAGCGACCCCGGAAGTAGGTTTCTAAAAACAAACAAGCATTAACATACTGTTAAAGTTAATTGCAGCTCTTTGATGGAAAAATAATTAAATAATTTACATGTATCCATTCCAAGTAAAACAAGTAGATTAATGGTTTAAATTCAAATTCAATTTTTATTTGTCACACACACACACAACCATACACAGTATGACATGGGGGTGAAATGCCCCCATGGTTTAGGTAAAAAAAACTATATACTATATGAAAAGTGCTTTGGTAGGTTGCTGTAGTGAGTTTTGGAGCTATATTCTAAACCCACAAACCAAAACATTTCTATTTCTCCTTATTTTGCGGTTGTTTTAATTACCACAGCTGTGAAATAGTATTCTCCCTTTTGCTGATTTCACAGATTTCATTCTTTCTTACAGTGTGTGTCTTTCTGTCTGTCTTGTCTGTCTCTTTTCTTCACATTTATCACCCGTACATGTTTTAGATCAACAAACAAATTTATTAAGAGAAAAAAAGGTATCCAAACTAACCTGGCCCCATAAACCTAATAACTGGTTGTGTCAGCAATAACTTTCACAGCAAGAACTGTGATAACTGGCAATGAGTCTTTCACATCTTTTTGGCCCACTCATCTTTGTAGAATTGATCAGACTCATTGGAGGGTTTTTGAGCATGAACAGCCCGTTTGAGTAAGTGCGAAAGCATCGTAATGGGCCACTCACCCCCCTCCCCCTTCCCCTTTTTAAAAAAAATATTCAGAGATGGACTGCTGTGTTGCTGTTTTGAATCATTGTCCTGCTAAATAACCCAAGTGTACTTGAGTTTCAAGGTGTGAACCGATGAGCAGAGATTCTCTTTCAGGATTTTCTGGAGAGCAGAATTCATAGTTCCTTCAACTATGGCAGCCCCAGACCATCACACTACCAGAACCATGTTTGACTAATGATATGATACAGTTTTACAACAGATGAAATGGGACTCAATCTTCCAGAAACTTCAGTTTGTGTCTCATCCGTCCACAGAGTAGGTCCAAAAGTCTTGGGAACCATCAATATGTTTGTTGGCAAACATCATGATGGTTCCCCTTGTGTTCTTTTTGGTCAGCGGTGAATTTTTCCTCGGACCTCTCCCATGGATACCATTTTTGTCCAGTCTCTTTCTTATTATTAAATCTTGAACTCTGACCTTAACTGAGGTAAGTGAAGTCTTAAGGTCTTTAGATGATGGAAATCTTGTGGTTTAAGAAGAGATCAACATAAATTGAAGAAGAAGAAGCCACACGATGGCTTTATAAAGGACACAGTCAGTAAAGATTACATGCTTTAACAACACTGGCTGAGAGAACACAGCCTACTCATTTCATAACTGACATGCACTAGAATAGTAATCAATTTTACATAACAGAAACTGAGACAAGTGAGGCCTGCGGGTCTTTAGATGTTGTTCTGAGTTCTTTTGTGACCTTCTGGAAGAGTTGTTGATGCGCTCTTGGAGTGATTTTGGTCAGCCAGACACTCTTGAAGAGGTTCACCACTGTTCTGATTTTTCTTTATTTGTGTATAATGGTTCTCACCGTGGTTCACTGGAGACCCAAAGCCTTAAACAAACCTTTGTAACATTTTCCAAAGTGATAGATTTCAATTAATTTGTTTCTCATTTCTTTTTCTTTTCTTTTCTTTTTTAAATCAGGGCATGATGTGCTAATTTTTGAGATCTTTTCGCCTACTTCACTTTATCTGATTCAGGTTCAGAGAGTTCTTGATTCAACAGGTCTGCTAGTAATCAGGCCTTGATGTGGTTAGTGAAACTGAACTCAGTTTTCCAAATAAAGTGTTTAACCGCTCGGGTCATCTCTGTTTAATATTGTTTGATGATGTGAAACATGCAAATGTGACAACTTACAGCAGTGTAATGACTGTTAGAGATGATCTTAAAACTAGACAGAGGAACAGTGAAAATGCACAAGAAGTCCAAAAGATTAGAAAGTAAAGGACGTGAAGTAGTATCATATAAACACACTGAGACACAGTGAACCTGGGTTTAGCGTGTTCCTGTTATGTGTTGGACGGACTGCCAAAAAAAGTAATACAGTAAAGATGCACAATGCTGCCACATATGAAAATGAAGAAGAAGCAGCCACATGACAGCTGCATAAATGACGCAGTCAGTAAAGATTACATGCTTTAAGAACACTGCCTGAATGGTAATCGATTTTACATACAAGAAATTTGCTAAGTCAATATTTTGTCAGGCCTGTCTTATGTAAATATTTTATCATCCTGTCTTCTTTCGCATGAGACTAAGTGTGAAACCTGCTGAGGCATATGTAATTCACCCGCATATGAAGGGTGAGTCACTTTTTTATGATTACCTAGAATATATTGTTTCCCTTTAAGTATTGCAGGAAAAATTTGGCCACCCTGTGTGGCTAATCTGTCATGTTTCCATAAGGGAGTGTAATGTTTACTGACTGTGCATTGAGTCAGCTTCCCTCTCTGTGCTGTTTTACCAGAAGTAGTTTTTTAGGAACCTGCTGTGTGACACTGCCTTCCTGCCTCAGTTTCATCCTTCCAGCTTGCTCAGCCAAACCGTCTTTGGTTTCTAAAGGGTGCATTTCTCAATAGGAGCTATTCAATAACCACAAAATTCAAACTGCCAACGTATCTGTGCGTGTCAGAATGCAGACAATGGAGAGGGTGATCATTTCCATAAATCTAAATGCTCCGCCATGTTTCGCCTCACTGACAGTAACAGTGAGGTGGAACATTACGTCTCGCACATCTGTTTTTTTAATTGCTCTAAATAATAGTAAATGAAGCATCATATCCCCTTTAGGAGCTCTTTTTGAAATTAACTATTAATGACTCACTCAACAACATTCAAATCTGCTTATCTTTCATCTTCTTCCTTTATTAACTTCCTGAACTTAAATGTCAAAGGTCAACCCTTCCTGGAAAGTTGTTCAATTATTGATTTTTCCATGAGGTTATGTGTGTGTCCCACAGGTTGTGGTTCAAAAAGAGATCAACAGCTTCAGGATAAACACAGATGCGTCGAAGTAATTCCAATGAGGGTTAGTAATTGGGAAATTATAGGCTTGTCTCTGAAGGCACTTAACAACTGACGTATATGAGAATAATTGCCTGGCTGCATACCGACAGATCTTGAGCATTCCTCCTTGGCTGACATGCGCAACGATGGCCTGTTGTTCAAGTACCGACTTGCCTCTGAGGACGCCCTATAAAGGAGATACCTGCTTGCCTAATCCGTCTTGCTTGTTCTCTCAAGAAAGTCAGCAAGTGAACTGAACAAATGCAACAAAAAACACAGGGAGGGTCGTTTAATACATCTGGGAAGCAATGCTCTTAAGAAATAACTCAATAGCCTAAAGAAACATTGCAGGCATGTTATATAATCATGGATTAAAAGAATAACACAATGTACCACAGAGTACTGTATGGGAAAAAAACAGATTTGGCTATGTTCACGTGTACAGTGTCTTTCTGACTTGAAGTGAAATTGTTCCTGCTCTGACTCTTGATCAGTCCCTGTGGATAAATACACGTACACTCGGCTCCCTGAAAAATGAGGTGAAAGGTCATAGCTGCAGTTTGGAGTCTGTCAGGAGCAACAACACAGACCTGAATCTGTTTTAAAACCTGTGGTGGCTAAACACTCTGTCTGAAATAAAGTGTAGGAAAAAAAAGAAATTCTACATACAAACAGGGTACAGGTGATGTTTCACCCTCCACCCTTAGTCTTATCTGTTCACATGCCTGCACACAACACGATTACTGGAGGCAGATCAGTTAACACTGGGGCCAGCGTCTCAGCCTCGACACGCCTGTTTCGTGTCATGGAAACGCAGAAATCCATTTTATTGAGGCAATTTGACTGGCAGTGGAACCAATGGGAGCCATAAACAACGATGAAAGTCTCACTTTGTAATCGCTGTGATTACGGGCAGTAATTCGGTGTCTTTCATGTGAATCACAATGGATCACTTTTTTTTACACGTCTGCATAATGAGTTATTCCAGTTCTGTTGCTCATTACTTTTGCTGAAACAAAGCTCCTCAACGCGGGACTCTTAATGAGCTGTTCTGGCTTTATTCTCGGGGATCTGAATAATTCCTACACCCTGATAAGTTTCTATGATGTGACAGAGACGAGGAACTCAGGACTGTTTGTGCTCTATATGAGTAAAGTTCCACATATTTCTGACCTCCAACGCCCAAAACAGGTGCCTTATTTTTTTGATTCAGTGACTCAGCTTATACCATTCTTTCAGACTGAAACTGGTTTTGCGTGTTTGATACTACCTGATCTCTGTTTCATATGTCTAATTGTTTTCTTGCGACAGACGAGGTTGTGGGTGGGTTTTTAACTGCACTTAAAGATACTTGGAATATCTTGTCAGTACTTCTACATATGTTGTGTATAGTGTAACCTATTTTTTATTAGCTAGTCTTTTAATCCAGCCAAAGACACAACACGGCAGACGGCAAATTGTGTTTAGTGCCCACAAGAAAATGAAAGGTGTGTAAAAGTCACAGTGAGGTTATTACAGGTCTAAGCGATAGAAAAAAAATAATGCCCACATGATACTTCCATCTGAAATTAATTCATTTTTATCATCTGCATGAAACATCTGCCTTGTGTCTGCCTGCTCCGTGAACCATATCTAGTCAACAACCTGTCAAACAAAGTGAACTGATGATTTTTAAATGCAACCAGCCTGTAAGAGAGGAGGGTAGTGTCACCAGCGAGCTACCTGCAGCCTGCATCCACCCACGCACACAGCTGATCCGCGCTAAAATATTGCTTCTTGGTTTTCCTCTCATGTTAAAAAGATGCACTGATAATATCTTATTTGCAGGAAGGCTTTGATACATGATCATCTGTCAGAGATGTGTGCGTTTTTCTGAGTAGAGAGTGGCTGTAGCTCAGCAGGTAGAGCAGGTCATCTACTAATTGGAGGGCTGGTAGTTCAGGTCCTTGCTGCTCCAGTCTGCAGTCTGGGCAAAATATTGAACACCAGGTTGCTTTCCGATAGATGAATGTGTGTGAATGTTGCTATGTTGTATAAAGATCTCTGTGTGCTCCAGTAGAGTAGAAAAGCACTATATAAGAAGCAGTCCATATACCAGATGATGTAACTGGGAGAGGCTGAATGGGGCAACTAATGACCAAAGGTGCTGAGGGAAACCCTGTGCTGCTGTGACCTATCACAAGGTTTCCTTCCCTGCTGAAGCATGAAGGAAATTTCTCTCATCTTTTGAACCGTCTTTCAACGGGGATCAAGATTGTACTGCATGCTAATTGTGTTACGTTAACTCGCATTATCCTCTCACGTTGAGCTACAAAACACAAAGACATCCCTCTCTTTGTGATCTAACCAGTCAGGCTACCTGTAAATGTCTTCCTTGCTCTCTCTTTCTGTCTGGCAGCTGTATGTAATCCAAAATAGCACAGCTATGGCAAGCATGTTAGTTTAAGTGGACTAAGCTCCTAAAATACCATCTAGCTTTAATGTTTTTATGCGTGTGCGTCTTGTGCTTACAATTCCTCTACGCATGCAAGTCTATCACCATGAATGTATTACCTTTCTTACGTCAATGAGCTGTAGGCTCTCCACGGGATAACAAAAGACTTCATTTTTGCTTGCACGGTGGCTCAATCTGCCTCAGATCTGGTCAACACGGACTCAGTGAAATGGCAGGTGGTTGCCATGCTAATGTGTCCATGTGTTTTTCCCACATCGCTGTGTCTATTCTCTCAGTGCTGATCGTGACAGTGTATAATACATGATATCTTCTCCTTAGACATTTGAGGCTTCTAACCATACATTAACCTTTCTCAGTGTCATATCCAATCTGTCTCAGCAGACCCCTAAAGGTGAGAATGACCTACTCGCACACAGGTTCAAAGCACCAGGCTATCAGGGCTCTCTGCTGCTATGGCAACATAACAGGAATGTATGTGTGTGTTTGTATGAGGGCGCTCTGGTGGTCTCTTTGATGATCGATTCCAAGAGTTTGGCATTAGTGTACGTTTGAGGTTCAAGGAGAGAGAGAGAGAGGGGGTAGAGAAGACAAGAAGAAAGAAGGAGGACGTGAGCTGTTCAGGGAGGAGCACAGGAGAGGTTCAGGGTCAGTCAAACAAAAGGCCCTTCGGCTCGGGTTCTCCAGGTCAAGGCTTAAGGGCAGGAAGTAGCGGAACAATATCCAGCACTTCAGGTTAGGACCTCCCAGCCCCACCGGTCTGAAGTATTTCTCCCTCAAACAGATGCACGCATGCATGCACACACACACACACACACACACAC
>NW_005187404.1:1032600-1034045 GCF_000239375.1 Pundamilia nyererei
CACACACACACACACACACACAGGTCACCTAGTGCTCTTTGACAATGTGTGTTGATCAAAGGCAAGCTCTGGCTCCCGAGGACGGAGCTGGAGGGTCGGGGAGCAGTGTAGGAGATTAGCCCAGGAGGGAGTACTGTGTGTGTGGTAATGTGTGGGTCAGCAGGTCTTAGGTTATTTCCCAAAAAAACAGTGTTCCATTCATCAAAGTGTAGAGTGGTGGGCAGCTTTTATGATTACACATAAAGAACACTCAAGTAAGGAAGGAAGGAACATTTTTTTCTTTGGCAGTTACAGAATAGTTTAGTAATAGATACACAATGTTAGAAAGCAATGTGACTGTCATAAAAAATACAGCGATCAGTCACACGTTCAATTTTACTTAGCCTTCTATGGGTGAATTTTTTTTTTTGGGAGAAAAAAAAATATTTTCACCTACTTTTTGGGGACTAATCGATAAATTAGTCCCCCACCCACCCCCACTCAGCAGGAATTGGTTCACTTCCTCAGGGCAACAATGTCCTATAAGGGTACCAAAATGTCACGGTTTTCTGTGTGTACAGGAGTTAAAAAGCTGTTTATCCTTTTTTTCTTTTAATAAGTATCAAGTTAATTTTAATATAAGTCAAATAACTGTGTGTGTTCATGCTCGTGGGTTAGCACGTAGGTCCAATCGCACATGTTTCTGTGTATCTGAATCTGTGGAACGCCATACATCACACGCGGAGATCACATTTCTGTCATCTGACTTTTGCAGCACCGTTGCATCTTGGTACCTTACATCTCCCTTCACAAAGCTCTCTCCAAGCGAATAGCACACACACACACACACACGTGTACACACATCATAATTTGCATGCACACACTATTTCCTACCTTCACATATCATACGTGGTCCTTAACTGACCCCTGATCTGCAACTGTCCAATGGCATGTCTTCCTCCCATAAAACCTTTTGTTCCAATTTCCTGTAAGTGAAGTGCAAGTTCCTATTAGTGTGTGGTTTGATTGGTTATACATCCCACCAGTCAATGCTCTCAAAATGAGACCTCAATCTCTGCTCCAACACACTCGATTTAAATGATCAGCTGGGTATAGCAAAAACCTGAAAGCCTTAAACAATCAGTCTCAAGGACCAGAGTTTAGAGGCATTGGTTAACCATTATTCACCTTAGAAAAGTTGCCCAGATGCATACAAAACAATCAACAACCCTTCTTCAGATATGCATGTACATGCAAACAGATTTTTTTTAGCACTAGCTAGCACTGTGTCCCATGTGGATTTGGTTCTTGAAAGCATTGCTCCACCCCCAGGTTAAAGGTCAAACCCTATTTTACTCCGCATTTGACTGAAAACTGAGGTGCCTTGTGTTATTAAATAAATACATTTATAAAAAAAAAAGAGAGAGAGAGAGAGAGAGAGAGCGAGAGAGAGAGAGAGAGAGAGA
>NW_005187404.1:1034065-1044674 GCF_000239375.1 Pundamilia nyererei
GAGAGAGAGAGAGAGAGAGAGAGAGAGAGAGAGAAAGTGTAATGACAACAAATGTGGTTTGTTGCCTGAGGCCAACACCTTGCCGACTTGTCGAGTCCACATATTGTTATAAAGCAGAGCTTTATTGAACGTTTCGGTCTTTGGCTTGCTGGTCAAAGTGCCATCATATCACAAAAGGACTGGCACGGAAAGTGAGTCATTACAATTATAACTATTTTCAGTTAACTCAGGTGGCAAGTGATAAATGCTATTCTCCCTCAACTGCTGGACTTCTTAGTATTTCATAAATGGAAGTCGGCAAGAAGAGACGGATTTGTAAAAATGACAGAAATTCCAGCAGCTGACTCAAAGATGGCTCACATACACCACATGGGCAAATATCTTCAGTCTCATTGGCACAGGTAAACACCCCACCTTGCAGTCTGCCTTTACAAACATTTGTGAAAGGATGGGTCGCTCTAAAGCTCTTACTGAATTTGAGGGTGGTGCTGTATCAAATGTAAGCAAGTGCTGAGGCACATATATGCCCAACACTGCTGACTCTGTAACTGCAGCGTTTCAAAGCTCCTCTGGCATTAACATCAGCTCATAAACTGTATGCTGGGAGGTTCACTGCATGGGTTTCCATGGCTGATAAGCTGTAGGTAACCCAGCACTTTTGTCCATATAGTTTTCTTTTATCTCCGAAATTTCCACCAGGTGGCTTACATTGCATTTCAGGATCCACTTTCCCATATGGAAAAGAAATAGAAAAAACTTACAAAAGACTTGCATCAGATGTGGCCTACTTCATATAGTGAATCATATAAGGCTTATGTGATTTACTCATGAAAGTGGCCACTTTCTCATGACTTTCATATATTGTTTTAGTAAAGTATCCAAAACACACAAGTTTCATTTATATTCACTTATATCTGTTTTCACTCGTGTATGCTTTTCATTCAAGTTTCACACAAGACAGATACAAACTTTATAAGATTTATAAATATCTTTCCAGTTGGGTTGTTTCACAGGTTTTGGTTGGTACATTCATGAAATAATGTATATGTATCTTGTAGATACAAAAATGAATTTTGTGTCAGTTAATGACGATTCCCATTTGCTTGCTCACTATTTGGTGAAACACAGAGTGTCTGTTGTGATGACTGAATGAGCTCACTCATAAACTCCAGACCCTGATAATACAAACAACGTCATTGTGGCATTATCGGGGTTATTTTTGAGTCAGACTTGGAGCGGCTACACTAGAGCCAGAGAAAATAATTACTGTTTGACTGTGAAGGAAATTATTCTCCTCTGAAACTTCCTTAAATGATTAAAGGCATGTAAAATACAGTGTAGGGTAGTAGCTCCACAGTGTAGCAGTTTACACCTTCACCTAACAAGCAAAAAGATCCCCAGCTCGATCCCAGGAGGGGACACAAATCCCTTAGGTGTTGCATCAGGAATAGCATGTGGTGTATAAGAAGTCTGCCAAAATAAACATGTGCAGTTACTGGCTGTGGTGACACACTGTGAATAGAGAAGCAGCTGAAAAAGCTTACCAAAAATCTGTTGAGGGACATGCTAATCGTGATGGATTCTGTTTCTGAAAATGTGTCTATTTACAGGAAACAAGTAAACGGAAACAGTGTTCATAGTGATGCCTCACCCATCAATTCATTTCAATTCAGTTTTATTTATATAGCGCCAAATCACAACAACAGTCACTCCAAGCCATTTTATATTGTAAAATAAACACCCTACAAAATTACAGAGAAACCAACAACAATTAGATAACCAACTATGAGCAAGCACTTGGCAATGATGGGAAGGAAAAACTCCCTTTTAACAGGAAGACAACTCTGGCAGGGGAGGGGCAGAAATCTGCCACCACCGGTTTGTTATGATTGGAGGAAGACGTGATAAAAGACACACACTCGCACATATGACGCTGAAAAACTAGTTGATGCATTTATTACTTCTAGACTGGATTATTGTAATTCACTATTATCAGGATGTCTTAAAACACCCCGAAAAGCCTTCAGGTGATCCCAAACTAGTGCAGGGAGATCAATGACAAGGACTAGAAAAAATCAATATATTTCTCCCATACTGACTTCTCTTCATCAGCTACCTGTTAAATCCAGAATCAAATTTAAATTCCTGCTAATCACATACAAGGTCTTGAATAATCAGGCCGCATCTTATCTTAACGACCTGATCGTATCATATCACCCCATTAGAGCACTTTGCTCTTGGACTTGTGGTTCCTAGAGTATTTAAAGGCAGTGCTGTCAGCCTCTAGGCCTCTGTTCTGTTGACCCAGTTTTCAGTTTGAATTCGGGAGACAGACACTCTCAACTTTTAAGATCACGCTTAATCTAAAAGTTAATCTAAGTAGTCTTTGCAGCCTTGTATACAAGGATGCCTTGCATTTGCTTCCTTACATGCAAGAGGATAAAAAAAAGTATGACCGAGTATATAGATCCATACTGTCGCAAGCATTCAAAATTAAGACATCCGCTTATATGCTGTTTAGTTCTCTATATGGAAACTTCAAATAGCTTGAAGGCAACTACAACAAAGTATCTCATATATGGCAACCCATATGACTTGGATTAAAAAGCATAGCTACTTTGGTACCTGCACTTGGTATGCAGGGACAACGAGCCTGTTTTATGACAGATAAACAGCAGTCCTCAGTCAGCGTCAGACACACAGAATGTTTTCCAATTTAATTTAATCACGTAAAGCCTCTCTAGTCGAGCCATCGCTGTTTCTGCAAGACTTGTTGTCGTCATGTTCTTTCCCGTGTAGGTGACATTTGGAAGTGCTGGGAAGCTCAAGTTACCATGACATATTTTAGTCAGGTCATGGCTGTTTTTGTGGCGGTTGTTGTTGCAGGGGATACTTACACTAGTGGTAAGGAGTCTGGGCAGGTCTGGCGTTTACTTTGTTTGCTTCATCATCTCAGATTTGAGCAGAAGTGACACTCCAGAGAATACCGCCTTACACGCTTCGCTGGAGAGAGAGGGAGCAGGCACCGAAGAGAGAAAGGTGAGGTAACGAGGAGGGAATTTGGAAGGAAGCGAAAGAAGACAAAGATGAGGGATGACTTTCTAGATCTGTGCCGTCTAGGCGATCACGTCGGGGTACGGAAAAGAAAAAGCAAGGGGAGAAAGAGTGACAGAGACGGAAGCACGAGACAGCCAGAGAGAAAGCCAAAGAAAATTTCTGGAGAAACGTCTTCCTGACTCACAGACAAAGCAGTGTGGTCTGCAGCAGTGAGATAACAGAGAGAGAGAAAGAGAGAGGTAGAGGAGAGGAAGGCAAGGCCGAGCAGGTGGACATGAGCCAACTTGTCGCTTGGGGCACAAACTGTGGCTTCGGAGAGGAGAAGTGAGGAGAGGAGGAATTTTAATGACCCAGAAACCAGCCCAGCAGGTCTGGAGGGGTTGAATGCCACAGATAGTTCCCTTGTCTTCCTCTTCGACTTCTTCCTCGCACAGGAGAGAAGGACCCCTGCCTCTTCTTAAGTTAAATATCAGACACATTATTTGCAGCAACAGCATGTTTTTCAGAACGTGCGGTTACCCTTTATGATGGTGCTTGTCTTTTTTGTGGCTCTGCATGTTTTGAAACCCAGAGATGGGTAATGATTACTCTGAGTTTCTGTTTACGAGAGCTCGTGTTACCTTTCCCTTTTCACAGTTCAGTAAATATCCCAATCTTACCTTTAACCCCGTGTGTGATGTGTGAGTCACACCGTGGCAGAATGGTGTGACTCCCGTTTTCCTTTCTCTGCTAGACCCCACCTTCAGTTTCACAAGCCGAAGCCTCTGGACGCCGTCTCCCTCTAATCAGTCCCTGGGCCTGCTGTAGCGTTACTGGCTCTTGTGCACGTGACTGTTTCAGCGTGGGGTGGAGGGTTAGTTTTGCTTTTCATTCTCTGCCTCTGCTTTAGTCCTAAGCTTATATGTAGCTTGTTTTGTATATTACTCACTGCCATACCACTTGAGTTGCGAATAGCGAATGATATCTGATCACCTTCGAGGCAGAATTACTCAAATTTATCACTTTATTTACTCAATTCTCAAATGCTTGTGCACGACTTCTTTCCTTCATTAAGCCTTCCCCCTATGTCTTTGTATATATTATCGTTGCCAGCTCACAGGATCGCTATTAGCATTTGATTTTTCTACTTCCCTTAAATGTGATCATCGCCTGCACAGACTCATCTGCAGACTGGGTCAAACGCAGCTTAAGATAACAGCTTTGGACATTAATACCAACCTCTCTCTGAATCTGTCCTGATGTCTGCCTCACTGTCAGTAGTCTCCGCCATGCCTGTGCCTGAAACACTGCTGCACCTGTTAAACAAGGACTGTGCAGTGCCGCTTTTTTGACACAGTGACCGCCTGGTGCCACCCCCGGCATATAGGATTCAAGCACCGAAACCCGAGGCTTCAGTCAACAGTCAGAAAATGAGAACATACACATCAAATTCTTTTTAGGAAGTGGCTACAACTGCTTTTCTTGCATTTTTTTCAACACTATGGTCGTAGTTGTTTTAACTGCGGTATTCGCCACATTCTACTTGTAGTAGTAACCACTAACTGTAAAATGAATATATTTGCTTATCTATATGACATGAAATCAGTTAGAAAAGAGGAAGCTTTTGGTCTTTTTTTCTCCCTCAGACATGTTTATGATGTTCCTCAGAATCTCAATGTTTATTTATGTGACCGTTAGACTCAGGGTTTCAGTATTAATCATTTGGTCCATCTGTCTATCCCTGCGCTCCCGAGAAATGTTGTTCCTGAGAAAGAAATGAAAAGCCTACTGCACAAACACCCCAAAGAGTCATTCCCAGTGATTTTCCTGACCTACTCATCTTCCTGCTCATGGTCTCATCTAAGAAATCTTCTACTTTGGACTCTTTTAGGTAATGCCATAACATTGGCTTTTCACAACATCATATCCCATAATCTATGATTAAATTACAGCGAACATGACTGGACACATTTGAGCTCCCAAGGTGGATCTATAAATCGATCCAAAGAGCCGATTGCGCATTCGCTTATGATGATATCATTATATAAGATGGGATAAGCGTCGCAGGCTCTGAAATTTTTAGCATCCTTGATCTTTGTTCTACAACATCCCATTTAAATTCCCACTCACTGCCCAGTTACAGAGATTTTTTTTTTTTAAAGAGAAGGATTTCTTTTCTCAGTTCTAACCTTTCTCCTGTTTCCTCACTCTCTTACTAATCTGCACTCCTACCTTCTGCTTTTACTGTCATATTATGTTTCCTTTTCCTCCTCCCTCACCGGCTCTTCATTACCCCAATGACAGCTACACAAAGACATCAGAGGAATAAAAAGAGAAGCAGTGGGGGGAAAACACATGAATAAGAGAGGTAGATAGCTCTCAGCTTGTGTTAAAATTCACCGGAGGGGTGGTGGAGGATGATAGAGGAATGACACTCCACCATTTCCTGAATGGAAAAACAGTTTGGCAGAATGGTCAGTTAGACGCTCATACACTGATGCACAGATACAGCAGTGTTGACAGGAAAACAGCTGTTGCCAAGGAGGGAGTATTCAGTTATTGCTTCCCCTCTGTCCCCGAGCGAGCTCCACAGCGTGCACACACACACACACAAACACGCATGCGCTATGTTCTGTACATTGTGTGTGTTCGAGCTTGCACGTTAACCACAGTTAACAGTTGTGCAACAAGTACCAGCAATAAGTGTAAGAGATGAGCTGTGGGTAATTGAGTAAAAGGTGAAAGGTTGGTGTGTGTTGTACGTGCATGTGTGTACATGTTTGGGTTGTTTGGGGGGGGGCGGGGGCTTTTTTTAAGGGAGCACTGTAATTGAAAGTCCACTGGTGGATGTGGGTGTTCGCTGGAGGACAACTGAGTCATACAGGGCCTGAACTTTATCCCCTGTGCATTTTACACAGGAAGCATATGTGCAGCAGTTGCCTTTGTTTTGCGGCAGGTTTTGAAACTGAATCAATCACCTCATTTCCTGGCAAGAGGGCAGTGTGGCACGAGAGGAGAGGAGAGGAGTAGTGAGAGGATGAGTTGAAAAGTACACAGGAAAAACACAGAAACAATTTTTTGTGTGAAAAAGTCCAGGAAGTGTTTGCAACAGGTGGTGTAATGAACAACAAGTTGTCCTCTGTCCACAGTTCATGAGTTTCTGAGGATAAGCACACTCCCTGCTGAAGTGTCCTTCAGCAACTAGCTCAATCCCTACCAGGTCTCTAGAGGACGTGCTCTATGTCTAACCCTTTCCTTTAAAGGAAGCAGACCTTGTAACAGTCTCTTCACAGGGCGTCACTAACTACCAAATCCACTTTGTGAATAATATGACAAAACTAATTTGTCTCCTAATAAAAAAAACAAAACAAATAATAAAATATGAAGACTTTAGCTCCACCTCCTGGACTGCTGTTTTCATACATACACTGCATGCCAGGGCAGGAAGAAGGAAAATGAAAAAAACAAACAAACCTGATTTAGGTGACTCAGTTACTGTTAAGGAAGGATCAGCTTTTAAAAATGCCTTACAAACGTTTAGCTGAAACGTGGCTATGAGGCCGCTCAGTCCTCCCAGCCTGAAGGCCTCAGGGGTTGGCCCCATCTTCTACTTTTTTTTCACACTGCCTGTTCAAAGTTTTCTGTGAAAGGTAGAGACAAAATGGGAGTGCATTTTCAGTCCAGATTTAAGGTAGCACATTTTTACGGAGCTAAATCACGGTCCCTGCGAGAACTAAAGCCAACATGGTGGAACAGGCGATAGACACAGATTCTTCTGTTTTAAACATTATGCCTTACACTGAAAAAGCAAAGAGGGCTTAAGAAAGGAGTCTTCTTAGTGACATTATGACTCGATCTCTGTGTGAACAATGTCTGTCGTAACAGGAAATCAAAGGTTGGAGTCTGTGCAAGCTGTTGACATTTTTAAAATGGACTAGATGGATTTTGCACATTGCTGTGATACAATTCTTCCTAGTCAGGTATCATCAGTCAAATGTTACCTGTTCACAGTTGAAATTATAGATATTCATAATGATATTCTGTCTGGAACAAATCCCATTTCCTATAACATTCATGTGCATGTGGTTTCTCATTACAGATATCTCACACTCATTTGCTGCAGCAGACTAAACACGAGCAAAACATTACACAGATGGCTCTTCCAATGTTTGATCTAAGAACACTATCCCATATCTGACACTTTCAAGATCAATACTACATATGCATGTTTATGCAATCTAATAACTTTATTAGATTTATTTTACATGTAAAATGTCCAAATACCAGACAAAAATCATATGAATGTCCAGACTTTTGCATCTAAACCCAGCTTTGCCATCAACAGTGCACATATCTGTGCAGGTATTGTGATGGCCTCTTTAATTCTCTTTGTTCACATAGAGACACATACACCTGTGCAGATGGTGTATGTGTCTTGTTTTGGAAACAAGTTTTGGAAAAAATGCCTATTCACTTTCTTTACACAAGTATGATAAAATCAAGGCAAGTTGATTTCTTACGCAATGCCCATTGAGTTTACATGTAATGAAATGTAGTATATAAACAAATGTGCAACAGTTTCTATACAGAATATCCTCCCAAGACTAGAAGAATGATTCATTTAAATTACCTGGTTGATAAAGTAATTTTCTGTTGGATCACCAATGGGAATACTTCATACAGCTGGAAAATCCCGGTGAACATCAAGAACTGGTGGAATTTTGGTTTAAACATAGCTCACACAAAAGATGACACATCAGCGGCTGGCTGGAAAAGCAAAACTTTAAAGAAATCAAAACAAAAACGAGAAACAACAACAAAATGAGCATATAGAAAATTTCTACTAGGCAGTGTAAATATATATGGCAGAGCCTGACAGATACAGAGTTTTTAAGACCAGTACAGATTATTGTATGTATTACAAACATGCTGCTAACCATTTTATCAACTGCTATAAATGCCAATGCAAACAGCTAACATCGGCCAATAACTGGTCTCTAGAATGTAAGTTAACCTTGGTGTACTGTGTTACTGTTGTTGCCAGTCACTGCTATACTTCATTGAAAATTCAGATGATAAGGTCCAGATCCCTTCATAACTCCAGGGAGTTTACAACGGACATTGTAGCTTCTGTCTGTATATCACCAGATGCTACCCAACAGATGAACATCCTACCTGGAAGATGCTTTGTATTGGCGCTGGCAGACTTTGACCACTACAATATGAGGACTGTCTTTCTCAGTTGAGGAGAACATGTTGTGGCCTACAGAAGCTTCATTTTCCTGAGGGTAATAGACGATTTCTCATTCCATCAGCTCATGGAGGGTCATCAAGAAAGAACAAAAGGGCCTGTACTTTCTAAGAACACTAAGATCACAATCTGAGCACAAAAAGCTCATCTGTGCTCAGATTTTGGGACGACTAGGTTCTCCTTAAAAATGTCTTTTTGCAGATATTGAAAATTGCTCAGCTGTCCCGCATGAGATCTACTGAAAGAATGCTTGAGAGGGTTAAGGACATTTCCTGATCCGTCATGTAAAACAACAACCTTTGCATGCAAATAGGAATTAATGTGCTTATTACTGTCTCAAAAAAGTTACATTTAAACACACTAATACGTGCATTTTCTTCCCTTTTTGCACTAACAGGGTACATGTTTACTGATGCTCCCACACCTTGGCTCCAACTTCAGACAAGAGAAGGGGATTACAGTAAATGAAAATTGTCTTAACATCAGTGAGGGGGGGAAAGGACAAATTAGAAATAAAGTACCCAAATGTTTTGGCTGTTGAAGTAAAAGGATGACACATCACTGGAAAGATAAACACAGCGCACAGTGGGATAGAAAAAAAACACTGAGGAGACTAATAGAAACCAGAGAAAGATAGGGAGGAAGACAAAGAAAGTATTAAACAGTCAGGCAGATAGAGGGGAGCAAACATTAGAGAGCAAAACTAAAACACAGATAGTGGTGGGAAGGAAAGAAGCAAAGGGGAGGAGGTGGTAATATGGAAAATGTGCTCCTTACTACTGTCTTTGTGCAATGGTTAAGTCATAGAGGTTGTATGATTCACTAGAGGAGTGCTGACCCATCTGGAACACAGATGCACGTATACTGCATATGTGTGTGCGTGTGTGTACACGTGCCTGCGCACATGTGAGCGTCTGTGCAGCTACGTGTGGAAAAAAAAAAGCCACCACATGCAAAAGGTTTTAAGCTTTCTTGAGAAAAAGGATTTATCTCAGACAACCATCTCACACCAGTCATCTACAGTAAATACACTAGATCAGTTCACAGGAAACCAACCTGACTAATATTTAAAGGCCTGACAGGAAATATAAATTATTATTACTGGGCTGCTGATTTTTCTAATATTCACGAACCAGCATTTGTGTTGTAAACTGAGAGATGACAAATCCGCACTCAGTTACTTGAATGGTTCACCAGGCTTTCTCTACTTGCACAGTATTGATATGCCTGAAGTTCTTAATAATTTCCAAGAACAAATTTCTTGCTAATGGCTATCGTATTTGTCAGATAAAATTCAAACACTGCGTGTTGCAGCAGCAGGGTAAAGAATAAAAATACTAAAATCAATAATAAAAGCAACAATGTAAAAGTAAAGGTACGACAGGCCCGTAACAAAAGACTTGTAATGTGAGACAATGGAGAAAAAACTAAACGCAACAGTGATAAAAACAAAGAAAATTCTGTCAAGTTAAGCTAGCTAACTGAGCTAAAACATTAGCTAAAAATAACAGCAGTTGGCCTCCTCCAAGTTTCTGACTCAGGCAACTGTTGTGTCATCTGAGTGTCTTAGCATGATAGCTACTTACATAATATTGTGTTTAAAGGCTGTGACTAAAACTGGGTATTTTAAGAGAGATGGTCACACATGCTGCATTACCCATCCATTTGCTAGCGCTTGTGTAATTGCAATGCTATCCCAGACTAATCCTGTTTACCTGCTCAGCATGCTAACTTTGACGAGAAAGGCACATTTTATTCATGCTTTATTACTGTAATTTAAAGTAGCGTGTTCATACACAGCAGGGATGTCAGACATAAGGCCTGGGGCCCAGAATTGGCCTGGCAAAGACTGCAGTCCAGCCCACTGGAAGGCTTTGGAAAATGTATAGGGAGGCATAGATTTTGAACTTTTAAACATATTTTCATACGTTTTAAAGCTTTTCCTTCTGATCAAGACGTCCCCCATTCCCATTCATATAAAATCAAACTAGTTAAGTAATATATAAACAATTAATGACAGAGCAGTTCCTGTTTTTCAATATCTAATATAGAAATTTCTAGTTTTTATAGAGGGTTCACAGTAGGGCTGCTCGATTATGGCAAAAATGATAATCACGATTATTTTCACTGAAATTGAGATCGCGATTATTTGACGATATTTATTTAACCCTTTAAGACCTACTATAGAACCAAGCCCGCCAGAGCTTATATTATTTTTTTTACATGTTGTAGTGCCATTTGTGGGAGCATTTCAATTTGCTATGCAACTGTTATAGCCCATATTTTAATAATATGTATGCATTAAGTCCATAGTAACTACAT
>NW_005187404.1:1046473-1054127 GCF_000239375.1 Pundamilia nyererei
GTCATTTTTAATGATCGTTGAAAGCCCAGATCGTAATCGTGATTAAAATTCGATTAATTGAGCAGCCCTAGTTCACAGTGTTGGAAAGAAAGATAATCAATTAATCAAAATTATGTTTTATACATACACTCTGGTGAGTCTGGGTGATCAGCTGCCAGAACCATTTCTGTAAAGTTTGAAATAGAAAATATTGTTAATATTGCACTTCTTACTAAACATCTCACTAATCGTTGCTGTTGCCACTAGTCGGTATCAGACTTACTAGTCATCTAATCTAATTGTTAAAATGTTATTTCATGCCCAGTGCTGGTAAATTATTGTGTCCTAAATGTTATGCAGCCATCTGCCACCAGGTGGCGCATCATTGTTGAGAAACGTCAAATTTGTTAATCTTGGTCTGATCATTATGTTAATACTATGAGAACGACTTAGCGATACAAGTGGCGGAAATCGGGTTTCTCTTAAAGGTTGATGGACTCTCCTTTAGCGATAGGGTGCCGAGTTCAGTCATGTGGGAAAAGAGACAGCTAAGGCTCCTTGGTAAAATGTTCTGGCAGGCCAGACTGGAGAGATTATATCTATCGGCTGGCCTGGAAAAGACTTGATGTTTCCTGAGAAAAGCTGGAGGAGGTGGTGAGAGGGAGGTTTGGGCTTCCTTGCTGCTCTCCCTGCCTGACCTGACTTCAGAAATTTCAAACAGCGTGAATCATTTATAATGATGCATTTAGCCACATTTTTTTACACAGTGAATCGACTAAAAAATTAGTCATCAGGAACATCCATAGTTTAGATACACGTCTGTACACTGACAGAAAAATAAAAAATTGGTTGGTCCACAATTTAAAATGAATTGAAAATTTGGCATCCCTGATGTAAAGCATTAGAGTTGGACATATCTTCCATGTCTGAAACATAAAACCAACATGGCTACCAAAGACACTTATGATCCTATTAAAAAATGTCCCTCTGGTTTTAGCTCTGTAAACACTTGTCCTATGAGTTTATGGACTCAGTTGCTTTCAGTTCATACTAAACGAAACAGTAATTTGTTTTTTGTCAATTTTGCTCATTGGTGAGCCAAGGAAGTGTGGTTTCACATTCAGCTCTGCCACTAGCCTCCCACGTTCGTTTGAAAACACCAAGATGGTGAGAACATTCATCTGGACCAGATTATTATATCATTTATTATATTATAGGTTTTCATTTATGTTTCACTTTTATCTTAATTTTCAGTTTTGTTTTTACATCTGAAAATGTTCAGTTTTAGTAAAATTTTTATTAGTTTTCAGACTTATTTTTAGTCTTTGTAATTATTATGTTATGGAAGGCAAATGTCAGATTGAGGAAAATCAAGTATAAAAACTGAGATATTTTTGAAAGCAGTTGACACAGAGGCAAGCTGTAATAACATTCTGACCACACTAGCAAATTTATATACCAATTTCTGTACAGAAATGAATAAATTATAATAACATATTCCATGTTCACAAAATTGTTTCAGTGAGTTTTGATTAATTAATTTAATTCTTAAGGTTTTTATTTTTACTTTAGTTACTGAAATGTTTTTCCACAAGTAGTTTTTTGTTTAGTTTTAGCTAATAATAACCTTGGATGCTTCCACATGGGACAAAGGAGTGAGTAATAGTATCAGTCTGCTAATTATAGCGTTACTCATGTTAGCCTAATAAGTGATGCCTTGCCATCCAGTGGTTGTATGTACTCATGTTCTGGGTATTTTTAGCATAATTTGTAGACCCACAGAATAATGTGTCTGCTCTCTTGGTCTCGATAGCCATATGAGCTAACAACGAAACTTGCTCTAGAACAGATTGCTTACAGTTTCTACCTTACTTTTTCGCTCCAGTGTTTTTATTTTGATGAGAAAAATAAAATAGAGACTGTAGCTGTCACTGCTGCCCAATGCTACTGTGTTAACGTGAGCAATAATCTGCGGGTATACAGCTATGTCAAGCCTACGAGACAATTTCTCGGGATAGATTTGGCTAATGACCAATTATTAAAAAAATATACCTTCACATATGCACACTCTGGAACATGATACTGTCATATTATAGTGCCTAAACCTATCCACACAGACACTAATAGTAAAACAAGCCATTGTTATCCTGACAATGGTTCCCAGTGCATGTCAGCAAGGCTCCCTGCTTTTCTAATATCAGACGCTGGTGTCTGTCCTTCACGCCATCAGCTTCATGGCCTCCTGCTTAGCGTGCCTTTGTCTGCATGCATGCATGAATGCATGTGTGTGTGTGTGTATTTGTGTGTGCTTGGAGGCTCCCTGACTGCCAGCTGTATTATCAACATGCCCAGGGAGAGCCATTGCGTCACAGGATGGAGAAAACAAAAAGGAGACGTGACCGACCTCTTTCCACACTAACAGTCCCGTGTTAACACGGGACTGCAAGCATGTCTGTTAATGTGTGCGAAAGAGAGAGAGATGGGGCGGACTGGATTCAGTGCAGGAGGAGGAGGACAGAGGTGACTTGGAGGGATTTCAGATTTCATTAGCACTGCGGTTCACACACGTAAACACACGCTCACAAGTCCTCACACAACATTCACCTCTTCCACTCCTCACTGAGCCTCTGATTCACTAGCTTGTTTATACGCTCTTCCTACACATCCACATGCACAGCGCTTTTCCTCACGAGACCTGGGCGCTGCCTCAAGTAGTCGCACACAAATACTCACGCATTTGTACGATCCTGTGCAAATATGTCAATGCTGAACATGTGATTACACCAGAAAAGTGCTTCCATATTTTTGCATGATAGATACACACATGCCGTATCATGCAAATGTGTTTTTTATTACCACGCCATTAGTAGCCTCGGCACACTCTTCCTTTTCGACACGGACGTTAGCTACCAGTGGTGTTTAATATGCAGACCTCACAAATGTGAATGCAAACGGTGCACGGCAGTTGAATGTAACAGGACCTGGATTTCATTTGGAGGGAATGTCTTTGATCTCGCGTGGACAGAAACGCAGACAGGCTGGATGGACAAACAGGCGGATGCGGAGCTAGCTGTGCAACCCTGGCAAAAGGTTTGAACCTGAGGGAAGAAGAAACAAATTACAAACATTTTAATGGGTTTATTTTACAAAATGATTTAAAACAATTATGCTCAGATCCTTCATGTTATAGTCTAGCAAGTTTAACAAAGTGTCATGATCTAAAATATTATATAAAAAACAAGGTACGCCATTTTTTATGCTCCATGTACACTGGGAGTTAAAAAAAAACACCCCATGTTTCAATAGCTTGTAGAAACATTTTCAGCAGGAATAACTTGAAGTAATCATTTTCTGCATGACTTTATCAGCCTCTCACATTGTTGTGGAGGAGTTTTGTCCCACTCTTCTTTACAATGCTGCTTCAGTTCTTAGAGGTTTGCAGGCATTCGTTTATTCACAGCTCTCTTATGGTTCTGCATTTCAATTAGGTTGAGGTCTGGACTTTGGATCATTGTAAAACCTTAATTCTTTTCTTTTTCAGCGTTTCTGTTGTAGAGTTGCTGTGCTTGGCATCATTGCCAGTCATACAACCTCACATCTGACCCTAAAATACTTTGGTGTTTTGAGGAGTTCATGATTGACTCAGAGACTGCAGGGGTTGCAAAACAAACCCAAGTCATCACCCCTCCACCACCGTGCTTGACAGTTGGCATGAAGTGTTTGTGCTGATGAGTTGTTTGGTTTTCTCCAAACTTGGTGCTGTGCATTATGGTTAAATTCTGTACAATCCTGCAACACGTAATCTAAAGTTTTAAGACAAGAAATAAGATGGAAAATAAAAATGAAAAGACATAAAATTCCACTTTGGTCTCCTATGTCAAAAGGATTATTCAAGTCTTGTGGTTTGCTCAGATGCAACTTTGAAAACCTGAGCATGATAAGCTTTTCTTTTTATTAAGAAGCTGTCAGTCTGCCCCAGGGCAGCTGTGGCTACAACTGTGCTTTGCCTGCACCAATGTGAGAGTGTGTGAATGTGAGAGTGAATGAATAGTGGAATTGTAAAGCACTTTGGGTGCCTAGAAAAGCGCTATATAAATGCAATCCATTATTAAGCCGCTCCTTTATAAAAAGAAGATGCCATAAATTTTCAGTCTTTTTCGATTGTAGCTTTACGCACTTTAACATGGTAACTGAGTTCTGTAGCGTATGACATGCAGCTCTTGACGTTTCTTGCAGTTTCTTTAAGCAACCATTTGGATGAATCTGCGGGAAAATTCACTCCTTGGAAGATCGTGACATCATGTTTACATACACCTTATCGCTCTAGACAAGCACACTGCCAAGACCTGTGCTTTCATAGAGGTGCTCACACTTTCTGATGACCAGCTAATCAAATACAATTGATTAGTAGCACATCCTTGCTACTTACCCGGGATGCACTTAGTTGTTTTTTATACAGGACTGCTGCCTGCTGCATAAACACAAAGCCAATATAGCCCAGTATAGAAAGCATGACAACTCTTTAAAGTCTGTCAGGCCAAAAAACATACAGCTTCCTATGTGCGAAAAACAATGTGGAGGCTTAGGTCAGATAAAAATGTCCACAAATTAGTGCTTCTAAGGAATATTTGTTGTGTGAGACTGAAGCATTTACAAGTATGATGCTAAAAAAATGCTTTTCTACTCTATTTTGAGCAGCGCTTTACACAACATGCCTTGTTCACCCATTCACTTTTTTTCTAAATGATTTCTATCGAACAGTGAGACTCCGATGAATGTACTGGGAACAGCCCAGGGTTCAATATATTGTACTTGTTCAAGGATATTGTGGCAGGCAGGCTGGAGGAGCCAGGGATTTAACCACCAGGCTTCTAGATTAGTAGATGGCCTGCTCTACCTCTTGAGCTACACCCACCTCAATAATTCATAATAGACATAAAACATACATAAAACAAGGGACAGGAAACAAAAAAATATTTACAAACAATTTCTAAGAAGTGACGGGCCGGGACACAAACTCGAGGTAAAAAATTGGGCCTTTAACAGATTTCGAAATGGTCGGTAACTGTAGTTGAATCAGACAGCCAGTCTGCAGCAGCGATCCTGCAGCTTTGATCCTGGCTTTTATATGAAGTCGTTTAGACACACAGTGTATCCAAGAAGAATTCCTGTTATCTCACATATGTTCTCCAGCCACGTCTGATCACTCGACATATGGTGCTTGTGCACACCATAGCCTGCAGTGCACACACAAGTTAAATAAATCAAGGTTTACCCATTCCTGATTTAAGCCTTGATTCAAACATTTCTCATGTCTTTGGAAGTAGACAAGACCAACCAGCCGTCACTTAGTCGTAAGCTGATTTTAGTGATGAACTCAGGACAATATCAAGAGACTCTAGTCTGGGCCTTGTCTGAGGTTGCCCCTTTTTAATATGTTGCCCACAAAGGTGAACTCTCTGCTTGGTTAAAGTGTACAGTTCACCTTTTACAGGTCTAAACAGTTTTACAGGCCTTTTTTACTGTAGCCACCACTCCTTTGCTTTGGTTCCACACTCTAAACCTGATCCGGAACTTTGGAGACGAACCAATCGCTCCAGCTTATTTCACAGTCTTATGAGAATCATCTGCAAACAACAGACATACCGCTGTAATGACACCACGCTGCATACTTTCCACACTTTTCTGACATCTTGATATCTATTTCATGAGCATCGTAAACAACACATCTGACACCCGACTTGAAAGAGACTTAAAGCCAAGAGCACCAAGTGTGAGGCTTTTCACCCTCCACACACGCGTCTCTCGAGATATATTTTCTGTTTACGGATCTTAAAACTTGGCGCTAGCAGCTGAGCTTTCTTTATTCACGTACTATCTCTAAGGCTGCGAAAAGCCCTTTTGTTGTTAAATGATCAAGATGGAATCTGTGTTTGGTATAAATATGAAACTGCTTTCGGTGAAGTACTGCAGGCTGCAAAGTTATGAGCTGACTACATACCAGATCAGATTTTGGCCATCGCTCGTCGCAGCTGCTTTCACAGCAGTGCACTGACTGTCCAAACTTCTTGTCAGGTGACAGTTGAAATACTTTATTTCCAACATGGGCCTGAAGCATCCTTTATGCTTATAAGCCCCAACCCCTCTGGTCATTTGATACAGCTCCCCACCAGTTGCCCTCACAACTGTGTTACTTTTCCACAGACAGCACAAATGTCTTCAAGTGCGGAGAGCTAGGTTCTCTGGTCATTGTCAGCAGCTGTCCAAACGTGCTTCACATAGTTAGATGGCATCTATTATATTAAGAATATAATAGCTCAGGAAAACAAAATAATACCAGGTTAAAAATTGTAAAAATGGCTGTTGAGCGGCATTTATAGAGTGCTTTAGGATCTTTAAGCACATTGTTTTGGTACAGCAGCATGCAGAGTTCATCCTCCCCGATCTCTTAAGTGTACTTAAACACAGAGTACACAATCTGCCCGTCACCAGAGGGCAGACAGGCAAATTAGCAGTTAGCTTTCAGGTGGTGAACATATTGAAACTTTTAAAAGCCAAAGACTGTCATTAATTACAAGAAGAATGAAAGAATCAATGAAAGAGAGCAGGTTTCAGCACATCTACGACTTGACTATAAATAATTTTATTTCATTATTAGATTTCTGTTGTGCATTTACATGTGGAGGCATGTTTCGGCTGAACTTGAAGGGGCAGTTTAACCAAAATCAAATGTAAGATTTAAAAAACTCAAAAACGCAGCTCCTTCCACAAATCATGACAATCATGTGCCAAAGTCTCGAACCACCTCGAACCAGACTCGAATGGTCTTCCTGAGTTTTTCTTTGGACATTGGCTCCTTTCCCCTGCATTTGCAGTCCGACCCTTATGTGTAACCACATGCAGAAAATGTTTCTTTTCCCTTTTTGTTTGTCTCTTTGTTAAGTCACCTAACACAGACCTATGAATCATTCAAGCATGAAAACATATCTAACTGGGATGAACCAGTGTTGTGTCTACACATAACAGACAATGTATCAGAGAATCAAAAGTCCCTACAATTTTAAATTGTATCTTTAGGGACTTTGTTAAAAAAAATCATTTGTTCTGATTGCTTTTGTTAAATCTATAATAGGAATAAAATAGTATTTTTGCACCAACAAGGGTATTTACAAAGCTGTTAGCTGGAAACTTGGGATATCTCAGCATGGTGTGTTGTCTATCCTTTGAAACCAGATAAATGGAGGACAAAAGAAGAAGTGACATGATCTACAGCAGATGAGTAGTACCTAAAAGTCATGTCCTTTAAACAGAGGGAAAAATCCAGCCTGACAACCTGACAGGACCTGAGATGCCCATCTGAAGGCGAAAAAATACCATCAGCTTTTGATCTACCATGCAATCCCATCTGGAAAGCATCCCATAACAAGGTGTGTGGATCTCTTTAAAGTACAGCTTCTTGGCAAGGCAAGTCCCAATTAATTCCATTATTCTAGAAAAGGCAGACAGCTCTAGAGCCACGATCTAACCATACCGGATAAGCAGCGCCACAGTCCAGAGGAACTGTCTCTTTTACTCAGTTGTAAGAGAGTCTTTCTTTTTTTTTTTTTTTTACTGTAAAATGTCTAATTTTTGCTGCCAGCCTGTTCCCACATACTTCCTATAAACATCTTCAGAG
>NW_005187404.1:1054157-1073479 GCF_000239375.1 Pundamilia nyererei
GTGTGTGTGTGTGTGTGTGTGTGTGTGTGTGTGTGTGTGTGTGTGTGTGTGTGTGTGTGTGTGTCAGAGAGGTAGGGGGTTGGATTCCTACTATTCTGTTTGTACTATGCCCAACACTTCCAGCATCTTTGTTTATAGCTCTCCTCTGCTCTTTCACACAGAATTGATGAGAAAGACACACACATTAAACACATTGCTTTTGGCAGGCACACTGGCGCACACACACACATGCACGCATCCACACACAAATCCTGCTCTAAAACCCACCGCAGTGACCTTTCAGATGCAGATGGAACAGCAGCTCCCCTCCACTGCCAGAATGTCAACATCTTCTGCTCTCTCTTTGCTTCTAAGAAAAACTGAGTTGGCAGCAGGTTAGCCTCCTTATCTCTGCACATTGGCAAAGTACTAACGCGCACACACATACACACGCATGATGCACACAATGCCCTGTGCAAAGCGTCCTCTTTTGATTTGTTTAAGGATATAAATTCCCACGTAGTTCATTAACAGCAAACACTGCAAACAGACGAGTGCCGGGCCACGCCGTTCTTTCTCTGTAGGCATCCACACATTGCAACACATCAATCTTATCTATCTGCTTTCTCTGTGAGTACGCTGTGAAATCTGGGGTTTGCTGGAGTGAAGGTTTGGAACTGTGCAAGCGTTTGTTTTGCGACTGAGTTCTGCCTGGAGGGTCACCGTAACTCTGCCAGGGGAAGCTAAGCCTGTGTCATCGCAATCTGAATAGTTATGAATCGCAGCGCCTGGGTCTAGCTGACCCGATAAATAATGTCTGTCTGACCGAAGCTGCACTTCCACACCTACAACATGATTCACACAGCATCGCTGTCGTTATCATCTCGTAAACTTATAAACATAACGCAAGAAAAAGGATTTTGAAAAAATGGATACACCAATCAGCCTCAAGTTTCAATGGATTTCCCAGAACTGGGCCTCAGTAATGACAAATCGTACTTTATGCAGAAATGATTTTTAAAACAGGCCATAACTGTGTGGAAACAAATGAAAATCCTCACATAATTGGCAGATATCAAGAGATTTTTGAAGAAAGTTATGTCATTTTTCCAGAGCGAGTGCTCGTTAATGTATAATCAACGGCATAAGAGACTCATTTTGAGAACCACCAATCAAAATCATGCAAGAAACAACAGATGCACACGCACGCACACACACACATAAACACAGAGTCGTGCAGATTCATATGTGAGAGTGCAACCCTGAGTGTGAGGAAACTATTTATGGTGAAAGTGGGCAGAAAGTGTAAACACATGTCTGGCATCCTTTGAAAAGACAAGTATTTCACTCCTTTTCCTCCCTTAATCTCTCTCTGAGGAATCCCCACCCCACACCCGCAGCCTTTCCCCTTCACCTTCCCTACACCACCATATCACATTTTCCTCCGTGCCTTTGAGCCGAAGGGGAAACATAAATCACAGGACACGAAGGAGGGAGGAGAGGAGCAACACACGCAACCATCTGAGTAAATCTCTGTGAATGGGAGAGACATTACGGGTGGGGGAGTTGGGGTGAAAGGGCTGCTGGGTGTATCTGGGAGGAAGGGAGGGTGGGTGGATGCTGATGTTGCTGCCACTGTCTCCGTGCCTTAAGAAACAACTTAAAACCTCACCATTAAGGGCCTGTCACAGCGACGTGGCATGTTGAAGGAAATGCGGTGCCAGAGGCTTGGCGACGTCTCCACAACCTGCAGCTGGTGGACAACTGTGGGGGTGGGGTGATGGGGGAGGGACAGCTGCCCCTGTTGTCTAACAGATGAAGCACATGCGTAGAGATCTTTGATAACTCTGTATTTCCAGTTCAGTTTGATCTCAATGGCACTTTGAGAAACCCAGTGATTCCTTTTGAGCCAGAAATTTCAACAAACGTCTCTACCCGAACTTAAATAAAGGAAAAAGTTCTAGTCATGGCAGCGCTTTTGAAGTTTTTTCTTGTATGTCTGCTCCTCTGAAATTTCATTGTCAGGGCTGCAAATAATTTTACTCAATAAAGATCCTGCCCAAGCAGCAACGTAGCCTGGAGGTTAAAAGACAAATAAAAGCAATGATGAAGCGCCCAAAACTGAGTTTTTCAGCTGGGTCGAGGCTGTCAGTCCCCCATAGACTCTGATGTTAAATTACCAACTTATCCCAGAAACAAACATGTTTACAGGCTGAGGAGGTCTACTGTGGGATTATTGGGTTAATGAGCTATGTCCAGCTTAAAGTCAGGGTTTTCTGTGGCTCTCTGTTTTTTTTTACTGGGCTAAATCACCATGGTACATTACGTTGGTCAGCTTGGATTAAAATCAGCATGGATTGCGGTGTTTACACAAAGTATTTTATTTACAGCAGGTTTTTAAGTGTATAACAGATTCTTTGCTGGTGGAATAATTTGTGTGCACAACTTGTTAAGCTGGGCCTTATTAACATCTAGCATGTAAAGTGACAGCAGCTCAAACAGTGCATCACATTGTCACTGGAATTTGCGTGCAATTCTCTGGTGGTGCAGAAAATGTGCACATGGTTTTAATGCTTGATTCTAATCTGCTCTTTTTAGTGTCTTTTACACTGCTGGAACTGCAGCTACTAGAGCACAGGGCACACAACGAGAATACGTATTTAATCAATAAAAGTAATTCACCTTACTCTGCTGACAAACTAAAGCGATTTCCACATTTTTTAATTAGGGAATGGGACAGTAACCTGTAATGTTTAAATTTATCCAGCCTAAAGTTGTCAGAGCTCCAATAATCAGCTGTATTTAAGAAGTAACAGTTGCTGTTATGTTTTTGTGTTCTTTATAGATTTCTCTAATCGCAGTGGGTGTCACTCACGGGGATCATTTTGAGAAGAATAAAAGTGATGGATGTGTGAAATGCCCTCTTTTATGTGGATGCACAAAGCACCTGGAGCAGAAAGCCAGATCTTTCAAGCCAGCTAAGGCTAAGAGAGCATGGCTTTGTTAACCTTCCTTGGTAGTATAGAAGTTTTTTTTGTCTGATGCCTCTCCTAGGGCGAATTGCCCAAGGTCCACCCTTGGGCAATTCCACTGTTTACAGCTATACCCTATGGACTGAGTTTGCTCTTTAATTCCATTGTTGGAAAACGCTTGTGGCCTTTTCCATTTGACTTTCAACTGGATTTCTTGTTTGTTTTTTGGCTTTTTCAATTCAGCCTCAAGTATTTTCAGTTTATTGTTTGGCAAAGCACATTTGCTCAAATGTGGTAAATGACAGCGAATTAAAACTAAAATATATACTCACAAATTTCTGAGACACCGTAGAAGTAATGATGTACATAGAAACAGCTCCTTTTCAGCTGTAATCCACAGAATAAAAATGCTCTGTCGAGTTCTCTCTTTTTTTATTTAGAAACCAAACAGTTTGAGGGAAAGGAAAACAAAACCTAAAAGCCGCATCTCTCTAACTCCATCACTTCAGAGCCACATGTCTGTGATGAAACATTAATAAATGCTGGTCCTCTTTCATCCATTTGAAGTCAGAGGATGTCGTCTGACAACACGGCAGCTCACTCACACTTTATACCATTTGGGCGATATTTCTTGCAGTGGCTGGGGACTTCCATAATGTGCAAAGCTGTGGAAAGCGACATAGTTCTGTGACCACTTTTGTTTTAAAATCCATTATACATGTTCAGTGAGTATAGACTGTATTTTTGTGAAACTAACTGTATTCATGTCTGATAATCAATAAGATATATGAAACCTGGCTTCATGGATAAAGTACACACTTAGACTATAATGCTGATCTAATTTCTTTGGAAAGCTGGTGACACAACGCTGGTATTTCCACACCGTATCATCACCTCATGCTTACATAAAGATTTTAGAAATGTAGATGCTCCTAGAGCTATAAGCTTCAGGCGAGTGAGAAAAGATAACTCAAGAAGAATTTGTCACTGCTGATAGCTGAGCTGTCATAAACTCTCCTTAAGGAAGAACAAGAAAGGAGCTACAACTGCAGCACTGCCAGGCCAGCTGCCTTGGAGGAGTCCTGCATGTGCCACTGTGCTGTAGCGGTTATGTCTATGGTGTCACCAAAGCCAGGGTAATCTAGCAGAAACATGTGCACTTACACAGGACAGGCAGAGAGAAAGAGAGAGAGATCAACAGCCTTGTCTGGCATTGTGTTGGCAGGGCTTTTGGCATCACTGCCTGCCTCCCGCTCCTCCTCTGTGCCTCTTTCCTGCACCCCTGAAGTGCACGGTTAATCCCTAAGCTCTATCCCCATTTAAAGACAGGGACATCACGCAAACCTGCCTGTCTGCATTGCATCCAAGCACACACACACACGCAACAACCCCCGCTCAATGCACGCACTCAGTAAAGATGCGTGCTGTTTCCTCTGTCCAAACACATAGAAAGAAAGAAAATAGCTCAGCGGGGGGTTAAGCACTGTGCTGGCTGGAGCAGCAGACTATCTGTCCGTTTTTTTCTGCAGTCCTAAAATGTCTGCAGGGGCTGGGAAGTGACAGGCTTGGATGATGAGATAAAGAGGAGAAGGGTTAAAGGCTCATGGTGTACTAATGTGCCGTGCATCTGTGACTGTATGGTCACACTCAAGTGAACAGCATGGACTATGGCCTCCTTGTCAGAAATATGTGTAGAGGATGAGTTGTAAATATGTCCAAGAGGTGAAGTAATGTGCCTGTAGAGTAAAGAGAAGGCCTATTTTACTAACCTATACATGGAAACTGAGAATTTAAGTGATGTGGTGCTTTTAAAGGCATTATAATCCACTTATCCTCATTGCCTTCAGAAAGTGTCAGCTCCTACTTTTCCATAAAGTCTGAAATATCTGATTTTTAGCCAACTTTTAAGGGTGAGAAATACTCTGGTAACACAGCGACTGTGAGCCACGGTCTTACTCTCTGTGGGTGTTTATAAAAATCCCAGTAATCTGAGACCTGCAGATCAACTGTTACACCAACGACTGGAGATTTGGCCACCTTAAATGACGCACAAGGAGTATACAGCAATAGATATCGCCCTCTAGTGGGGAAATTTAAAAATATTCCAAGCAGCTGAACTCTTGACTGGAGCTTTAGAATGACATTGCTCAAGAATTATCTTTCATGTCATCACAAATGAGATTGGTGATGTGATAGCATCTCTTTCTAAATGACAGATGCTGCAAATGAGAAGTAGAACAAGCAGTTAAAGCAGCGGGTTGTTGACCTGTTTACTGTTAGAAAACAAACTGTTACTATATTAAAGTGTGCTGCACGGCATGCTGATGTGACTGCGCTGTGATGCGGTGTAACAGGGTAGAGAGCTTAATTCTTTTATTTTGTAATCAGCTATTTGCTGACTGATGATGCCTGTCACAGAATTGACACACATACCAAAAAAATTACAATCAGAATTACGTTTATTCGAAGTATAAACACAAAAAATTACAAATTTGTCTCGGTGTCATGAGGCAAAAAAACCAGTGGTACCGAAATGGATGTTTTGTTTATATATGTACACAAAACAAGAATTATATACTAACTGCTTACATCCAGATAGAAACAATAATTTATTTTACTAGTGTCCGTTCGCCTCCAGGTAGCTGCCAGACCTCATGATAAATAGTCACTCAATCCTCAATCCACCCCTGGGTGTTGGGCCCATAGGAGGAGGGACCCATGTAGCTGCTTTGGGCTAAGCATCTGGCCACCAGACTCACACCCTCCACATCAGCGCTGGGCTCTGTTGTGGGTAAGATAAACTGGTCCCTCGATCTTTTGGTCATCATAGGAGTTTTCTTTATCTGGCCTTTCACCCACAACAATATCGCTGCTGGGAGCCCTGGAGCACACACACTTCCACCACATTATGGTAGTGACTCTCAGGGGGGGGGCAGCACGGTGGCACGGTGGTTAGCACTGTTGCCGCATAGCAAGAAGGTCCTGAGTTCAATTCCACCATCAGGCCGGGATCTTTCTGTGTGGAGTTTGCATGTTCTCCCCGTGTTTGCGTGGGTTCCCTCCGGGTACTCCGGCTTCCTCCCACCGTCCAAAGACATGCAGCTTGGGGATAGATTAATTGGATAATCCAAATTGCCACTAGGTGTGAATGTGCGAGTGAATGTGCGAGTGAATGAGAGTGCGAATGATTGTCTGTCCCTGTGTGTTGGCCCTGCGACAGACTGGCGACCTGTCCAGGGTGTACCCTGCCTCTCGCCCTATGACAGCTGGGATAGGATCCAGCGCCCCCCGCGACCCTGAAAAGGATAAGCGGAAGCGAATGGATGGACTCTCAGAGGGGAGGAAATATTAGTATAGTAATACACTGTTATATTACTATGCTGTTATATATATATAATGCTATGAACAAGGTTTGTAACAGGACTTCATATACATTCAAATAAGGTAGAGACAGTCTCACTGTGTTCACTTTAGTATGACGTGAAATGTGTGCTAATCATTAGTTAATCATGAGCATACACTGCTCACTGCAACAGCAGATTAGGAAAACAAGAAAGAAGTACCTCTTGATCATGACAATTTGCATATTATTGATCAAGAAACTGACCTCACAGTCCATTGTTCATTCAGTGGGCTAAGGTACTGTTTATAAGGTTGGGGAAAGGTACAGTCAGCTGAGAATGAAGAAGACACTTGGATGAGTGACAAAACGTTTCTCCCACTGAAAACGCTACGTCCAGATGAACAGAATCGGTTTTTGGGGATTTCATATATCCCTTTTCACCGTTTCACTCCGAGTCAGAGACTAAGTGAAGTGTTTGCAAACAAGTTGGCGTCTTCCATGCAGCTACTGGTGACCACAGCAACCCGCCAGTGACCAAAGCAATCACAGGGTGTCTATTGCAGCACTACATATCACTGTATGTCTCTTTTTGACCTATTTCATGCTAGCAACTGCCGGCAGCCTACAGTAACAACTTACCAACTAGTAATAAAATACACACTTTTCCCATGAACCAATGGTTACCAGGGGCCTACTGACTGATCTCTAAGGATTTATCAAACAATTTTACAGCTATTTCTAAGCCACTTTCAGTTGCTCCCATGTCAGAGGGTCACCGCAGCTGATAGCTCTATAACCCTGTTACCAGTCACTTTATTTAGGCTTGGGTCCTACATGAAACAGCCCACATTAATGTGATCAGAAACAGACGTGTTTACCTAATTCTTCATGTCAAAATGCCCATTATATTAAGGTGCACAAAAATATCGTTAAAGTAGGCTATTGTGCAACGGCACAAGTGCTGTGTCCTTATCGTCCTGTGGAGGGCAGCAAAAAGCCACAGCGTCTCCGTCGTCATCCAAACAAAGAAGAAGAAGAAGAAGAAGAAGCCGGAGTGCTGACGCGTCTCTCTTCTCCTCTTCTTCTCCATTCACCGACGTGTCAGTCTTCTTCTACCCGGAGCTGAGCAGCAGGCAGAAGGTTCAGTGAGCACTCATGGCTCCCAAAAGCAGCAACAAGCAGCAGTCAGAAGAAGATCTTCTCCTTCAGGACTTCAGCAGAAACTTGTCGGCAAAGTCCACAGCTCTGTTTTACGGAAATGCACTCATCGTTTCTGCCATCCCCATCTGTGAGTACAGCATAGGCTGAGGAAGCTAGCTGGTGCTAACCGCTAATTTAGCTAACACTGAGTGAGTGGAGGATAAAAAATGAGAAACTGTCAATAAAAACGAGGTTTTCAGAGCCGCTACTTTACATATATAAGCTCACGTAATGTTCAGAGATATAACACATAAGCACAGTTAATAATATTGATCAGGAATGCTAACGTGACCTCGTAATAACGCTGTGATACGAAGTGCAGCAACAAATGAATCAAAACACAAAAAGCTTTGGGAGATTTTACTTGAAAAACTCCAGTTTCAGATAATTAGTTTGAGCAGCGTTTTGTACTTGTTTTTCCTCTCTTTAGGGCTGTTTTGGAGGATCTGGCATATGGACCTGGTCCAGTCTGCAGTTCTGTATGCTGTGATGACTCTGGTCAGCACCTACTTGGTTGCTTTTGCCTACAAGAACGTCAAGTTTGTGCTCAAACACAAGTAAGAGGGACAAATCCACTAAACACCCGTTGCTGCTTGGTTAAATGGGCCTCATATTATACTTTATTCATACCTTTTAACTTCAGTTACATGGGGACAAGAACACAAACATACAAACATATAATCATCAGTCGTTTGAACACAAATAGGGAATCAAACTGTCTCTGTAGAGTTAGAGCTTTTTTAATTCGATCAACTTGATTGACAGATGTGATGTTATTCATTGGGGAAACTTTGAAACAGATTAAGAATCAACAGACTGATTTCAGAAATGATTTTGTTACTTCTTATTAGAAACTGAATCTACTGGGAGTTGCTGTTGTGTTTTGAATTTGATTAAAGTCTTAATGCTTGTGATCTTCCGCTCATCACACTCCAGGGTCGCACAGAAACGTGAGGATGCTGTTTCAAAGGAGGTAACCAGGAAGTTGTCTGAGGCTGACAACCGCAAGATGTCCCGCAAGGAGAAAGACGAGAGGTAAAACGTAGTGCACACGTAAGCCCAATTCAAATTCAGCAACTACACGCTCTCTACACACTTGCGATTGCTTATCTGTGTGGAGGGGCCACCAATTTAGGTGGTGTTTCAAACCAAGTGGAAGTAGGTTATATAGAAATCCGACTCTGAGCCTGTACTGATACAGTTTTACGTACCTCATTCAGTGGTGCGACACAGTTTTTTGTCTCTGGGAAAGCTGCAGACTGATGTTGTCAGTAATCTTAAAAGTGAAATTATAAATTATAAACTTTACCAACTTTATCTTTAACTTTTATTTTTTTTTTCAAATGAATTACACAGGCAGAAAGTCTTTATAACTGTAATGAATGTGTGAAAGCAGCAGTCAGCCTTTGTGGTGAGAATGGGACAGATCACTAATACGTGAGCTTACAGGTTTACAGTATTTTAGTCTGTATTATATTCATAATAGTTACACCATAATCTCATGTCAACATACCACAACAACACCCTCTTCTGCCAGCGTTAGGTGCTAAACTCAGGTGCAGTTTCTTCTGGTCGCGTTAATGACCCATTTATCTTCACTGGTCTCGCCCTTGTGAACGTCACCGTACATCAAAAGTCAAAAGTATGATGATAAATCAGTACTGAGGATCAGAGAGTCCGAGATTATATAGAGGGAGATGTTCCAACATTGTGAAAAGAAGACACTTTCTGGGAAAAGGTTTTGTCTGAGTGGCGACACTTCAGGAGAATACAGCAGGGCGTTCTCATACCCTCAGCGCTGGTATAAATGCTGATGGAGCTGTGGCATTGTCGCTGTTTGCATTTAAGTGGACCAACTCAGTGAGCACAAATTGAGTATAAGTCTATGTTTGACATCAACCACCTTGTTTCTGTTCACACACCGTCTCTAACAAAGTCTGCGTTAACCTGGTACACGTAGACAACAAGGACGACATTTGGTTTTTATCTCCTGTCCAGAATTCTGTGGAAGAAGAACGAGGTCGCCGACTACGAGGCCACCACCTTCTCCATCTTCTACAACAACACACTCTTCCTGGTTCTCGTCATCGTCGCCTCTTTCTTCCTGCTCAAGAACTTCAACCCCACCGTGTATCCTTTCACATCTGTATGTGGCGGTATTTAGTTCACAAGTATATTTAAGTTGAAAATGTATGACAGGTTTTGTTGTAGCAGATTTATCCTTTTAACACATCTTAACAGATTAATAGAAAACCGATTATTTCAGGCTATGATAATCTTACAATATTTAGTTGACTAAAAGAAATTTGATGTTTAAATTATGACTAAAACTAAAGAAAACTCCCTGTCAAAAGTAACACTGTATGCTTCATATCTGCAAACTTTTCTTACCAGTGTTTACCTTAACCCACCTTTTCCCAGCAACTACATTCTGTCCATCAGTGCCTCTTCGGGACTCATTGCTTTGCTTTCCACCGGCTCAAAGTAAAGGAAGAAAGGGTGGGGGTTGGGTTGGAGGGTAGGAAATGGGCTAAAGAAGTGTACACTCATGTTAGGAACAGGGTTTACAAGCGGAATATGACATTTCATCTTCATGAAAGTCGTGATCAAATTATCTCCAGAGTTGTTTCTACAGATCTGTCTTCTGTTGTTTTTGTAACAAATAAAGCAAGTCTGTTTACTTGTCATCTGTGTCATTTGATTTGTGTGTTGTTCAGTCTGCTTTTTTTACAGCTAATTTAAGAAAACAACAACAGGATTTCGCGTGATTATTAATCTGTTTGAATTATACGGTCCATTGATTGGCTTAGACACCATTTCCATTGGCAATGCTTTTATTTCTAATCACACTTTCACATAGAGTATTTACAGAGAAACTACTGATCAGGAGGGGAAACAATACAATGACACAACAAGAACCGAAGTCAATGTCTTTCAAGTGTTTTTCATCCACCCAACAACACGTAGAATCAGTGACCTCTGAGTTTTCAGATCTGATTATCAGATAGGACTCAAACCAAAACCAGAAACCTTGGGTAGCAGTTGATGTGGCACATTACAGGATTTCAACAAGCTGAAAAACAGCCACAGATGACTTGCTTGTTGCATTTTAGAGTTGTTTCTAAGTCTGTAAGAAATTGAGAAAACCACGAAGACAAGTCACTGTTCTCTCGGACAACAAGAAGGTTAATGTCCTTCTTGCATTACTTTTCCTAATATCTGTAGGACTGTTGCACTGCTTGTTCCCGAAGTTTGTGGAGCTGATAATATGTAGGTTTTGCATTCCTCTGAAAGCGAGTCCCATTTACGGAGAAGCTACCAGTTTAAAGAATCAGCTCCACTGTTCGGTGATATAACGCTCCCGGGAAATTAAGGAGCACGATGGAGCTCAGTAAGCGCATCATTCAATAGAGAATAATAACAATTTAAAGACAACATTTTCCTTTTTTGTAGCTACGCTGTCGGTGTGTGCTTGATGCTTACAACTTTCTATTAAAGTGACACAGGAGACAAATAATATCATCTGCATACATTTGTTTTAAAATCGTACATATCTTGTAGGCCAGAAGCCAAACGCCATTTACCAACTTGTAGTGAAAGACATCCCTGAATTTATTCCTGTCGAAGGAATTCAAGGCACTCTGCCAGGTGGCCACAGTCCAACAGTGACTGACTCAAACTGATGGGAAAGCTGTTGACTTGCACACAAACTTAAACGTTTACCTTTGTGTCTCAGTGGCACGTGTTTGCCACCAAAAGCTACAAATAAGTGAACAAAGCGAATATAGATTCTGCGTAGGAAAAGATGGTGCTGTGTCCACATAGAGAATAAGAAATAAGCAAAATATGTTTTTTCTTGATTTCATTTTGGATCCAACTCTAGTTTTCCTCCAAGGCCAGACTTCTTAAATAAGCTGTGAGCCAAAGAGATTTTAGTGTTTCATCCCAAAACAGGTAACAGCGTGCTCTGGATAACTGTAGGCGCTTGTAATCTAATGAGATTTCCCTTGATTGATCCATACATAGGTGGTATTTGTGGTGCAAGTCAACAGATGCACACCAAGGACAAGAAAGTGACTCAGTCGGAACCTGGCCAACATTTCTGCTGATCTCAGAGATGGCTTGTTTTCCACATGAAAGAGAACAAAAATAATGCGTCAAGGTGACAGCCATGAAATCCGAAGGGTCGATCCACGTTCAAGTCCTTTAAGAAACCTTTAATCACATTTGTCACGTCTCATTAGAGAAGCTCACTTTTAGAACGATTCTCTTATTGACGCAGAATCCAAAAGAGAAATACAAATTTAAACCTTAATCCTTATAAATAGTTCTGACTTTCTTTGTCTTTGAGGAGACAAAAGTACATTTTTGTCTGGTTGGAAGGAGCAGGACGGGCTGGAGAGCGGCCTAAACGTTGCAACTGATGCAGCGATACTGCAGAGGAGCAGAAAAGTGACTCTATTTACACGTCTGCTATGTGTGAGCCATACACTGCGGTGAAGTCCTCGTCTGCACGACAGGCTCCTCGATGGGTTTCTCCTTATGTTACACTGTATTTCTTAACATCGTATGTACATTTAGCATCGTCAAACAAAAGCAGTATTTCAAAATGTCAAAATAAAGTTCATATATATTAACTACTCTAGAATAAATACTGTAATCTTTGCCACATCCCAAATACCTTGAGTCTGTGCCCCATTGTGCCATTTAAACAAGCAGTCGTTCTAAACATGACAAGACCAGAGGCGAGTTTATCTTTTATTTCATAGATTCATCGTAAGCTTAAGTCCAAAATCCTCAAGGTTTGCTGGAGCGATCTAGCGATGCAGGTTCAGTTCACAGGCAGAAAAGCAGTCCGCTTTATTTCTCCTCTGTGGGATTCTTCAGCAGTTCCTCAGAGGGAACACACGGGGGCGACATGCTTCACTCTCTCCTCAAACAGAGTCCAATATGTACTAGTACTCAAAGTCCCGCAGTACTCTGTCACACCTGGGGGGCTGGGGGGACAAGCTTGCAGGATTTTTTGATCAAACCCTCTTCTAGTCTTTAATTATGTGCTTTGTCGAAAAGAAGAAAGAGGCACACTATAGCAGGGAAACATGCATCTGGTGGTAAATACGCTCACGATTTGCAGCCTTTATAATCCACTGAATACTTAACTATTCTAAATACGGGACAGAATATACTTGGTAGGTATTTGAAAGCTAATTCGGGCTAATAGGGATCGGGTCTGTTGAGGCTTCATTCATGTTAATAAAACTCTGTATTATGCGCAAGTCACCTGGTTGATGCTTACCTCCAACACAGGAGGTTGGAGTTTTACACTCTTATGGTAATTCTGTGTGTTGCTCTGCATAGCGATTTAATGAAAGCACTGAGTGGGGTGGGGGCGGGTGGGGTTCAGAATACAACTGTCCACTTTCCTGAGATACCTCTGATTTCTTGCATTCATGTATTCAGCTGTGGTACAGTGGTACTCATAAATAAAATATGGGCTCAATATGAATTTTGTGCTCAAATTATGTTACTTGTGAGTGGAGGTCTTGGCTTTCAATGGGTGGGCTCGAGACCTGAAGGCCTGAGCCCAATAAATAAGTAACACAGGCGTCTCATTTAGCAGCTACTGTCAAGGTGCCCTTCGGGAAGGCACTTTAAATACGCCCGCTTTGCTTCTTTTGGTTTATCTGCTAACTGGATGTGAGTGTAAAGTTGAATATATTTTCAAAACGAGGCGCTGCAGTCGTAGTTTCATGCAATTTTAATCCAAATATCAGGTCAGTTGTATATCTATCCCTGGATGGAGCTGAGCTGGGATGTGGTGGGATCTCAAATATAAGCCTGAATCTAAACTTTTACATGTTCTACTCTAAGATCTGCATAGTTCTACCTGCACGTGGCAACACTTTGATTTGGGAGGAGCACAAAGTTTAGAACTACTGAAGTGGATCGTGTTTTGTGTTTCAGGCTGCAAAAAGCTGAGTTTCTCAAGCATGACGTGGCTGAGCTGGGCACCTGAGATGAGCCTGGTAGAGCTGATCTGATCAGGACAAGGCTCAAACAGACAAAGGTACAGTATGCAACGCTGGACTTAGCAAGGCCGTCTGTTCCAGGCTGAGGCGGGCTGGAGCTGAGTGGGGCCCGAGGAGAGAACCATGGACATGAACACTGAATGGAGGGTCCAAGGTAGCAGTATGGTTAGGTAGGTAGGTACAGCTGACCTCTTGGAAGTCCAACTGCCTGGTCTAAGAGCGGTAGTCCTTCTTACTGTACGGTCTGTTGCCTAGGATGTGGTCGATCTCTGACACCACATGGGAGGTCATCTTGGGAAGGACCTAAGAAAGAAAGAGATGTGCTGAGTAAGCCTGAGAGGAGCGAAGGAAGGAAGACATGCAGAATAATGTGAAGAAAGTCTGAAGTCATTATAGGTACAGACTTGGGACAACTTGATCTAGAAATCATTATAAGTGGAAGACAGCAGAGGATGCAGGTGAAGAAACAGAGGTAACAGCAATGTGTGTCTGCTTTTTCTGACCTGTATGGCCCCGAGGTTTTCAGTGAGCTGCTCAGGATTGGATGTTCCCAGAAGGACCGAACTCACCCCTTCATTTCTTAGACACCAAGCTGCAGAAAAGCAGAAGATACTCAGTCAGTGACTATTCAACGGCACACGTCTTATTATGACTTTCTGATTATTGTCTTTAAACAAACCAGAGGTTCCAGCACTCTTGCATATAACCTGGACATCTACTTATCAAATGGGGAGTGCACAACACACCCAGCTATTTGAACATCCACAGGGATGCAGTGCAAGCACAAGTGCATCAGAAAAGTTTTGCGTTGGTGTGTAGACTGGAAGCTGGAGGAAATATCAAACACGAAAGACAACAAATACCCAACGAAGGTGATGAAAAATGTGCCCGTCTTACATAAACCAGCTCCTGTCTGACAGGTCTGTGCATTTATGGTTTAAAAGCTTTGCTTTAAGCTGCTTCTGCTGTATTTGCTATAAGACAGGGAAGTCTTACCCACAGCCAGCTGAGGCAGGGTACATCCCAGCTTCTCTGCGATGTGGTTGAGCTCCTTCAGCTTGGCTTGTTGCTTCCTTCCATCCTCACTTATTATTTTCTCCTTCAACCACTGATAGGACTGACAGCACAGAGAAGACACAGACTGAATGAGTGAAAAGATGCAGGGTGTAGCCGGAGAGCCTGGAGACTCCAGAGCTGATGTATTATTAATAATTTATTGACACACAGAGATGTAGTCACAGTGCTACAGACATGCCTTAATTTCATCATTTATTTAATTAATCAAAGTCAACTGGTATTGATCTGTTTGTTCAACTCAAGTCAGGGACACAGACACACTCAAAGATGCAAAACATGAGCTTGGAAAAATAAAGCATGACTATATTTAACTTTAGGGTGAAGATGCAAGCGGAAACAACTTTGTCTGGTTACATCTAAACCGAAAACATCACACATGCACGTCCTTAAGTTTCAGCGTGTCCAAATCAAACCTCCATAAACCCTCCCCAGATCTCATCTCTCTCACGTCTTAGATATCGACACCACCTGACGTGCGCAAGTCATGAATCACTGCTTTGAATCTGATTCTCACTGTCGCCTTGTTTTGACGAACCCTCACGCTTACCTTCATGGAGGCCCTGGATGACTCAGGAATGCCATTTTCATATTTTCCTGTGATGATGCCGCATGCCAGCGGTGACCACGTCATCGCGCCGACTCCTGTAACCATGGACACAGCAGGAGAGTTGAAGAGGAGTTTTAGTGAGATGAAATGTGTGAGAGGAGCGTCAGAAAAAGTGAAAACGTGAGAGGGTGATTAAAGCGCAGTGGAAATGAGCAACAGAGAAGGAGAGCAACTTGGTCAGAAAGGTTGTTGGATGGAGTGGATAGGGAAGTGACACAAGGATGCATGTGACTGATCAAGCTGTTGTCATACACTTGCCTATCTTATGGTAGAGTTCGGGCAGTTGCACTTCTACTTTCTCCCTCTGGAAAAGATGATACTCGGCCTGCTCGCACACTGGCGGGATCAGATTAAACTGTCTCGCCACAGAGTAAGCCTCCTAGAGATAAAGACAGAGAAAAGATGCTCATCACGATGTTTCATGTGGATTTACTTTTATATGTTGTTCAAAAGATTGTTATTTTATAGCTATATAGCTATTTGGTATGTAAGCACAGAGGTTTGGGATAAACTCGGGGAAGAAATGAGAGAGGGAGGGGTTGTTAATCAGCTTGTGGGAGCGTGGCACAAATTCAAATGCATGCCTCTCAGTAAGTCAGCAAATCAATATTTCATATCACAACTTGGAGGCACCATGTTCAAATTTCCTTATCTATTTTCTCCACGGATCCTTTAAAGGCAAATGCCAGAGGAGTCACACACACACACACACACCTACTCGGAGAAAAACAGCGCCATTGTTGCTTCTTTAAATACCCTTTAATTTAGTGGGTTTCCTGCTGTGCAACACATGTCAGGATGAGAGCACAGTCGAAATGGGAGTGTATTCTGTGTGATGCACGGATAATATCACTGCCATCACTCAACTTACAAATTACCAGTTGCCCTTCTGCGCTGCAACCCATGACATGTGCCTCCAGACTGTGTGCGCGTCCATGCATGTAACTGCGTGTGCATGCTGTACTGCTGAGAATCAAAGCCACCTTCATTAGCGATGCTATCTAAATTACACAGTGTTCATCTGGGCCCGTTGTTCTGCTTCTTTTTCACAGCCAGAGAGGGAGAATGTCAACACATTGCAGTGTGCTTAGAGGGAGGAGGAGGGTGATAAAGAGACCAAGAGAGATAAGAGGGGATGGATGCTACGTCCTTGAGTGTCACTTCAGGCATGTGTTCACTTCATAACTCTCTGCCTCATGTATATATTCATTAATGCACCAGTGGTTGAAACAGGAAGTGGATTATCTCTGACAGGAAAACAAAACAAAAGCCAGAAGAAGCCGCTGTGCCTGTGCCACTTACTGAAAAAGCCTCTTTTCACTCTCAGTCTTTTACAGTCACTACTTTCTCCCCCCGACTTCCCTCCAATTATCAGCTCTGTAATTACTCATTCATTTTCAATACTGTGAATATGCTGGTCACTGGAAAGGCACATCTGCATTGGCTTGACTGTTCATGCCAGATACTATATCCACCATTTATATACAATCTGTAGTCGGTTACCAAATGTGTAAAGGAAACATTTATTTGGACGTTTTCATTCTTCTTCATTTCTTATACTCAAAGCTGTTTGCTGCTTACCATGATCTCCATGGCCGTCCACCGAGACGTCCCCCAGTACATGGCCATGCCTTGGTTTATCACATAGGTCATGGCTCGAACAATCTCTGCGGATAAATGCAGTTATGACAGGTATCAGTCAGCTGGATCGACAGTGAACAAATTGTGCGTGTTTACGTCACCGTTTGCATTTCGGTGTTGCTCGCTGAGAAGCATCATCAGTAATATTTATAGATGCTTGTGATTTCTAGTGAGAGACGAGTGCAAGAGTACAAAGACACTATTTTGTAATTTTGCCACTTTATTGCACTGCTAGTGGATTTTAAATAAAACAATCCAAGACTGCACTTCATGCCCTAGTTATAACATTTCCTCTACCATGTTTGACAGATGATGTGGTTTTCTTCAGTTTATTAACTTTTTCTTTTTCTTCCCATCCTTCTGGAAAAAGTTCATCTTGGTTTCATCTGCCCAAATACTTTTGTTATTTCCGGAGCTGTTCAGACTCTTTTAGATGTTTGCTGGCAAAGTCTAAACTGGCCTTCTTTTAAGTGATTGCATCCTCATGAAGGCCTCTTGTGATTGTAGAATTGGAGACTAGCAAGTGATATCAAGCTACCAACACTTGCAAACAACTCCAGATCTTTACTCTACCTGATTTGTCATGAAATAAGAAGAGAACGGGCCACATCCGGCCATGTCCAATTACTTTTGAGCCTCTGGAAATGAAGGACAATGTATAAAAATGGCTGTAATTCTGAAAAGGTTAATTGGGATACTTTTGTCAAATCAGTTGATTTAAAGCTTAAAGTCTGCACTGGTTTAAACCCACTGTGGTGGTTTACATTACAAAAATCATTGTTCAGTTACATGAAGCCCTCGCTGCATATAGGTTGGAGATAATGTTGCAGATGAAAAGAGAGGAGGCGGAGCTGGAGGCAGATGGAAAGATGGATTATTAGGACTCAACGCATCACAGAGACGCAACTTGGATCAGAGAGTTCAGGGAAAAAGTAGAGAGGTGAGACTGTGCTGGCTTGGACTTATGCAGAGAAGAGGTTTGGTAAATATTAAAACAAGGACTAACACAGAGCTGCAGAACAAGCGGATCAAAGTAAAGACAAAGAAAACTATGATGTGGTCGTGGCTCGCAGGTGGGTGGTGTAAATGAGGAAGAAGCAGAGGACAGATCTAAACTATGGTGACCCCTAAGATTCAGCCACATACAGTGCAGTAAAACCAGAATAACACAGCAGATGGACAGGGACATGCCAAACATTGTCTCAACAGAATATGACGATAACATAGTCAGAACATTATCAGAGGATTGATGCGAAACACCTAGAGCTTGGCAAAATATTTTTAGCCAGCAATAGCCGAGCTACATGAAAAGACAATGCCAGAAAAGTTGATGAATAAAAGATTGAAGACTAAAACCAGTCAAAAACTAAAAGACTAAGAAAATAAAAAGGCAACATTTGAGAGAAACGGCCTTGAAAGAAGCTTCTCATTCACGTTGTTCCAGTTTCTGTCATGACCTAATCGAAAATAAATAAATAAATATATTAAACCCTCACAAGGCCGCCCGCCTCCTCAAGTCTTTCTTACCTGTTGACGGCTCATCACCCCTCCTTGACGACTCCGGGGACAAACTAACAAGCTCACATACTAAAGCCCTTCTGATCACATTCAAGCTACTGCATTTTTAATGGTGCAATTAGCTCCAACGCTGCTGACTGTGAGAGCCAACGGCAGTCGGAGCCAACAAAAACTGAGATTAGGACTGTCATTAAGGTTGTTCATCATCGCCCTGTGCTCACTCCAATTATAGTGCAATCGTTCACTGTGGCAGGACTCTTGTTTTTCACTCTGCACAACCGATACTTGGCAAGATAACCGATTATGCGGGGCGAGAAAGTTTAAGAACTCCCAGAGAGAAAAGAAAAAACGAGGCTAGTAAAGATGGCGCGTTAGTAGAAGTCAACATGCACCAAAAGTATATAATCAAGACAAACCAAGAAGACTTGTAATGAAGGTTTTTGTTTTTCCCTGCACCGAGTAATAATTAACCTGAAGCACAGACGTCTTACTCAATAGTATGCTGCCAGGGGAAATAACACAGGATTAAGACAAGACAACAATTCGCTTTCTTTCCTTTCGTTTGTTATTGTTGTCTTCCTCTCTTCGCCCTTCCCTCCTGTCGTCCTTGCTCTGTATTTACGTAGCATCATGCTGCGTTCATATTTAAATGCAACCTGCATCTATTTCGGGGCGGCATAGCACAACAGAGAGCAAAACAAGTCTGGGGAAGCTTGAAAAAAGAGAAAGCGTGCATCAATAAGCATGAAAAACATCTAAAAGCTGAAGGAATTAAATAAGAAGAGAACAGTGAGGGCACCAGGCAAAAGAAAATAAGTGTGTACAGGAGCAGATCCTAAACAGCTACAAGATAAAGGAATAGACAAGCTTAAGCACAAAAGAACTGACAAAAACCATCCAGCTACAACCTGCTCTCTGATTCACTGTGTGTGTGTGTGTGTGTGTGTGTGTGTGTG
>NW_005187404.1:1073545-1088269 GCF_000239375.1 Pundamilia nyererei
GCAGTGAAACAGAGAGCAGAGGAGAGAGGCAGACACCGCAACACAGAAATTAAATCAGATTAATTCAATATATATTTGATAATTACCTGAATAAAATACTTTGTTTTTTTAAGTGTGCAATGTCTTTTTTTTGTTTTCAAATTCATCTTTACACTTACTTCTACATAAATTCATTTATAGCCAATTATTAGCATTCACTGAGATATTTAGCGGGGCAGCTTGGGTTACTGCCTGCATAGGGATCGTTAATTTTGTGAGAAAGATGCCCTATAAGCTACTTTTGACCACTCCCCTTTCATAACAGGTTACCACACCGGGTAGCTCTGCATGTTTGATTTTGCAGTTCTTGAGCTGGACGTCCCTCCTGATCCAACCCCAAAAGGGGATTTGTGTCTCCAGCAGGACCTGACTAGTGTAAACCACACTATTGCTATTACAAGCTCACTTATGCAATGTTTAAAGAGCATTTTGCTTTAATACTGTTAAATGAACTGTCATTCATGTCAGTGTCACACAGATTTGTACTGGAATATTAAAATGTAATATTAACCAGAGCACAGTTCATATAAAAGAAAGCAGCTCTACCGACTGCTTAGAAGCACTAATTAAAAAGCTACTGAAAGAAACCACTGTTAAGAGGCTCTACCTCAGTAAGCAATAGTACCCAATCAATTTATAATGATTAATGAGGAACCACTGGACTACTAATATGTATGTTAATAAGAAACTTCTTGATAATGAATTATGCAGAACTGCCTGCCTCACTTTAGCGATACTAAAGAACAGATTTTCCAAGAGTAAAACTAGTCTTACATTTCTAGTTCAATATAATAGAAATAATAAGTAGCTCTAACACCACTAGGTAAATATGTTCTTTATCAGAGACACTGTACAAACACTCGTGATAAATGAATGCCGTGTTTCAGATTAGACGAGATATTCTGAGGTTTTCCTGAATTTGTCTTGCAAACAGAAAATAGCTTTCTGCACACTGGATTTCATCGACAGCTTCTCTATAGTCAAAAATCACAATTATTTTTGAAAAGACATAATTACTCACAAATACTTGATTATTTTTATATACAGTTCTCAGCCGTGATACTGGTAAGCTAACACATTTTTCTGCAAGTGTAAATACATGATTCTGTGGAGCAACTACGCAACTATTTCATGAATCTTACAAACGATCACAATAACAGCAAAAGTTCCATTTGCTGAAAGTCAGACACTGTGAACCAGCTGATTCGATTAGTTTCATAACTGGATGTTGTTGGAAATCTTGATACACTGACTCACCCTCCATGGGAGTATTGCTATCTGGGCGATTGGCAAAAACTACGTCCACATACTCCAGCTGCATCCTTTGTAGAGAGCCTTTCAGACCTGACACACACACACGAGGGCAAAGGACACTCAAAGGTTAATGAACTGAAAGACTTTTACCTTATAACATGTTACTGTGATCTCATTTTAAACAATTTCACTCTTTAAGAAAAAAGTTTGTCATCTTTGGAGATGTTAAATTTGCATGTCTCACCTTCAATAATGTGTTTCCTTGACAACCCTCTCTCTGTCTCTGCTCTGATCGAATAAAACACATACATATCACATCAATCATAAACTGCACTTAATTAAACAACAAAAAAAACAGCTTCACTTCTTTTTTATCTTAAAAAACTGAATAAGAGTTTTTTTCTAAAAGTTCCAGAAATTGTGGGAATTCAAACTGGTTTTACTTTGCAGACTTAAAGTCAATTTAAGTTACTTTTGAACCCCGCTGGGCGACCAAAAAACACGAGCTCCAAATGTACATTTCAGGCTCTTTAAAGTAAATAGGTCAGCGCACGCTCAGCTGTTCAGCATCATTATGCATCCAGACTCTGCAGGAGAGAGACGTAGCACAGACTCTGCGTTTGGAGGAAATGCTTGAAAACTAGAGAATAACCTCTTCCTTATCACAAGACCCAGTTGGGCAGCCTCTGGCTTGGAGCTTGACAGACTTTCTCTTTCTTTTCTGTGTGTGTGTGTTTTGGATGTGTGTGCTATAAAGTAGATTTCTTTATCGCCTCTCCTCTCTCTCTCTGCAGTCTCAGAAGAAGGTTCTCCCATTGGTTGTTACTTTACGTGACATGTTGCCATTCAGGTTGTTAACGGAGATAAATGGACACACGAAAACACGAGGAAACTTTCTTTGGTGCAGAGAGGCAAAAGTTTGAATGCTTTGAAAGACATTAAGGATATAAAATGATAAATGTAGCAGAGACAAAAGGAGAAAATATTGTCTTTTGTATGATATTGAGTGACTTAACTAAAATACATGCTTTATTGTTATTTATCTGAACAAAGTTAGGTGGTTAGGTGGGTTTTTTGTATGAGTTTTGTGAATATTTTATTTCTGTGACCCAGAAAAAAATCGTTTCACGTTTGCAAATTTACCCCAAGATCCTCGAGGTATCTTCAAATACTACTATCTTTCTGTCAGATGGTCCCTGTTTTGCTTGTATTGCGAGCGCAGATGCACAAGGACATATTTTTATTTTATTTGTATTTTATTTCTGTTGTAACACAGGAAAAGGAAGAAGAAGAAGACGGATACCAACCTTCGTGTAAACAATGCAGGATTTAAAAAGAGCTTTGCAAATGTTTCACATGAAAGAAGTGCAATGCAAGGTTTTTTTTTGCAAACAGATAATACATTACTGAGAATTTGTGAGCAACACAACCTAAAAAAATATTACAGTTCATATCATGGCAGTGAAGAGTTTGCAGGGTTTCTTACTTACTTTCCTCCCCAGTACAGTTTAGTTGTAATGACCAAGCTGGATCTCCTAGAAAGCAAAGAGAAAGCGGGATAAGGCAAATTTAGTGCAATGTGCTGTATTGTAATAATGTGACGTTTCTTCCTGTTAAAAGGGAGTTTTTCCTTCCCACTGTGACCAGTGCTTGTTCATAGGGGTCATCTGATTGTTGGGGTTTTCTCTGTATTATAAAAAAGACTAATTACATTGCAGCTTTCCTCATTACTATGTCTGTTACAGCTATTTCCCCATTTTTAATTCATCCCTCCTTGCTAAGTTGTTTATTCAAAAGCACAGTCTTGTTGTTCCTCAATGTTTAGTCACACTGTCGGACTAATGAGCTATCCACGCAACAGGTGGGAAAATGCTACGCCCGTCTTGCTTAAGAGTTTTGATGACATCCTTGTCATTTCACATCTGGCGCTGTGTGAAATCATTAAACTCTACAGCATCTCACATGGCAGCAAAAGCAAACACGATTTCTGGTTTCACTGCATTAGAGTTGCAAATTAAATGCAGGAGCTGTGAGAGTGTTTGCAGACTTTAGTCACATGGGACAAATCAATAAATGCCCTGCAGCTCTTTATAATTATTATTCAGTGCTACCGGCACTGAATTCTCAACATATGACCAAGAAGTGTAAAGTAGAGCGCTTGTTCTTTCCATTTGTCATGACAGCACTCACAGACTGGTGTAGGCAGCTCAGTGCATGACACTGATCTGCCTAATCCACCTAATGATTAGCAAATACATGTTTCCATAACTTCATTTAATAGAGTGGCAAGCGTTATTGTTGCATGGAGACTCCATCACTTATCACATGCTGTTGTTCTAAAACAAATTCAGTTAAGGTTATGGCTTCATATCAAACACGTCAGGCGGTGATCCCACAGTATCGCATCACTATGATCTGAAAATGCGACTTTTTGTGCAGCTTCTTTTGCACTCAGACATATAAATGTGCAATATTTGAGCTTCCTTTGATGTTACTGTAACTCCTCTTCTCCCCGTCTCCTACAGAGCCGATCAATAATAAAAAAAATGAGCATGTTTAAATAAGTCCATAAAAAGAATATTTAAATTTGTGGAAAAAATGCCTGCAGGCAGACTTTCATGTGGAAGCTATTTCGCGCTGCTGTATTGTGTCTGTATTGTCCATGAACTAGACATTTAACTTCATTTAATAAAAGAAAAACAAAACTATGATGATATGGCAGGAATTAATACTAATAAAAGTTATTTTTTCCTTTTTTTCCTTTGAGACAAAACACAATTCCTCACTGGAAAAGAAAAAAGAAAACACAGTTTCATGCATCTTTCATCTGCAACACACACACACACACACACACACACACACACACACACACACACACACACACACACACACACACACAGATCATCCTTCTCCATGTTCCTCTCTCAGGCAGAAGTATTGGAGCAATCATACGTTTTAATGTCACTATTACCTCCAGCATTTCTTCTTGATGATGTTTCCTAGAATGATTTCGGCCCTGCGAGGCAATATAAACGAAGCGTTGTTATTAAATCGCACTTTGAAATCATAAACATTCCTTCCACAGTATCGGCCCACAGTACAGTGAGGAACAAAAGAGGCCCGCATGCAAACCGGTTGTTTATGAACCAGGCAGTTGGACGGTGTAATAAAAGGGTCTTCAAAAACGTATTATACTACTTCCTGCAAGTAGAAGTCTTTTTATTGGAACTGCAGTGCTTGCTGTTGCATTACGAGGTCTCTGACATACACTTTCATCTGTGAGGTCACAAATAAAAAGACCTCACAGATGAGACGGTAGCAGTGGTTGAGAAAAGCAAAGAACAGACACATGCAAGAAATTTCAAAACATTGCTACAATCCTGAACAGAAACCTACAATTTTGAATGAATAATGTCTGGACTTCTTTTAAGCTCATGAATAATCACACTAAACGTGACATAGTTTCTAACAGTTTAGAGAATATTATAGTAAGAGCACTTTGGTGACAGCGAGGCCGGACATCTGCAGCCCATTACACAAAAACACTGGTCTGCGTATCACCCACCTGCCGCCCGCGTACACCTCAGCTGTGTCAAACAAGTTGACTCCACTCTCGTAGGCAATCGTCATTAGCTGCTCTGCAACCTGGCAAGCGGTCAGATCGAGCACACACATGAAAAAAAAAGAGAGGATACAGAAAGGTTAGTTTGCAGTTTTTATTTTACCAAAAAGAAACAATTTTTTCCCTCTTCAGGCGCCTACTGATGAATCAGCCGCGAGGGAGCCGCATTATTCCTGCATATCAATATCTTCCTTTTAAATATTCATGTGTTTCCACGGATACAGTGTCCAAGATTTACCCAAATCTCTTTCATAGTAGGAAAACATGACACACATCATCAGCCCGTGCAGCTTCGCATTTCATCTAGGAATCACTGCTGAGGAATTACAGCCAGAGGGCTTCCTCGGAGTATTATTTAACTGCAAATGAGTTTTACGCAGCACGTTACAGGCAATGGCGTATTTCAATATATCAAATATAAAAGACCACGCCATCTCGAGAGCGATTTAATAACACATAATCTGGTTTAGAGAGCATACAAAATGGCTAGTATGATATTAACAAAAGAAAAGCTGAGCTGAAGTGAGGCACAGAGAGCGTCCAGAGGAGCAGAAATGGCAGTCAAATACCTTCAGAAGCCAGACTGCCTCTTGGCTGGTCAGTAAGCTTGGTGTTATCAGATTTACGTGAACCTCATGTGACAGTGAACCACCTCAGTGACGCTCACCTTTATATTCATGCTTCACCTGTTGGTTCAGAACGACTGTGAACGTTTCCATTTTGATCAAGCAGAACTGTACTCGTGTGTAGCTACGCTGGAAGTTTGTTCATATTCATATTTTATTGAGTAAGTAGGGCCGCAGTGTAATTAGCGGTGAAAAATCATTCGACTTCACGGCCGTATCAGCTCTTTTCTCTTTAGTTAATTCATGCTTTGTGCCAGTGTGTGTGTGTTTGTGTGTGGCTTTTTTTTAAATTTGCAGGCATGGTGACCATAAATCATCTAACTGAGATCCAATTTCCCTGAGGTGACTTTTATTACATGGAGGACTTTAAGTGAATTTACTGTCATTTCCCTGTGGAGTTCTGTAGTGACACAAGGGTGTGCTGTGTTGTGTTTGTGTTCAGGTGTCTGCGTGAAGCGCGTGAGTTTGTGCGAATGCATGTACAGTATGTGTGGGTTTTTGTGTGTGTGTGATGGCAGACAGTGGAGGCGTTGCTTCTAGAAGAATGAGATAACGTCTCCTCTGAGAAATGTTTTCAGCCTTCCTCAACCATCACTTTGCAACTAGCATGAAGCGGGATAGCATTCCTAGCCTCTGTGTGATACAGTGATAGTAAATTTGATTTTATTAGTATCTATTAGTAACTAACATTCCTTTGATGAACATGCTGAAGGCACATCCCCTGTGTAACGTAATGCAATATAGAACGGCAATAAAATGAAGGACAACACACACAAAAAGAAACAAAAGTCGTAAAAAATGGAAAAGGACCAAAAGGAAGCAAAATAAAAGTCAATAAAAAGTGTGTTTGTAAACTGATTTAAGATGTTGTAGCTACAGCAGCTCCCACATGGGCTTCTTGCTCGGAGGCAAAGCTGAAAACAGTCATTTATACTTTAAAATCCATTTTTAAAGTTAACCGCAAGCCCCAGAAAGGATTCTTGGTGAGATGATGTAGCATCACCTGTTGAAACAGCAGCACCTGTTCTCAATGGAGAAATTGCCAGCTGTGGAAAGTCTTAAAATGGCATTTTTACTTGTAGCAGCAAAGCAGGAATCCAAGTGGTGCTCCTCTACAGCAGGAAACGAGAGAGGCATTCTCCATCTCCTGCCAACATAATACTGAGTAGTTTTAGCTGCTAAAACTACAACGAATCAGAAGAATTGTGCAGCTGCTGCCTCTTTATTCTAGTCTTGCAGTGGCAAACACTTTCAGAACCACCTGGGCGAGTCATCTTTGGCCTTTATACCAGCAGAGAGGAAATCAAATCCTGTAATCTTTTCTCTCAGTTGTCTGTCCAGTTATCCATACATGAATGATGTTATGCCATGACTGAAAAAAACGAATCCAGTGTTTCAGATTGGTGCACCCTACAGACTTTATTTAAAAGACACATGTACAACCATGACAACAGTCATTTAGTTTATTGATTCAAGATCAGCATTTTGGACGTCACCAGCTTTAGAGTGACAAGTGGACCTGACAGAGAAATCAAAAAAATTCAGGAGGCACTGAAGGCGTCCCGATCTACCTGCCGAGGTCTGAGACTGACTGATTGTTAATCGGCCCAGTTCACACTCACAGCTATATGCTAATATGTTGTTAGCACAAAAGCGCTTCACTCTGAGTTGAGATAAAAAAAAGTGTTAGCGTGAAAATGTTTATAATGACAAACCTAACCAGACACCTAATCCCCTCATCTGGGTAAATAGAGACATTTTAAAGACGCTAAAAGGGGAAAAAGTAGCTAAAGCTAAACCCAACAAGAGTTCAGAGACAACCAAAAGCCAGGAGCCTTGGTGTGAGCCTCGGTATAAGCACTGACAGGATCAAAGCATTTTTAGAAAACAAAGAAGGTCGTTGTCTCATTACTGGTCAAAACGAGTCTGAAATTTGTTCTGTTACATAAATGTGTTGCATTTGCTTCTGTTTGTTTAGGTAAAATATTCAGAACCACCATCGGGTAAAATTTATTTCCATTTATTTCTTATTTGCACCTCTTTCTAGTAGCAGAGCACTTTATTTTGAAAAATCCTGTGCAGCATTTTAAAGTTCAATTTTTTTTTTAAAATAAAATAATATTTTAAGAATATTAAGTTAAGAAAATCATCTCAGAAATAGGAAAAGTTGGAATAACCACAACTGGAGCCATGCACATCTTTTATATCCAGTCTTTAATGATTCTTTACAGCAAACAGCATTTTGTTCTGTTCCCTATCTGAAAAGTACTTTTATAAGTGCTTTTTTCTCAGCCTAGTATAACCAACATCAATACAATATCTTCATATATTTAATTTTTTCTTGTTTTTGTTTTTCTTCTTTTAAAGAAATGCATCAGATGCAAATCCAGTGCTTTCAGATAAGGTTCAGTGAACAGCCAGGAAAGGAAATAAAGGAAGGACATAACAGTGTCCACATTTCAAAATGGCTCATTCAGTCTCCGAGCCCTGGACTGCCATCAGACAAACAGAGCAGAATAAAAAGATGGAGCTGGATAATGGAGAGGTTAGAGAAAGGAGATGTCACTTAAGGAGAGAAAGATTTGGGGAAGAGGGATTACAGAGAATATGAAAAGCATGTGCTTTCCCTTATTGGTCTCTGCTGAGTGCAAACAGGGAAGCAACCTCATGCCAGAACTGTTGGCCACACCGGAGAGTCATTTTCAATAAAGTGAATGAATGGAGGTCTTAGGTAAGATAACAGCTACAGGATGAAGGATGAGGTAAGTAAGAAGCTAATAGATGGACTGCATAACTTAAAAGTGATGACAACTTAAAGCTGACATTTATTTGCTGGTAGAGTTTGAAACATGCAGAAGAGAGCGTTACAAGGACAGACTGAATTAAACCAGAACATGAGCGATAGTTTCAGGGTGACTGCTTATTCATGACGAGTCTCACAACATGCTAACAGGCCAGTCGCTGCCAAAGAGCCGAAAGTGACATTTGTGAAGTCAGAAAGTTTGCAGTGGTGTTGAAGCATCACTGCTTACTCACTTCTGCTTTGACTTCTAGGCATTTCAGATGAACTGAATATGAGTGAGGGCCTTCAACTGATGGGATGCTTTAAAAAAACAAACAGGCAGAAACTGCAGAAGCAGCACGTCTATAAAATAAAAACCTCCTCCTGTAGTCAAACACTGAGTCACTGTGAAGTTGCAGGAACACATGGGTGGCTTCAGGCTTCTCTCCTCCTTTTTACCCATTTTTTTTTCTTCAGGCGCACAAAAGGTGGAAGACAATTGGATTTCCATAGACGGAGGGAATATAATAAGAAAAAAAATTGACTTATTTTTTTATTTCCACACAACCTCAGAATCAAGGCCGCAGCAGCTTCCCACATACAACCCACACAACCTTGAGCGAGGATTTTATGACTGCGCTGCCTCCTCCCCTTTCAAACTCACTGCATCGACGTTGACACGAACAAGAGACGTCGTCTTCAAATTCACTTTATGATTTATGGATCCACTTTTGCCCTTTTTGAATGAGTAAGCAATATCAGCGCCACGAACTTCCTGCCTGTCTGGGAATGTGTTATCGTTAAGACGAGGATGAGGCGCTTTGATAAGACGCGCTCTCCAAAAATTGCGCAGCGTTAGAAAATCTATATCAATAATGTTATTACACGATTATCCTGAATACAAATAATGGGAAAATATTAGTGTTTTATGCATTTTTATCTCCGTTTGTGTGCTACAGTTGTTGTGCATTTCTTAATGAGGACAGGGACGCTGAACCCTGCTGAGGACGTTTTAGCAAATTTAGGGCAGACTTGATGACAATGACATTGAACAGGGCACTGGAGGACTGGTTAACCTACCAGCACTGCATGTAATGATAGTTCTCTTGCTTTTGCATGTCCATCGAGACCCTCTGTCTGCCCTACCAGCTTCTTTTTCTGGTTGTTCCTACCATAGATCACTTTACAGAGAAGATTTAAAAATTTAAAACCACGTTCACACGAGCCAGCCAGAATTGATCATAACGCTCCCAGCTGTCACAGCCTGAAGAGTCTGAGTGATGCTACTGACACTGAACTGCGGATGTTCAGGATAATGGAAGGGAGAAAGGGTGCTAAGCTTTGAGTGAGGGTACCAAGTAAGTCAACGCCAGCAACCCTAAGGAAAGAAAAATAATACTCTTACATAAGCTTGGTGCTTCTGCGTACCCCTGGGTGAGCGCTGTTCTCTTCTGTGTCAATTTAAGTGTGTGCATATGTGCGTATGTGCGGTGACCAAGACCGGGACCCCAGGGGCAACATCAGAGCACGTTAGAGTTCATCAGCATAAGTGCAAAGGAGAATTCGGTGTGCACACGTAGCCATCATGCTGACCTTTTCTCTCCTGTGTGGACCAAAGTGTTGCGATCCAAACAACGCGACTCATCGAACCTGAGGTATCGGTGAAGGCTGTGACTTTAAAGGAATAAAGCAATACAAAGTGAAACTGTGGAGTAATTGAGCCTGTGGGTGTTAGAGGGCTCTGTCAGTATGGTGTGCTGAAGGTTAACTGTGACACCACTCAGTCAGAAAAAAGCAGTCATGACAGATGTCCCACAGTCACAGTTCTTTGGTTAACTTATGACTCTAACTGTTGTACAGAATGGAAAATCCCTTCACCAGATTATGTTTTTGCTCCTTTGTATTTTGTTTGATGGATTGTAGTTAGAAGAATTAACCTTCCTGGAGGACTACACAGCTGCACCTGCTTCAGGATCCTACAGTCTTTCAAATAAATACGACACAGAAAAAAGAATAACTGGAAGTGTCAGTGGCGGGGCGTGGTCTGCGGTGCCACTGCAGGGGAGGCGGACGCACCTGAGCGGCATCCGCAAACACGCCTCGCCGACTTTAAGTCTGTACTGGGTCCTGCTGTAATGGTTGTTGTTAGTATGTGTCGGGTTGTGAGCTGCGGAGCTGTGGAGCTGCAGCCGACTGCGTTTGTACAGCAACCGTGCATTAATAAAGTACGCTGCAAAACATGGACATGTCGTTTCCTCTGCCGTGGATCATTTACAGTGTCAATCTGTATTTATTATGATTCAAAACCCCCAAAAAAGATTGCATCTTTTTCTTTTTTAAACAAGAAATAAAACAGCAGAGAACAGAAATGGCTACGGATGACCACTCTACCTCGAATGCCGCCAACTTGTCTTGGCCTGCAGCCTTTTTTGACTTTGTTGGTAATTTTCAAAGGGAATTCAGTTTTGAATTCATTCCTTTTTTATGGCGAGTGGGCAGTGATGTGAGTGTAATTTTAAGCTACATTGTCTATTATGGCTCATCAGTTTCCTATATCAGTGCACTTGGACCCTTTTTTGCTGTTTCATCCATAAGTAAGGCAGCTTTCTCTATATAGCATATTTAATTGCATTTAAACATTTGACAGGCAAAAAAGTTGTCATTATTTAATAGGTAAAAAAAGAAGCCACACCAACCAGTCTAATGTGCCATACACTGTACATCAGTGTAATCAATGCACAGACTGCACTGACATCAAGTAGACATGTAAAATAAAGGAAAGCGTTTCATACCTCGTCTGTTATCTGTCCTCCAAATGTCACCCATGTACCTGGAGGGAAGAGAGGCAGAGACATTTCATCGTTAGGGAACATTTCTTTACTGTCAGCCCTTCCTGTCTGTGTCAGTGTGTGTGTGTTTGTTTGACATCGTGAAGTAAACAGAACTAATCCCGGGGCTGTGACACCATTCGAGGGAGGCTGTCAAGTTCCCAAGAGAAAAATCTGTCCTGTTTAGAGCTGCTGCTCAGTACTGAAGTATCACCTAGTGTGAGCCCCTGTTAGCCCTCTCTGTCTTTACTGATGACTGTTCGTTTGCTACGGCCGTGCATATTTGGAAGACCTTGCATCCCCTGTCCTCATGTGCTTGTGAATGTGAGAATAATGACGCCACAGTCCCGATTGTCCCGCAGACAATACCGATAAGCCAGACAAAAGGCTGAGCCGCCACAACCAGAGGAGACACTAAATCCTCAGCACATTCCCTCAGGGAATTATGCACATAGCTTTCTATTCAGATTGAGTGAAAACAGTTTTAGCTATCTGAAAGGGTCCCACTCTGCCAGACAGACAGAGAGACAGGAACACCTTTTTATATCAGTAAAGTGTCTGCTGCTCACCTGTTAATGCAGAAAGGCTTATGTGTATTTTGGTAGTTGCAAGAAAATCTGGGCTGCCTGACAAGATATGAGGCAGTTCACCTGTGAAGTTTGGCAGCAGGTCCATGGAAACTATCATCACATATTTTTTCCTAAATTGAGCTAAAGGAAACTTCCAAAAATGGACCGTGTCGGATAAAATGGTGATTAGGCATTGCACAACTTTGCCAGTCTTCTGTTGCTTTTTCAAAATGTGTTGAATTCCATGCATGAATAAACATCGCAATTTCAGCCTAAACACCAGAAAGCCCTGGTGGAACATTTCATAACTAATTATGTTTTTTCGTGGTCACCAAATCGTAAATTGACAGGTTCATAAATAGCACTTTTCTAGTCTACCTTAGCACTCAACGCACTTTATACAACCTGTCTCATTCACACATTCATACACTTTTTACTGCATCAGTGAGCTTTCTGTCTAGCTCTACTCCTGCGCCACAATCACCCTACAAGCAGCTACAGTCACCTAACGCAACTGTATCACAAGGGCATTAAGAAAGGCTGAAGAAAGTTTACCACTTTATGAAAGACAATGTGTTCAGACAGTTAAACAGAAGGTCACATTTTTGCTATCTGCTATTGTACATAACATCTTTAAAATATTCAGAAATTCAAGAGAAATAATAATCCTGAACCCCATCCCCCACTCCCCAAACTTTTCCACTGGTAATACTTTTATTCATACACTATTTGAGTAAAAGTATGACAAATCCATGCCACGAAGCTCCTTGTGTACAGTTTTTGTACTGATGTTAATGCCAGAGGAGATTTAGAGCTCTGCAGTTCCTGAGCCAGCAGAACATTGGTCACTTTCATTCACTGTGCACCTCTCCACAACCTCACTCTCTACCTTTACAGGGTCTAGCACTCCATGGCTAAGTTACTGTGGTTCCTAAAGTTATTTATCCAACCAACCAACCAACCAACCAACCAACCAACCAACCAACCATCCATCCATCCATCCATCGGGCAGCAGCAGTCTAAGGAGAGAAACCCAGACCACTCTATCCCTAGCCACCTCATCCAGCTTCTCTGAAGGAGACCGAGACATTTCGTAAACTGATTTGCTGCAACAGTGGCATCCGATTACATCTCCACGCTTGAATTCAGTGAGATCTTTAGGAGGACTGATTCTTTCACAAAGCCTTGACTGCATGGCTACACGCTTGTCTTTATACACCTGTGACAATGGGACTGAAAACACCTGGACCTACACAGTCCAACTATGTACTTCAGTTTTACAATGGGCTTCACAGAGGACGATTTCAGTGCCAATACTGATCCAAAACATAACACATTTCACAAGCATCAGTTAGATTTTATTAATCTATTCATACTCACTGATCTCTTTTTGTAACACATATAAACATTTTATTTGGATCACTTGAATTTCATGTACTGACCTATACATTTTGATCATTTTTAGTACAAACATTGCTTTCAGTAAGTCACAGAGAACATGGTGTGTCCTTCTATCTTTCTCTCAGTATTCATTTTCAATAGTGATGAGGCTAATAAAGCAACCCCTCCAACCAACTAGCCAACCGATCACTCTCTTTCTTAGGATATTTGTTAATTACCTCCGGGCCATGCTAGTCTCCACCTATTTCTGCTCTCTTTTTTATTAAATGTATTATATCGTCATTCTCTTGCCCACTCCGTGCTCTAGTGGTCCCAATTTCACACCAAGTGAACACGCAGTCTTTCTTCTTCAGGCCTTGTTGACCTCAGCAGCTCGGCTGTCATGAAACAATTTATAAACCTCAGAGAAAGCATCGGGAAATGAGAAGAAACTCTTCATTCCCAACAGGCAGGATGCTTTTGATATCCTACAGCTCATTATTCCATACATTGCAGCAGCATCAACTCCACTGAGGTTTAACTTACAGATGACCCCCGGAGGATGTATTGGATCTTTTTGGTGCATAATGAAACTGATTTAATAAGGAGCTAAAAAAAAGATGGGGTTTAAACATACATCATCATCAAAAGTTTTTTAAGCAGAGGTGGAGCCTGGGTGAAGTGACGCCAGCGGCGGGTGGAAAAAGCTGCCTTTAGACTTCCTTAACACATGTTACCATGGCAGCTTCCGTACGCCTCGAGTGTACCTGCGGTGCAGTCATGAGGGCTAATCCTTATTATACAGTGTATGTACAGCGCGGGTCATTTCTTATCAACACGTGCGCATAAAGTTCGCCGCTGTGTGTTGTAATATCTGTGTCGACATTTGGACGTTGTGTGTGTCTGTGTGTGTGTGGGCTCAATCATCCCTTAAAGCTGTCTCCAGCATGGTGGAAATGTAATCACAGCTGACGATGTCCAGTGGCTGCTCTGGGCTTTGTGTCTGAGGCTCAGCGTGGGATGAAAACCCTGCGGAGCTCTAGTGTCAAGGCCACTGCTCTCCGAGATCCAGCTGACGTTTCTGTTTGATGGAAATTAAAGCCCTGAAAAAAGACAAGCTTTCTTTTTTTTTTCTTGCAGCTGCCAGTGGAAAGTGCTGGAAGAGTCACTTGATGTTGCTATGCAACAATAATAAACCTGATAACCTTGCAGAGCCTTTTTCTAAACCTAAAAACTGTTCACATCAAGAAACAAATCGGTAACATTTATAATAATGGAACAGAAATAAGTCTAAATGCCTTTCTCATTTCGGCTTCCTCGACCTTTTCTATCAGATTAGAATTTGTTTTCAAAAAGCAGGTGAAGTAAAACCAAAATAAACCAATACGATCGCAAGAAGAAGTTAAAGGGGAGGAATATGATGAGAATATAAGCAGCTTTGTGGAAAGAGCTTTGTGTGAGTCCTTTTAACCTAAATTTCTCAGAAGTGGACCCAAGTCCGGTGCCTGGCAGTGTGATGGATGGCACAAATTTAGATGAAGCATTTCTCTGTCTCACTTAAACCGACCTCTTCACTCTTCTTTTCAGTATTTTGAACCTTTCTGGCTGCAAATGGAAAGGCTGA
>NW_005187404.1:1089255-1092652 GCF_000239375.1 Pundamilia nyererei
GATTGTGTGCTATGAGCGAGATGACAGATTACAAAGTTTTTGGGTTCACACAGAAGTGCTGAAGACTCAAATAATGCTGATCATGAATTCTGCATCGACTTTATTTTTGGTTTTGTCAGCAACTAAAAATAGGTTTCCACAAACACTCTGTTTTCCATGATCCACAACCAATCAGCACTGCTGGAGCCAGTGTGTGTTGACAGCATAGTGAGGCCACTGCAGACCCCTATAGGCACTCTGTTAGCTTTCTCACTGACTGAAGAGATAATGGTTTATCTGCAGCAGCAGACAGCCAACACTGAGAGGACGTGATGAATTCACTAATCACCTATCAGTTAATCCACCCTCCAGGTCTCTCACTTGTGATAATCACCTTTTTAAAAAAATCAATTCATTTTCCATTAACTGGTGAGAGGTTTTTACATTTGCAGACAGTCGTTACACGGTCTGTGACTTTTTCAGTTTCATATGAAAATAAATTGAGCTAACATGACATCAGGCTTTGACTGAATGTGGAAGAGGTTGATTAATTGTTAGTGGGATGGAAATAACTGATTAAACTGAGCTTCAGATACTAATAAACAGATTATATTTAACTGTCAGCTTCAGTGAGAGTGTGTAAACAGTTTCTTATTGTGGAAGGCTGCCAGGAAAAATAGGAGGCAGAACTCGCTGAGTAGTGTTGGATTAATAAACAGTTTTTTCCCACTTGTTTGCACGTCGTTAAAAGACAGATTAATCTGAAAACACTGCAAAGTGAGCTTTGTTTGGTGGTGTGATCATTGCACTGCCTGCTGTAACTGCACAGGCACAGAGCTTCTGCATACTCGTGCTGTGAAGGAGTTTCAATTCAGTTCTTTAGAACTTGAATAGGACTGCAACAGAAATGTCCCTGCACACTAGTGTGTGTCAGCTAGACTGAGCAAACTTAAACTGAGGACTGCAGAACAATTTCTAAATAACTGGAGTTTCCCGTCTTCATGAAAATCCAAATCCTGAACTTTTATGCCTTTTATGAGTGTCCTGAGAGAATAACTATTTTTAATGATTAAGTATATCTAAGATCCAAATATATTTTATGATGACCAATACCGTGGAGTACTTTATGGCACTTAAGGCACTTTTAAAATCTTACACTTATCAGTAAAGTGCTGTGAAACAAACTTGTTCAAATCTTTGCACTTGCCAAAACAGCCCTGACCCGTCGAGTCGTGGACTCCATTCCTCTGAAGGTGTGCTGTGGTATCAGGATGATGTCAGCAGCAGGTCCTTTAAGCAGCTAGGTGGGGCCTCCATGGATTGGACTGAGCTCTGGGAAGAGGTCACAGCCACCAGGGAATCCTAGTGCTAGGTGTTGCCCGGGCAACACTCACCCAGCTATCCAAGTGATGTGAAAGAAAACATGGTTCATCAAACCAGACCAACTTCTTCCACTGTTTCATGATCCAGTGCTGAACAGATGTCAGCATGGGCACTCTGAATGCTCTGTGGCTATGCAGCCGCATGCACAACAAACAGAGACAGACTGTGCATTCTGACACCTTTCCATCAGAATTAGCATAAACTTTTTTGGCAATGTGAGCTACAGCAGCTCGTCTGTTGGATCTGACCACACAGGCCAGCCTTTGCTCACCATGCACATCAATTAACCTTGGCCACCCGTGACCCTGTTGCTGGTTCACTACGGTTCTTCCTTTGACCACTTTTGATAGATGCTGACTACTGCAGACCAGTAACGCCCCACAAGTGCTGCAGTTTGGAGATGCGCTGACCCAGTCGACCCAGTCATCTAGCCATCACAATATGGCCTTTTGTCAAACTCGCTCAAATCCTTGCGCTCGTCCATTTTTACTGCTTCCAACACAACTTTGAGGACAAGATGTTCCCTTGCTCCATAATATAGCCCAGCCACTAACAGGTGCTATGATGGAGATACAATCAGTGTCATTCCCTTCACCTGTCTGTGGTCATAATGTTATAATGTTATGTAGTTATTTATTGACAACTGTAGACAGAAATGTGGACACCTTACCATGCTCATTAGCTCATTGTCCGGATGAGCTAACATTTCATTTGTCACATCTTTTGGATGTGCCTAAAAGATTTGCACAGAAACATACGCACATGTCATTAAACGCTCTCACTGCACACTCCAGATTTCATCCTTCTACATCCTTCTAGTGTTAAAATAGAGTTTGGATGGAGAAAGGATTGGAGATGAGGAGGGAAGAAGCGCGGTCCACAGAGATAAAGACAGAGTGAGCGATGGAGACAAAGCAAGGGCAAAACTGCTAAACAAAGACAGTTAGCAGTTATGTTGTTTGTTTTCCTCTTTTTTTCTTGACTTTCCTCGTTCTTGTCTTCTCAGCTCTCCCTCCAAACTGCACTGTGTCCCTGGGAATTGGACTTGTTGGGAATGCTAATTCATCTGTGGTGCAGGTTATCTTTTACATTTTGAGTAAGCACAAGGAAACAGCTTGGAAACAAGCTATGCTAAGTGTTCTTAATAGAATCCCTCAGTTACAAAAAAATCATGTTCTTAATCAAATACCTGCATTAAACGTTAACACAACCTGATTTTGGTGACAATGACACTTTTTCCAAATATTTGAATTAATTGTAAAGTTTATCTGAAAAAAATAACCTCAGCAAATTGAATATAATAGTGATCTATCCTAGTAATGAAAACTGAAATTGTTCTACTTTATTATTTATGTTTTATTTGCAGTACTGCAATTACACCTTAAATATATCGAAAATGTTGCTTTTCTCCTCTTTTGTTTAAGTGCACCTCAGCAGTGTTGCTCTGAATCTTAAACACAGCAGCAGTCATTATTTTTGCAGTAGCTGCAGTGTGAAGTCAGCCACTCCGTGTCAAGGTCAATTTGCTCCTTTATTGTTACATAACTCTTGGACGCTTTATCTAAAACACACTTCTTTTTGGCCAAGTTGAGCAGTTTCTAACTTTTAAAAGCAGCCCTGGGTCCTTGGTTAGAGTGCAGCAAAGATAAAATCACTGACGTGATTAACTCATCTGTATGGATCTAATGTCTCAGTGTGAAAACCAGGATTATTTACAGTTTAAAACTGATGAGATCTCAGGATTTGCCCGTAAACAGGTGGGAAAACATTTTCAACTGCTTAAACCACATGTTTAAAAAGTCTGTGTATCACCCATGGCATCGTCATAACTTTGCAAACTGACAGCCATGATTTAACATGACTGACTGAGTGTGTCATCATATTTTGTTCTGATGAACTTTGGTCTGACAGTACAGTAGAGCTATGAGAATAGCTACAGACAAGTCTCTCACAGCGTTACATCCTCATCTATTTTCTCTACCATCAAGTGTGACAATGAAACACAATTTAGCATCCTGCCCTTTGCCGTCTCTCT
>NW_005187404.1:1092719-1111693 GCF_000239375.1 Pundamilia nyererei
TCAGACATCTCAATCTTCCATGAACCACCTGAGGCAGCAGCCCTCAGCATCGTCCTGAGGAGGAGCCAAACCTTACAGCCACACAAGTAAAAGTTCTGCATTGCACGCAAAGGCGTCCCTGGAAAATAATTTTCGGTCAGCTGCATATTTATTAAGAAATCCATTCAGCAAGCTGTGTCACCTTAAAATTAAAGGTGGTGCATGTTTGTATAGTATATACATAGTATACTACACATAAACACCTCTTAATATACAGTATGAATGGCATGAGATACTTTTTAATGATGCTTCAAAAACTTACATGTCTGATTTAGCCTTTGCAGTCATTTTTGTCACCCAACAAAAGGTTTGAGGTTTTGCAGACACGTGACCACTAGCCACGTTAACTCAGCCGCCATTTTGAATGTACGACAACCATGGCGACAATGTAGGATCAAGTGAATGAGGCTCCAGTTCCACAAGCCTAGAGAGTCGTCTGTGACCATCTGGAAACCACTTGACACCAGGGGAAAAAGAGTATTCCCCAGCCGACTGACAAAATCCTCCACGTGATTGCATTGGTAGCTAGCATGTCGCAGCCACCAAATTAATCACCCTCCAGCTACTCTCAGAGATGTAGCGAAACTGTGAAACAGACAATGCAAAGTAGAAAAAGCAAAAAAATTTAACAGCTGTGCCTAAGCGCCTCATCCAACATGTTTCAAACGTGCAACTTTTACTCTGAAGGTGAACCTATCCCACTTCCACTTTGCAATGAACTTTCTCAAATTTTACTACCGCTGGGCTAAAAATTAGTGGGTATTTACAGATACATGAGAAACTACAGACAACTATGACAATTTCCTGCAACCAAAGCAAGATCTAAGAGGTTTTTGATGCAGCAACCTTCTTTGCGACAGATTTTATCCAGTGACAGACAAAAACCACCATATTGGCCACATTCTTGACTAATGGGCACGTGGCATCACATGATAAACCTCAGCAGCTAAACCTACAACAGTTGAATACCTAATGCTTGTTTTAAACATCAGATTCTGACTGATGAATTCTGCTTTGATGAATTTCTGCTATTGCATTAACTGTAATTCTTAAACAGTTAATGCAACACTTTTGTTAAAGCCCTTGAATTAAAACAGAAAGTCTTCAATTACATCTTGATTGCTTTAGTTAAAATCTAATGATCCCTTTAAGAAAGTGTTTGGGAGAAAAAAATGTAATAAGCAGAGACCTCACACTCTGGGTGGGTGGCAGTCTGCCTCAACCAGCTCGGGTGAAAGGAGAGAAAAAAGTCCATGAGAAAAATTAATGCCTTATGGATCTATATTAACCCGAGACACGAGCACAGAGAAACTTTCCTCCTGCGCTCTCTATCGGGAAATATCCAAGTGAAGTAAAAATAACCACAGCACATTTTGAGTGGAATCGTCTCAAATAACCTGGAAACTGTTTCATTCAGTGTTGTTTCATGTCAATCAAGCATCACAAGTGGTGCATGTATCGTAAGGCTAAAATTAGCCAGTGTCTTGAACTAGACGTGCAGTTTAGGCTGTGAAGGTACAGCTGGAAAATGGAATCAAGAAAGCAAATTGGGTCGACTTGACGTCTCTGAGATCGGCAGCACTTCTTATGAACATGAGAAGTCGGGACAACTGACAAATAGTTAAGGAACAACATCAGTGTGACAAAAACATAACGAACGCAGGTAAAGAAAACTCTGTTTAACCGCGACTACAAAGTGTGTTTAAAATGCTAAAAAAGCTGCTCACTCACAGATGAAGATGCAGCCTTCATCACCAGACATGAATGTCCAAGAGTAATTCAGGCCAGGTGTTTGCTCTCTGCTGTAGCTTTGAGTGCACAGTGGTGGTCAGAATGGGACAGGAAGCAATCTAACCGGAACATTAATGATGTAGGAGCTCATCTGGCCCTGAATCCACCACAATTCACAAATTATTGACTGCAAAATGAAAAATGTGACCTTGATCTGAGCACAGTATAGATGAAAAACCATTAGAAGAACATTGTGTGCAAGTTTCAATAAAATCTGACCGGGACTAAAGGAGTAGCAACCCTTGAGGTCATCACTCCTTCAGCCAGATGAGCTGAAAATAGCAGCCCTGCTGAAAGCTAGGCTTGCTCGTGATCATGACCTTTACTGGGAGATCGGCCAAACTTAAATCAGGTACAGATCGATTTTGATGCACCTGATCCCAGAACTTTTCGATCACACCTTGTATCTACTACTACTCTAGAAAACACACTGTGAGTTTTGATATGATTTTGTTGATGGTCGCTGCTTGACCACCTTAAGAGTAAGAGCCACCAGTACTCCTTAACTATTGTCAAACTGTTACAAACTATTTTCCTGTTGCACATGCCATCAATTTATATTCACCTCTGCAAAAATGTTTCTGATAGGTACACTAAAGATGATTAAGGCATTTCATCATTATATGTAGTTTTATTTGCACGGCCCTTAGCTTTAATTAAACAAACCCAAGTTTCCCTTTCTAACTGGTGGTGGAGAAGGACTCATGAGAATATACATGACTTATTTATAAAGGATGGTAGAGTGCAGCGACTACGATTGGATCAGTGTGTGCAATATCAGAGGACTTCCACAAAAAAATTGGACAGGAAAAAATAATAAATATTTTAGCTTCTGTGAATCTGAGTTGGTAATGATCTCTAGTTTCTCTATAACTTCAAAAGCTGGACTGAAATTAAATATATTATGTGTTTAAATACGTGGGTTGGCATTCAAGCTGGACAAATGTTTAGCAAATAAACTAGAGTATATATTTTTCTTGTAAGAAATGAAAAAAAACTCCACATTAACACTAATATTATATTAGATGATAGTTGAGTTGCTCTCTTCTTTTCCACAGCGAGCAGCTCCATGTGATCTGGAAGACTTTTACGCTGGATGCCTTTCCTCACATAACCCCCAAATGGATTTGTGTCTCTTCCCAGGATTGAACTGGAAATCTTCATTAGTTGAATGTTTAAACCACTACAGTATTTATCAAAGCATCAAAAATAAATTGGAAGAGTGGGCCACGAATCAAAATCCTTCCAATCAATGGAAGTCAAGCCATAAATCAAAGCAGCAAACTCACCGTTTTCTTACCAAGCGTTCAATTTTTAGGTTAATTCAGCTTCTGTATTTGTTCTCTTTTACAGTTATGCTTATGTCACAGTTGTGTCCATTTATCTTGCAGGCCTACACACAGTTTCTCTCCACTGGTAAAACTATAGCTATACTGTTTGTCTTATGACTTAGGGGTTATATACTCCAGGCTGCTGTTGCTTTTTATTTAGCCAACTCTGTGTTTCAGTAACAGGAGTCCACCTCGGAGTTCAACCGATAAAAGATGTAGAAAACATTTTGTTATATTTTTGTGTATACCTAAAAAAAAAGGTTCTTCTGTTGTTTTAAGAGCTCTACATGGTGACAGAAATAGGAATGCAGGCCACTGGTTTTGTGTGGGACTACATTGAACCTAAGAGCAAAGTAAGGAAATTTTACCATCAGCCTACACAGAACAGCATCTCTATGACCTGATTAGACACTCAGTGATTTGGTCTAGTATGTGCATGTTTGCAACAGTAGTGTTTGTTAGTTTATGAGAAAAAAGGTCAAACCTAATCGCTCAATTCACTGATCTTTCTGAGTTTGGGACGATGTGGAGAAGCGGGGCAGTGAAGCAGAGTGAAGTCTACTCACCCAGTCCTAAGCAAGATACTCTGAGTCCGGACTTTCCAAGGTTCCTGCATAAATAGGAAAAAAAAAATGTGTCAGGTCTCGATAAAATACAAACACCTCGGCGGAATGAACACATCACCAAACATGATCTGCATCATGTTTGGTGATGTGGATAATATTTTAAAGACGAGACTCATTTGTTAATCTGACCGATTACAAACTTTACCTTCAACAGTGTCTGCTTACAGGCATTTTCACCTGTAGTTGATATTAACCTGTGTATGCAGCAAAACGTCGAGCAGACTGACAGTCTGGAGACTAACAAGCTGGTCTTTTTTTTTACAAGACTCTGAATTTGGCTTTGCTTGACATAATCACATGACAGTTTGACAGTACGCTTCTCTTCCTGATTTCTCTGTGAAAAGTTAAAATGAATTTCACTCATCCAGGTCTCCAGGTAATCCTCCTATACAACCTGCATGGATGTATAGGAGGTGGAGATGATGATGAAGCTGATTAAAATGGTTAGCTGCCCTTTGATATTATGTTTCCATCCGCAGGGAGGAGAAAATCACACGGTTATTAATAACAATGTGATGAAGAGAGAGACACGGGTTAAAGCAGGTTGGCAGAGTAATAGAAAACTACACCGGTGCAAACAAGATGCATCTAGCAGTGAGGATTATTTGCACACATGAAAGGTTAAAGAAAGATCGTAAAGGTGTCAAAACTGTGTGTGTGTTTACTATTGATGAGCTCTAATAGCCTCATTAGTGATGTCATTAACATACATCTTGCAGAGTATGTTTTGCATCCCCTTAGTATAAAAGTAATAAGACCGTCCTCTTATGGCACAAATCAGCATGCTGCCTGCAACCTTATTAACCCACCAAATCAAAGACACGCTGATAACAGTGTGCAGAGTATCTCAAGACATTTGCTCTGTTTAGCATTAAAAAAACCACTGGACTGAATAAATACACATAAAAACTAAATATTAATAACAATAATCTCTGCATTAATTATTCTTTTAGGGACAGCACAAAGATGAGTAAATGTAAAAGTTGCACATTTCTAGGGCTGATATGGGAACTAATGATTCCACCCTAAACATCTAGTGGGCACCTACCAACATTATCTACATTTTTTGGAGCTGTGTTTGTGCCCAGCTGACAAATCTGATTGGTAAAATATGTGAAGAAGATTAAAGTAAATTAGTTGCAGTGATGGTAGTCATGAACATAAGCTGCCCTCTGTTAAATTCCTTAATCAACCAAACTGTTGTCCTCCATATCCAGATATACAAGTTGAATATTCACCGGGGACCTAGATTTCTCACCCCACGGTGTCCCCATGGATTAGTGTGTGATCAAGATAAAGTCACCATTGGACATAATAATGCAAATGCACACCAACCAACACACATACTCATAGCACACTTTTAATACTGACTTCTGGGGTTTAAGCAGGTGCAGGGATAAAACAGCCGCTCCAATTCATCAGCCTGTAGGCAACACACACGTGAATGATTTTCCTGGGGGAAGCTGTTACAATATGTTGTGCTTGCACTTTTGTACTTGCTACAGCACTGTAGTTTTAGAGGATAGTATATAATTGACCTGGAATTGTAATCTACGTCATCATTTTTATATAAAAACTTCTTATCGTTCGTTCTGCAGCCTGAAAAGTTGAAAGCCCAAAAAAGGAACCACTGTTCATCATGCTGCTGTTTGCTCTGTATAAAAGTTGTGATGAAAGCATGCACAACTCTTTAAACCCCTAAAGCAGGACACACACACACACACACACACACACACACAGGACAATGAAAATATCGAAAACTTCCTTAATCCCTTTTATCTTTCCTACTGAAGTCTCTGACCACCTGTACTGCAAGTCCATACAGATAACATACAAGAACTTAAAAGTGCTGATAAAGTGGATTTTATCTAAATGTAACATTTTATCTATTTATTCATTGAAAGTTTATGTAAAAAAAATAAAAACAAAAAATTTAATCCAACCAAGTTTACATTAAAACACATCATGGCCTCACTACAGCATCAGGTTTGCAGATTTTTATGGATTGGGCAGTGCATTATTCACAGCTGTCAGCATCTTTCATTTTGGCCCACCTGTCAAAACTACTTAAGTTTTTCATTACCAATGAGACCCTTGTATCAGAATACTAAATCAGGCATAAAAATCTGTTTTAGATGATGCATCAAATCCTCTGACACCTGTAAAATATCCAGAAAGGACATTAAGAACAAGGTGCTCTTGAACAACACGTAACAGGAGCTACTTTTACTCTGTAAACAGCAACAAAAAGTTATTATAAATTATGTTTTTATTGTATTACTACACTTTTATTATCCTTTAATAGTGAAATATGGTTAGAATCTGCTTCTTCGCCTTTTACCTGTTTATGATTTCCATACAAAGCCAAAGTTCATCCACTGAAGTTTCTTAATACTATGGTCAGAAAACCGTATTTAAGTACGCGTATGTACTGTAAATATGACCAGAACTTTTTCTGTAAATGACTGGAAGCTGCATTTTGCAGTCTTTCACCTGATCTTCACAGACTCAGGCTTTAGCCCTCCCAGTGACCCAGAACAGGAAAGCAATTTAGAAAATGTATAGAAATGTGTAGCTTCCAGTTATAGAAAAAAAGAAGAAAATTCAAAAAAACCCAAAAGTAAGGCCTTTATTCAGGGCAATATATGAATTTAGATCATAGAAACTAGAGGTGCTGAGTCAGTCAGTGGATGCCCCTGCTGACGATTAATGATGATGCCTCTGTTTCCTGGCCACGACCATGAGCGATGATAATGCAGGTGCACTCTATTTAAGGTCTAAAGAGAAAAGCTTTGTCTGAGCCAAAACAGAGCATACATCTACCAACAAAGAACTAGCAAAGCAAAAAACTGCCCTCCATGATGACTAATAAAGAAGCCACCAATTCATTTAGACAGAGCATTTGTGCAGCAAATGTAATGATGATGGGCTATGTTTGTAATGTGGAGCCATCCTAAAACACTGCAGTATATAATGTCTGATAGTCTGACCTGAAAAACTCTAAAGAAAACTCAAAACTACAAAACTCTGAACTACAAAACAAACCATATAAGTCACGCAATGACCGACAGCCAGACAGCCTTGTCTCCAGTTTTAATTGTGGAACAGTTGGGGTGACAGTCAACACCTCCAAGTCTGAGGCCATTGTTCTCGGTGAAATACTTCTGGATTCAAGAGCAGAGGCTGTCACAACAAGATTAACGGGAAGGTGTAGTGTGGGGTGGACCAGTTGGTGCAGTGTCAGCAGTATTGCGGGCAGTGTACCAGACTGTTGTGGTTAAGAGACAACTGAACTGAAGGGAAAGCTTCTGTACCAGTTCATCTATGTCCGAACGTTAATCTGGGCAATGACCAAAAGAATAAAGCCTACAGGATCCTGCAGGAGGATCTAGAAAATGTGGCTGAGGGAAAGGACATGTGGCTGCCACTGTGACTCGACTTGGGATAAGTGGAAAATAATGAATGGATAGATGATCCGTTTCTACTTGACTCTTAACAAATCTCTACTATAACATTTACCATTATACCCGTGACAAAACTCCTGCCTCCAGTACATCCTATAGGTTGGTTCTGAGATATGAGATAAACACCCTACTGCATGTACACTAGCTATTGTGCAAAATGATTTGAACGTCCTAAAACAAAGAGTAGGTTTCCAGAATAAAACTTTGACTTTCCTAAATAACAGCAAAGCTGCAAACTTACTTGAATTTACCTCAGGGAATATAAAATAACCACAAAAAAAATAATCTGCATGTTTTGTAGAATTTTTGTTTTTCTCCAGTAAAACACATAACTTCTCAGATCAGGTCAGGCGGCCTGGTGAGCTGACACAATATGTCCTCTCATTCAGCTTTCTGAGGCTTTAATTACATGATGGATAAAGGAATGACGGTGATGATGATATTAGATGAGACAGAGAGGAGGTTTGAAAGAGGAAGAAAATACGATTGCTCTCTATGCTCCATAGATGAAGTAAGAAAGTGATTTCCCCCACGTCAAAAGCTTCTTTCAAATGGTTCTTCATAGTTATGAAACCATTTACAGCCAGACGTAAATAACCAAGCCGCCACCACCACCAAACACGCACATGCTAATGCAAACCAATACAGCCATCCTTTCCCATCAAATATTTATTGAAATATGAAACCTGCCCCCCCACAGTCACTTTTCCCAACAGATCTATCAAGCCTTCCCAACAATGAGCCTATTCATCTCCGCTTAAACATGTCTTCATTTGCCTGATGATGGACAGTAATGACTTTCTCTAATACCCCCGGCACTATAGGCAATATTATCCTCTCTCTTCTTCTGCCAAAAACAGCCTCTCTCTGTTTCTCTCCTGCAAGCCAGCAGTCCTCATCACAGATCTGTCACTGATTACCTCTCCCAGTATAGTAGTGAAAGGATCTGCAATCGGGAAAAAAGAAAGAAAAAATAGGTTGTACTTCAACTCTGCATTTTTAACATTAGTTTGTTTTTACTAGACAGCGGAGTGTAATTGGCCCGGAAGCATTGGGAATGCTCTAAATGTGACAAAAGACTTTAGTGTCAGTGTTGCTTGTGCTTTAATCCCGTCATGATAATAATGACTAAGATGTCTGTTGACTGAGGCAGTGTCTAAGTTTGTCACCAGTCAGGTTGTATTTATTACTACGACTGGACTCATTTATTTTAGACGAAATAGCAGATAAAAGCTGGCAGACAGGAAATTTCCCTGAATTTGAAAGTAAACGACCGATAAATATGCCCTGCTGCAGCGGGTGGAGTAGGCAGTTATCATTTGTCATAATGACAAACAGAAAGCTGCCCAGATGATGTAGGAGACGTCTATGAGAAGAGGCGCATATAAAATCTCTATGCCAGTTAACTTCGCTTCCTAAACCTAACCAGCTAGTTTTGGTGTTGAAATACACGGTGTGAAAATAACTGTGAACATCTGGCTCTTCAGTTCAACATATGCCTGCGTATATGTGGACTTTTATTTACAGTGAAAACACCGATATCCTTCAGCAAAGGTGCAACTACTGCCTTTCTGAGCCGCTGGTACTTACAGGAAGATTCCCACTGGTGAAAAATATTGAAAACAGGTGGAAAGCACTTTAAAACGAATTCATACTTTCCTATTAAAACTTTACGAATTCATATTAGTTGAAATGTTTGCACCTTTTTCTCTTTATTTATTCATGTGCATGAAACACTTTTAAAACCCAAATCAATAAACACTGTACACTTTATTTTGAGGTACAACTGATTTTAAAAAGTGCATCACGAGGCAGCCTATCTGCTCTTGTTATTAGATGATGTCTAACAAAATAATTTCAGGTCTACCATTGGTTTGATGATATTGTGGATGGATCTTTTAAATAGATTAGTTTCACATTTGCAACCTTATTGCAAATTAAAATCAAATTGCTTCTCGTGATATGCAGAAACAGTAATGAGCCACAAGAGACTGGCTGACACACTTCTCCATCGAGTGTAAAACAGTCTGTGAGAAAGAGACACAGGAAGAGAGTGTCAGAGAGAGAGGGGGGACGACGACGAGGCACTGGATGCATGCCTAAAGGCCACCTGAGCTCCGGATAAAGTAGGTTACAATGTTACAGTAATCACACTAATTCTGGCAGCATACGTTGTTTGTCTGTGGCATCACTTAATGGAGACATCCCTGTTTAAGTGCTTTAGTTTCTTGTACTTGTATCTGTAGATATTGCAGCACTCAGATCAACTCCTTTGCATGTCATTTTCCACATATTCTCACACATGCCCTGACCTTCACATTCATCTCCATTCGTACATTTTTTTTACAGCTTGTCCAGTTCAGGGTTACGGAAAAAAGCTAGGCTATACCCTGGCCAAGACACCAGTCTCTCACAGGGATAAACACAGTGAGAGACAAACCAACTCACACCTACAGTATTGTGCAAATGTCTTGAGTCACTCTTGCTTATATATTTTTAGAAAAATGGGGGGAAAGGTGCAGTGATTTACTAAAATGTGAGAAACATATATGAAAATACAGTGTAATATTTGATATGACCACCTTTATTCTTTATTTATTCCATTATTCTTGTCTTCAGGAGTAGTTCTCCAAGCGTTTGAAGGACATTCAAAGCTCGTCTTTGGTTGTTGGCTGCCTTTTGTTCCGCCCTCAGTCAAGATGATCCCACTCTGCTTCAATGACACTGAGGTCTGGACTCTGGGGAGGCCAATCCATGACTGATAGGGTTCCACTGTGTGTTTTTCTATCCAGGTATGCTTTCACATCATTAGTGGTGTGTTTGCGATAATTGTCATAGTGAAGAATGAAGCTGTTTCCAATCAGATGCTTTTTAGACGGGATGTGGATATCATACTGGTTTTCTGTGTCCAAATTACACAAAATTTGAAAAGATCTCCAACACCACTGGCTGATTAGCAGCCCCAGTCGATGACAGAGCCTCCACCAGGCTGTAGATGGCTCCTTCATACATACTTTCATTAATTTGAACAAAAATCTTCTGTAATTTGGTGTACATCAACTTTTTCTCCCTGTTTCCCTGATTAAGAATCGTTTCTTGGCAGCCACTGAGACCATTTCTGATGAGGCTTCAGTGAACAGTAGGTGGAGATCTTGAGGGCCTAATGTATTTCTCACGTCCCGTGTCAGGTCTTTGCCTGATTTTTTTCAAATTTCCATGGGAGACTAGGGTTGGGCGATATGTAAAAACTTTCCAACCAACAATCTTAAGTCCAATAAATGATGGGCAGAGCAATGTAATCATGCACGGACTGATCCAGATATGGATGAACTAATTGCCCCCAAAGAAATAATGTTGTCAATTTGGGATTTCTTTGGCTTTAAACTGGATGAAAGATGTAAACCCAAGGATGCAACCGAAGCGGTGTGCCACTTGTGCTCAAACATGACTACCTTGCATGGGCATGTATGTGTCCACTATCCGAACATTTTCTGAACATAGGCTACTTCCTTTCTTTCTTTCTGTTATGAGTTTGAGTAAATTAATCACTGCATTTGGGCACACTCTGAGGAGGGTGCATTTGCTCGCAGATGGAAGAGGGTGCTGTTAAAACAGCGCCATTATTTTTTTTTCTGTTGACTGCTTCTATTAGCTCCATCATTATTAGCAAACTTTCTCATGGGCAAATAAATAAATCGCCCTTGTAAAAACAATTGATAGTCAATATATCCGCCAACCCTATGGGAGAAATTGCATACTGTGCTGAGATATGCCAAGTTGTGTGCAAGTTGATTTGCTAAGTGTTAGGAAATCAAACTTCAACAAAATTCAACAAAATGGAAATACATTGTGTTTTTGTCATAGAGCACTAGTAACAAAGTGCCTCAAGATGCAAGAATTATAATAGTTTATTTGCAAAGTTGGTTGTTTTGTGTAGACTGGTTCATCTCTAAGATCTCTCAGAGATCATTGGGAAGTGTCTTAACAAACAACAATAAACCTCTGAAAATGTCAGGTATAAAGAATGGACTGAAAATGAATGAAAAAGCAGCCAATGCCAAAAGGAAAAAACTATTGCTCAATACCACTTTTGAAAAGTCTTAAAACCCTGGAAAGAAAATATAATGAAACAAGGGGTACCTCAAGACTTTGTGCAGTACTGTAAAGTCAAGTTAGAATCACCAGTTAACCTAAAATGCCTGTCTCTGAAGTCTGAGCACCAGAGAGAACACACCCCCATACAGACATACAGGGGTGCGGTGACACCGCTGTGTCCCATGTAGTAAATTGATCAGACCTTGTTTCCACCTCTCTGTTACTCAGTTATTTAATTCTAGATTAAATTAGAACAAAAAATAAGACATTTTATTTAAAACACATTTAGATGAAGCAAAGTAATTACAGAAACATGCATATATATAAATAAAGTGTTTTGCCAGTAGAGAAAAAGATCGGTTTGAACTATGTAAACTAAAAATATGCAGCGTTGTGAGTCATTTAAAAGCATACTGTATAATCACATTGTTGCCATGAGTCCTCCTCCTCTGACACAAACCAACATCGTTGCTGTCCTCTCACTTTCCTTTCACCTCCCACTTACGTGCCACCATCTTTTAAACATTAACTCGCTACACGTTTCTTCTGACTGCATGCGTCACTATCGATCACATGTTCAACGGTGAAGCCAAAGTAGAAAATGTAAAAAACAGAACATAGGGATAGATACTGTACTGTATGTGCTCCTTTGTTTTGTTTTTGTCACAGCTGGAACTGAATCGTTTTTTTCTTGCGTTCTCGCCATCTGTCCAACTCCTCGATTCATCTTTGCCGACTTAGCTTCACCATGAAGAGTAACTGGGCCAAGTCCTGTTAGTTATTTTTTTCTACACTGAAATATGAATAAATAAATACAAGTAGGAAGAGTAAATGAAGATGTATGATACTATATAAACTTTGTGTGTGACATGCACATTTACAAGCAAGCAAAGTACTAATATGCGCTAATTATGTCAGTGGAGATTAAATAGAAACCGCTTTAAATAATTACCACGCAGTGTGGACTTACTGTGTTGCCTATTTTAACTGGTTCCTTGTCACAAAGAGAGCAATGATAGATTAAAAGACTTCATTTTAAAGATGAAACTTTCCTGAACCAGATCAATAAATGAAGGAAAATGTCACACTTTTATGGGACTAACTGAACACAAGTTTGTTCAGCTGTGTGCAGAAATCTTGAGCCAATCTCATTTCTTTAGATTAGAAAAATGGGACATTGAAACATGTGCAAACATACAGTAGAAATAGAGTATAACAAGCTTAAAAGTCTTCGTTTATCACCTGAGCTTAAGCTCTCTTACACAACCTCTCTTGTCTTTTGTTTAAACAGTCTTCAGGAATAGTTCTCCAGGCCTCCTGCAGGACATTCAAAGCTCGTCTTTGGATTTTTCTGCCTTTTTTTCTGATCTCTGACCAGATGACCCCACACTGGTTCAATATTGCTGAGGTTCTGAGGAGGTCAATTCATGACCGATCGTAATCCTTTGTGTGTTTTTCTATCCAAGTATGCTTTCACTGCAGGGCAGCGTGTTTGGGATCAATGTGCCTTCCAGGTGATACTTTTCTGCATTGTAAGTCCATCAATTTTGACAAGATCCCCAACACCACTGGCTGAAATGCAGCCCCAAACCACAGATGGTTCACCCCATGAATTAGGTTCCCTTTTTATAGGTCAGTGTCGTGTTGTTTAACATTTAAAAAAAGGAAAATGGTCAGGTAGGAGGACGAGACTGAAAATGAGTGAAAAACTACTCCACTGGAGAACTAATATCTTAAACCACAGCCTTATTAAACCCTTTATGAAATAAACAGTAATATTTGTAACTTCTACTACTTTTGTCCCAGAAAAGGAACAAACCAACCAACATGTGTGACCACAGATCTCCATGTTACTGTTATGTAGTGTCCTTAAGGCTGCAGCTCTAACACAAATTAATAATTCATTTTTTCTTTCTAATATTGTCTACTACTGTGGAGCTCAATTGGAAAACGTACCGATGCCCATTATTGCAGAAAAAAGAGGCTAATTCTGTTTTTATGTGGAAATATGCTCACGTGTACCCTATACATACATGTGCGTGTGTCTATACATCCATTTGCATCAGCTCACATGTTGTGCCTGCCAGTGGGTCCATCTGAGCGAAAATGTTTCCGTGCATTATAGGTCAGTGTCGTGTTGTTGGCATATGTTAGTGCATACACCAAGGAGCAGTCTCAGCAGTGGGGTTATTCAATGTCGGTTAAAGCTTGAGCATTGAGTGGGTGGGGTAAAAAGGTAATGGGAGGAGCTCTTAAAGCCTGCACACAGACAGAGTAATGCAGCAGCCTGTGTATGGGAGCAATATAAAAGCTGTCACCTAGCAATGAGGGCGAAATGCCTCAGGCAAATGGTGGATTCAAACCTCGGACCTTCTTGCTGTGAGTCAACAGCGCTAACATCCAGACCTCCATGCTTTCCACTCTTTAAGTTTGCAAATAAAAACTTTTTCTGACATGATTTAATGGACGTCCTGACCCAGAAACATAAGATATCATGGTCCTGGGTCTGACCTTGCGTTTTTGACTTTGGACTATCAATTGTTTTTTTTATCATCTGTAGGACTCCTCCTCAAATATCTCCCAGTTTCCCTGGTTTGGCTTTATAAACATTGTTCCTATGTTCGCTGGTTATTGGAGAGTTGTTTTCTGTTAATCACTTCCATCATCTGAGTCTACTTTTGGGGTCCACTCTCTCCACTACAATATGACTTGAGGATATGATAAGCTCTTGGTATGCTGCATGCTCTGCAAGCTACTTCAAGGGGAAACTGATTGAGAACTGGAAGAAAATTTGACACAAGCGAAACATGGACACGAGGAGTTCAGCTCGCTGTACAAGGAAATAATAAAAGGACCTACAGTGTACTGTAATTCAGCCCCCACAATAGGGAAATACCACCAGGAGCTATAATGGATCAGACACTCCCATCTATTCAGCTCTGTTGGAACAGGATTGCAGTTGTAGTGATCCCCTTGTTATGAAAAAATACATACATGCTTAATTTTTCTCTTGAGGCAAATCTGCATTAAGTTAGATATTTAAAATGCAAATTACCAACAATTAGCTTCACGCTTACAGAAATGAGCCGGGAATATATATGCACAGATATAATGGTGTTATTGTTGTCTGTTTGCTCACAAGGGGCGAGGGAAATGAAAAGACGTGTGGATTCCGGTAAAAATCAGTAGGCACCGTTAACTGTGCGTACACGTTACTGGCACAGCAGAACAGTTGCAGAAGGACACAACCGGGCACAGCGCTGTGTGCGTCTGCAGTGACTCAGACTGGCTGCGTAGGCAAGGATACTCATCACTCAGGCCTGAATCATTCTGCCAAAGTCTCCGATCTAGTTGTTGTCAAGTGGCCTTCTTGTTCAGCGTTAGTGGTTTCCAAAGTATCTCGGGGAAAGAAAGGCAATTTCCACAAAACATGATCCATACCGCTACAGAGCCTCTGTTGGTGAGTCAGGTAATTCTCTCATCTGTTGTTCTATAATTTTTCCCTTTGCCATATTGAACCAAGCTGATATCCATCATCCCAAAACAGCACCCCACTCATGCAGGCGCAAATCAATTTCCCTTCAATTTTCAGAGGTGCTGACTGCAGATATTTCACGCTACTGTCAAAAACTATTCTTGAGGGGCTTTTTGCAGTAGATTAAGATATTGTGGGGGTGGGGGGGGGGGGGGGGGATCTGCAGCAGCTTCAAGTGAAAACTAAGGACAGACTGTTGATGAAATCCTGAACTGAAATATATTTTCTTGTTAGTTTGCAATATTTTGATTTCTGGCAGCGCAGAAACAGAAATATTGTACAATTTTATGACAGACTGTATATAAAAACGTCATTTTGAAGCCTTGGATTTGGCATTTTAGATGTTCCCATCATTTTGAAACCAGACTTGACAAGCAAGAGTGGGCTCTAATGGAAAAACCAGGGACAAGGCAGGCTAACACCTTATGACTTATCAATTACAAGGCAGCCCTCCATCAAAGCTTGCTTTATTGTCTATTTCCTGTAACAGGAACTGAAACTCCCAACTGAGACCATAAACTCGTGAGGGAAGTGTTCACTGAGGTCATAAACCAAGTTAGAAGGGGATGTTTTCCCTTCTTCTATACATTTCTATAAATCTGGACTTCTTTTTCAAAGCCAGGTGATTCACCCTCTCCTGGCCAATAGAGAAAGTGGATTTGCTTCACTTTTCAGGCATTCAGACAAGCAGATCAATATACACGTACTTACACATGCCCACTGTTTCAGAACACTGCAAATTTGTTTGGATTTGTTATTTGAGAAGAACAAAATGAATCCATTTTTTTTTTCAAAGTGTCTAACAACAGATCTTTCTGGTTTAATTTCCCCGAACCTCAACTGTGGTCCTACATGACTCAGAGCCTGGGGGCAAAACAAAGCAAACACTAAATGAGATTTTTCAGTGATCCCACATTTTCCTTCAGCAAACACTGTACCCACACAGAGAGGCACACATGCATACACACAGGCGTGCACAGACACAAACACACACACCTTAAAGGCTGTTTCGTTGTGATGCTTTTGTTAACTGCTCTGAGATTCTGCACTACGATCGTGACTATATTAAAAAGGTCTCTTTCCTGTTGTTGAACACGGATTTCCACGCAGAGGGAGAGAAAATGAAGACGTGGATAATAAGAGCAGACAAAAAGAGTGACCGACCAACTGACCCAGAATTAGTAGCAGTGTATTTACTAGAGAAATTATGTCAGCAAGCTTCTTGTCTCGTTGTAATGTGCCACATTAATCAAATAACATTTTACTAAGTTTAAAAAAAAATTTTTTTTAAATCACAGATTTCAGCATCAGCCAGAAGACAGACAGACAGACACACACACACACACACACACACACACACACACACGTTTCGATTATGAGCTTTCAAACGTGGTAGTCTTTTTATTTTTAATTTAGTTTCCAAATCACAACAAATTACACACAAACCTCTGAAGTATTGACAAAACAATGAAAAAGAAAGCGATTATTTAAAATCTGTAAACATGAGGTGGATGATCAGTGCAGCACTGTGCCAGGTGAGGCTGATGCTTCATTGTGAGCATGGGGATAGGGGGGTACACTGCTGTAAGCGTCTGAAATTTATGTTTTAGTGTTTCAGACGACTTTTCTTTCACTTCTATAAACTTAACAACTTAAATCGAATCTCTGCGTACATGTCGCTCTGCTTTTGCTGCTATAAAATATCCATCTCACCGCCTCGGAGTAACAACAAAATTGTGATCACACCACCGTTATGTATTTGCAGACCTTGTAATTTACTGATGATTTCTATCACTATGTGCTTGGAATAATGTTGTGAAAGGGTCTCTGATGTTTTTGGGGTTTTTTCCATATTAACTCCAAGAGAATCTGTTGCACAGGTTCAAGCTCCCGGCTTTGCACAGGAGTTTGTGCTTTAACATGAACAGCTGGTCCAGCATCATCGGCTGGATGATAAAAACATAATGCAAGATTAACATGTCAGACTAAATTATCATATATATTAAACATTATTTGTTGGCTAAACTCAAACAGGTTGTTGTGGATTTTGCATTTCACAGGCTTTTAAAAATGACAGCCACTGCAGATTCCCATTGGATCCAAATTAAGGATGCCACTTGCAACATTCCCATTATCAGACTTGGAGAAACACTAATCCTGTTTAAACAGGGATTAGCATGTATTTCTGCCTGAAGTTCTCTGCAACTAAATGAGGAATTAACAAGCTTCATACAAAATAACACATTTTCACACTGTAACAAATAACATTTGGGACATCTGGGGCACTAAAGTCCATTTTTACACCGAAATCTTGATTCAAACAGTCTGTCAGACACACCAGAGTGCACACATACAGATGAGCCTAAAAGCTGTAACGACTGCTGGCAGAGAGTCAAGACCTAGTTTTAACAGTTCACCCCCAAACTAAATTACCATTATTATTTTTATTTTATTTTTATGTTTCTCTGGCCTGCAGTGCTATTTATGCACTCCCATATGGAAAAGATATATATAAATCTTATAAAGTTTTTATCTGTCTTGTATGAAACTTGTATGAAAAGCATATGGATCTTATATGTGAAAACACATATAAGATCCCTTGAAAAATTATATAATGAAACTTGTATGTTTTGTATACTTACTAAAAAAATATATGAAAGTAATGAGAAAGTGGCCACTTTCATGAGTAAATCATATATGTTTTTACTATTTCTTTTCCATATGGGCTGTCCAGGCACGAGTTGCCAAGTTTTGTGGTTATCAGCTGTAGAGATGTCTGCTTTCACTTGGATATAATGGAACCAGATGGCACTTGCCTTGTGGCAAGCATCAAAAAAATCATTTGAAAGCCTCGGCAGAATGTCTCTTTTCAGAAATCATAGATGGAATTTTTCTTCTGCAGAGTGATACAGTTTCTGTGAGCACCACAGCCCGGGGATTATTTGAATTATGTGGCGAACCCTTTAATACAGAGGAACAGTAATGAGTTTGCAGTGTGCATTATTAAGATGTACAAATTAGGAGAAGTGTACCACATCAGCAGCTGTTAAATAAAACTCAGCATATCTGTCTGATGTCTAGAAATATGGCAGCTATTGCCACCTGTACGGCATGTCTGTTGCTGTGACAAAGACCACAAGGCTGATCTGTTTCTCTGTATTGAGAATCATCCCCGAGCAGCAGAGGATCAGCCAGTGACATGAGGACAGGACAAACAGAGCCACCTCAGATATACTGTATCTAAGTGGTGTTGTCACCAGATGATTTGTAGATCGAGTCCCTGAAGCAATTTGGAAAACACAAGCGAAGAAGTGGAATGAGCATACACGATCACTGCCAGCTGTGCACATATGAGTAAAATTAAAAATTAAATATGTTTTCCTTCCAACTGTAGACAATGTACAAATAACAAAAACTCACCATTTAGCAATAACAAGAGGCTCTTTGTTGTGTTTTCTTTTAAGCTGTTTGTTCAACTAATCCTTATTGGCTGCTTTATACATTAATTAGGACTTCAATCAATAAAGGAGATTAATACATGGGCACACACTCACACACTTTCAGACAAGCCAGAGAGTCTGAAACAAAACAATAATAGTAATAAATCAAGAAATTTTACAAACTTTACTTTACAACAAAATTAGGAGCCCAAATGGAAACATACAGCCTTTATGAGATCTTTTAATCTATAAAGACAAAGAGGCAACATTGCTGTCAAGCAAAAAAAGTTGATGTAATCTCCTATTCAGGCAGTCTAATTCATGCAGCCTATAGCAGGGAATGCCAAACAATTAGTCTAGACCTTTATTAATTATTTAAACATAAGGATTTCTTTCATCTACTGGGTCACGGTCGGTACGTTAGAGATGCATGATATCAAATTGCCATGCTACAAGGGAGAAACCTCAATATGTCTTTAAAAAGCACAGAGAAAATTACAGTAAATGATAAGGTGCTAAGCGACCAAGAGAAAGGCTATGGAGGCATATCACGCAAAATAGACTACTTAGGTGTCCTGATGACTCTGTGTTGCTGAAGTCCCAGTTATTACTTATCATTCCAGTTAAAAACCATTGCAATATAAATAGATGGG
>NW_005187404.1:1112020-1141959 GCF_000239375.1 Pundamilia nyererei
CGACTTTGTTCCAGTTTTGAGTTTTGGCCCACTGTGTATTTGAGTTTGACACCCCTGATATAGAATAAACAACTGCATGTATGCCTGTATTACTGTAACATCACCAATCAGGGTGGCACTGTGGTGTAGAGCTAAGCACTAACATGCATGTGTCTTTGTCTGATTCTAAAGTAGCTGTAGATGTCTGTCTGTTTGTGTTACGCCTGTGATGGACTGGCGACCTGCCAGGGTGTACCCCGCCTCTCACCCAACGACAACTGGGAGAGGCTCCAGCTACCCGACTACCCTGTGAGGAGTAAATCTGGTAAAGCTAAAGGTACGGTTTTCTGTGGTACTCCCAGCATAACTTAAAGAACACTTGACTCTTTGTAATAAAGACTACAGTCTGCAGTGCTTCGAGCACTTCTGCTAGATTGCTCCCTGGAAGTCACATTTTCACTTGCGTTTCTGCATCTCTGATGTATGCTGGATCTTCTCCACTGTGTTTAAAATGTGACCTGAATTTCCGTCCGGGACGAAATTGCAAAAAGCCAAATCTGGCAAATCACACTAAACTTTTCAATGCACTTTGAACAAGTGCAATGGCATGCAACAACAGTTCTGCAGATTCTTCTCACTGAGGAGTTTTCAGTTGAAATTAGCACTGACAGTCCAACCCCAGGGAACTGAGGACCACCTGGCCCTGCACCTGACCTGATGTGCTGCTGGGGCCTGGCTCTTATTATCACTGATGATCCTAAACATGAAAGTTGGGTCAGCTTGACATGAACGTTCACCACAATAGTCCAGATGTGCTTCTGCAAGTGGTTAGTATACAAGGAAGAACTCTAAAGACAACAGCAGGGCTGAAAAGTGGTCCAGAGGTGCACAAGGAAATGAGTTCAAAGAGAATAGAAGCAAAATTCAAACCAGGGGTGCTTTTTGCTTTTGATCTCATGAAGAAATCAGCTGAAGATCTCCAAATGATGTCTGATGCCAAAACAAAGTATCTAGTTGTTTATTTGCCTGACCCAGAACAGAGAGACCCATGAGAAAGAAAACAAAAAGCTTTATCTTGGGGTAAACACACATTGTAGATAATCAGTTCACCCACCCTCTACTTGGTAAAAAAAAAAACCCTGTTTAAAACTCTCCCCAAAGAGACTGTTGCTGCTGAGTGGAACACATGCAAGCAAGGTTTCACTTCACCATGATTAAAGGAGGACAATATATTCACTTTAATAGGCTGCGATGACCCTCGGGGGTTTCCATCATGGGTAAAGCTGTAAACTAAAGTGGAACTTACACAATGAAACACCATCAAAAATCACTGACGGCCAAAAAACTCGCATCTGCAAGACACAAAAGTAGACATGCAAACAATCTGCAAGCTGTTGAATAAACACACACAATCGCATTTGCAAGCAATAACGAGACAAATCGCAGCGTGTCAAAAATCTCTTTCAAAACATCCACAACATAGTACTGACACAAGTTCAGAAACTGAATTGAATTTTACTCATGTGGAGAAAAGTCAAAGCCAGCACATTTTCTAGCGATCACAGTGCTTGTTGGGGGAACTGAAGTGTGTGGGCCACAATCAGTAAATCCTTCAGAACAGCCGACCAGAAATGCTCTGATGGGATTTTCTTTAAGTTATCGCTTTATAGACTTGATTGAACACATGTGCACACAGACTCTCACACCACTAACACGAGTACAGGCGCAGAGCCACATACAGACATACCATAAACTGGTGGACACAGGCGCATGCACTCCCACATACAACTGCATGCACACACACACACACACTGTGAGTGCACACACTGTTAGAATGAGCATCTTAATAAATGTCATAAAGCTGCTGTGGAGCGTAAAAGTCATAATATACCAGCACAGGCTTTTCTAAGAAACAGTCAAGCCTGGCCGGTTCTACGTACAGCACATTATTATTACTCACTGCTGTTTCCACGCCGTTATCACTGCATATTTATAGTTCTAATAAAAAGAAAACCGAAATGAGCTATGATTCTTAATCATACTTTTTTATAGATATAAAAAAGGTGGAAATGTCTTTTCACACAACAAAACTGAGGCTCTGTAAACTGACACTGCTCAGGGGGGAAACCCAATCAAATTGTATCAGATTATGGTTTTTGTTATTGTTCTAAATCTCTCTGATAACCTTTATACTGAACACACTTAGAGCTGCATAATATTTATTTTATTTGTCTGTAATATATCTTTCGCTAGGTTGTCTAATTAATTGATAAGACCCTATACCGTATACTGTGCAGTGTACAAGGAGACCGGCTGACATCCAGACTGCTTCACTATTTAAATTCAGCCTCCGTGTCCCTTTGAAGGATCAACAATTGTCTTCAGCGCTTTGATTCAGTTCTTCACAAACTAAGTTAACCTTCGCTAAACTAAGGTTGACTTTACAAAAGGTTTACAGCTTAAACACCGTGAGGAAAGTTGAGCATTCACTAAACTGACATAGAAAACAAGATGCATCCAGTACTGTGTAACTGAAGCTGAAATCTGCACACCAGAATTATTCAATATATAGGAAAACTTGTGTTCCAGCACTTATGTCTCCTTGTAATACTTTCTAAACACTTCATGATTGATTTGGGCACAATAGAGTTTCTCATATCTGCTAAAATAAATGTCAGTTAGTCGATATGTCGGTGAGTCTAGCATGGAAGTGAATTAGTTTATGTAAGTCCGGCAGCATAGTCACCAGAATAAAAAGGCTTGTGGTGCTTCCTTACCATGGGATCAAGCTTTCTTAACAAGCCTGCACCACTTGTACCTCACTTCATTAAGTACACCTTACTAGCACTGGATTAGTCCCTCTGTTGCCTTCAGAGGTCCTTGTATTCTTCATGACATAGATTCAACGAGGAGCTGGAAACATTCCTCAGATGACAGCATCACACAGTTTTGTCAGCTGCACATCCATGATGTGAATCTCCTGTTCCACCACATCCCAAAGGTGCTCTACTGGACTGAGATCTGGTGACCGTGGAGGCCATTTGAGTACAGTGAACGCATTGCCATGTTCAAGAAACCAGTTTGAGATGATTTGAGTTTTGTGACATGGTGTGTTATCCTGCTGAAAGCAGCCATCAGAAGATGGGTAGACTGTGGTTACAAAGGGATAGATATGGTGGGCAACAACACTCAGGTAGGCTGTGATCAAAGCTCAGCTGTTACTAAGTGGCGCAAAATGTGCAAAGTGAAAAAGCACCAGCCTCAAGCATTGATACAAGAAAGGAAGGATCCATGTTGTTTCTGACCCTACCATCTGAATGTTGCTGCAAACGGAGAGACTTATCCAACCTGGCAACCTTCACACAAAGCCTATGCTTCGTCAGTTTCATGTTCTTAGCTGACAGGAGTGACACCTGGTGTGATATTCTGCTACAGCAGCCCATCTGCTTCTAGGTCTGACGTGTTGCATGTTCAGAGATGCTCTTCTGCATACCTTGGTTGGAACAAGTGGTTATTTGAGTGACTGTTGCCTTCCTATCAGCTCAAAGCAGCCTGACCATTCTCCTCTGACCTCTAACAAGAGCTTTCTGGATATTTTCTCTTTTTCAGATCATTCTCTGTAAACAATAGAGTTGGTTGTGCAGGGAAAATCCCAGTAGATCAGCAGTTTCTGAAATACTCTGGCCACCTGGCACCAACAACCATTCAAAGTCGCTTAAAAAAAATCACCTTTCTTCTGATGCTCAGTTTCTTATCCTGCATAAAAAATAACTTTACTCATAACTTTACACATCACAAACTCTTTATTTGATTACCTCCCTGCTTATGTCATAGAGGTATAAAACATCGGGGGAAAAAATGTGAAATTTTCACTTTTTATCCTTACAAATGGGTTGCCAGATTCGGTAATAAAATCTTGCATCCATCCACATTATTCATTGCTTCCTGAGCCAGCAGCACACTGCAGCAGACCTACTCTCAGGTTATACTCAGTAAAAAGCCTTTCCGTTCTAGTTTGTTTTCTGTTTTATTTGAGATTCGCAAGTTTAATTTGATGATATTTGTTAATGATCTTTGTTTTTACTCTTTAGCTCACTTAACTACAGCATGTGGAATAAAGAACATAAGGAAACAAGGAGATGACCTTTGGTGAGTTCATAAAAAGTACAGAACATGGTTTAAATTCTATTTTGCCTCCAGTGCTATCCTTTAAACCAGTCGCCAAACAGAACAAAAAACAGAAGCTCCACAGCGTCCTGCCACATTATTCTGACACCTGCCTTTTGCAACACCACCCTACTTCCCACAGCTTTGGGCCAACTTCTGCACAAACCTGCTAACTACTAGCCAAACGGCAGGAAAATTTGAAAAATTGTGACACAAACCTTCAATTTCAGAATAAAAGCTGTGCCTCACTACTACAGCCATCATGTTTCAATTGCTGCAACTTTTACCTTGAGGCACAATGGTCCTCATTTCTGGTTTGTGTCATACTTACTAGTGTTTAGCTAGTAGTTAGCGAGCCACTCTGCTAGCAGTTGTGCAGCACTGCAAGCAATTTGACAGAGTGACTCCCAGTAACCATTCACCAATTATTTGGGGAAAACACGTTTTTCCCGAGCAACCTGTTGTTGCCAGATGGTCATTGACCATCTCTATACCTGCTTGAATGGGATTTAGCAATCAGTTTGATACTGATGACTATCAACCTCAACCAACTATTTGCAAGAAGTCCAGGGATACATATTTTTCCTTCACAACTGTTCGCTAGCTGGCCTGTGTGACTTGGGCCTTAGCTGAACACCTAAAAAAAGGATTAATATTAAGATGTACCTTGTTATTACGCGTTGTATCCAAATATATTCTATTTTTTCATGTTTTTTGCTCATTGCAGCACAATTATTCACCACCTCATGGTGGAAGTTCATTGTTTCAAGTTTTCCCACTGCATCAGTCTGCACCTGCTGATATCCAGTGAAGGGTATGGGGTTAATTACAGTCTCTTCAGATATATAAGGTATTAAGGTTCCCATCGTAAGGTTTGCCAGGTGTATACCACATCTTTATCTGAAGAAGTAAATGTGATAAATTAGGTTTCAGATAAAAAGTGCTTGCTAAGTGATATGAAAAGAATAATGCTGTGCTGGGTGATTAAACACTAATGAACCCTATAATCCATTTTTCACAAACAAAATTACATCATTAAAAATGCAATATCTGCTGGGATTCTGTTGACCTATTTGTAAGCAATTAAAAAAATTCTAATCTGGCTCAAAAACAGTGCAACGTTTTTATTAAAGAAAGCTTATGGTGTATATCATACCATACCTTAAAGCACACACTCACTTATACAACATCAACCCTTTCCGACACCAGCAAACTATGGGAGAAATGGGGATAATTATAGAGGAATTATAGAACCAGGACAAAAGAAGGGGGTCATTTAGTAAAGCCACAATTAGTGTGCACAAATGTATCTCCATGCAGATGTCTGCAGAACTAATCACATGTTTCTTTAAAGGGAAACAAGCTGTGCTCACTGAATACTGTGGATTTGCACTAACATGTGGAACTGGAGCATGATAGAGAGGTGGACAGATGCAGGAAGAGATAAGGGAAAAGAGAAAACACAGACACACACACTTCATCATTGCTCCTGTTAGTGGGTGGGATATATTAGGGAGCAACTGAACATTTTGTCCTGTATTGGAAGCAGAAGAATGCTATCTCTAAAGTATGTCCAAAGTATCTCCAAAGCTGAAGGTCATGTTGTGTATTCCTGGTCTAAGGAAGAAACAGCTGTGATCCAACCACAGGGTCATTGGCAGACAAGGTTCATTGATACATGTAGGGAACAAAGGCTTTGATGCAACAGATGAGCAGTTCAAATTGTAGAAAAAGTTCTGATATAAAGGTGACAGAATACACAGTTCATTGCTGTTTGTTTGATATGCGGCTGAGTAGCCACAGACCGGTCAGGTTACCCAAGCTGACCCCTGTTCACTGCAGAAACTGCCAATTATAGACACTAACTGAAGTATGGAGTAATGGAAGAAGATTGCCTATCCTGATGAATCATTTGTTTTGTTTCTTTTTTTTTTTTTTTACATTGGGCTCACGTGTGTCACTTACCTGGGGAACATCTGGCACCAGGATGCACTACAAGCAGCAGCAAGTGGAGCCAGTTGGATGCTTTGGGTGATGTTCTGCTTGAAAACTTTGGGTCCTGCCTACCCAAGCATTATTGCAGACCATCTACTCCCTTTCATAGAAACAGTATCCTCTGATGGGGGATAATGCCCCGTCACTCAGCAGAAATAGTTTGAGGGGCACAACACAACCTCAGATTTCCCCAGATCTCAATCGTGCATCTCTGGGATGTGTTGGACAAACAAGACCAGTCCATGGAGGCCTGGTCTGGAACTTACAGGACCTAAAGGATGTGTTGCTAACATCTTGTTGCCAGATACCACAGCTCACTTTCAGTGGAGTCCATGTCTCAAAAGGTTACGGCCGTTTTGACAGCAAAGGGGGGATTAAGAGTTTGCACGTGTAATCCACCAGCAGGCAATAAAGCCATGCCAAGAAATGTGACATGTGAGCAGTACTGATTCTTTTAATTTCAGTAATGAGTTTCTGAGTTCTTATCAGTCCAGTTTTTAATGTCAGTCTCAAATCCAAAGATGCAGTTTCCAGGTGTAAGTTTTCAAGGAGAAGAAGACTTTCTCTACATGAAGAGATAAATGTTAAAGCCTTCAGATGCTAAGAAGGGCTTTACAATGATGCTGTGGGTTTTAAACTACAGCTGCCTTTTGTGCATTGCTTGAGGATGAGTGCAGCGAACATAAGAGGTCAAGCCTCTCCACAGGAAGATCTTATTCTGTCAGCTTTGATGTTGACACATTAAAAACTGGATGTGAAACGAGAGACGGAAGAAACAAATCCATCTTCTTCGTATTAAAGAATTAACCGAGGGAGTTTTTCACTAAGTCTGTGATTGAATACCTGTCTTTATACCTTCCTCCGCTGCTCACTCATCACACCCACTCACACTGTCGGGTGGTCTTTTAACACCTTCCACCCCACTCGCACTTTCAGTCTCCCTTTAATTCATCCGTGCTCTCCTCAAGAATCACTGTTATTATTCTGGATGTTTGCTGTTGTCACAGTGCATGTGTTCTCACATGTTGTATGCGGTTTCCAGCGTGTGCAGTTGTAATGGGGAGATCCATGCTAACCCAGAAATTCAAATTTACACTTAGTGCCACATCTGTTCAAGCTGCAATCACTAAGTTTGTGATACGATCATGTGGGCTAATTCTCTGAGTATTAGGACCAGGTTTTTCTTTAAGGTGAAAACAATACCATCTATGCTATTGCAGCTAAAAATCACAATACAGCATCCACACACACAATATGCATTATTGAATTCACACTCTGCAACTCAGCTTGCACAAACCAGTTGCCTCTTTCAAATACAGCCACAAAACATCCACCAAGTAAAAATCTTGCATGCATTAGACAAACCCACACAACAGAGGTTCCTGCAGTTATCCACATCTCCATGGAGACGGAAGTCAATTACTGTATATGGCCTTCATATAGAAACACACACACACACACACACCCTCATACACACACAGTTCATCTCCCCCAACACTACATATGCAAATATGATCGGGAACATTTCTTACTCATTCATCAGCATGCATAAAGGACATTATTGTTTCTTGATTATTTCCTTGTACTATTTCTAGTTTCAAAGCTTCAGCTTGTAGATTACAATAGTCCTCATCCAAAACACATTGCCGGTTCACACTTTTCTCTTTTCTGGATGGACAGCAGGATTTGATAATGTGATAATCAGGACATGATCACTTTTTAATCTTCCTCTTACACAAACATTGGCGGCTGGATTGATTGGCTTGCTGAGCAGTAAACACTGCTGCCGGGAACTGAACCCAAATCTCTCAAATGTTTATGCCTCTGCTGAATTGCAAGATACAGTCAGATAAAGATTTTACATCTGTACACCACCTTAATATTTTTTAGATAAAAGTATCAATATGTGATTGAAGTGCAGACTGACAGCATGGGCTTCACAGAGCAAAAGAAGAATAATCCAAACCTTCCTACAAAAGCAAAGAGTTTCTCAAAGCAAAGTAACGGGATGTTCTTTAAAGGTTAACACAGCTTGTAATCTGTGTTCCACATGGGCACACAGCCAATCAATCAATCAATTACAGTCTCTTGATATCAAGTCATTATGTGTGTAGGGTAAGACCAAGGAGCTGCCAAATGGCACCAGGACAAGCCCTGCTAGAAAGAGTCCTTCAGGAAGAAGCATGGTGAGAAGGTGAAAATTGCTGGTGCAATTATTCGGAAATGGAAGACATACAGAATGGCCATCAATCACCCTCGGTCTGGAGCAAGGACGATCATGAGAAAGGTGGTATATCAACCCAAAATTGCACAGGAGGAGCGTGTCAATAACCTGTAGGCATCTGGGAGAACAGTCACATAGAACACAATCGGTAACACACTACACTGTAATGGATTGAAATCTCGCAGCACTCTGCTCCAGCACCTGCTCAAAAAGGCACATGGACAGACCTGTTTTCAGTTGGACATCTAAATGAACAAAGGCTTGAGAGAAAGTGCTGTGGTCAGATGAAACCAATTGACCACCACCTAAAAGATTTAGAGAGTTTCTGCAAAGAAGAGTGGGACAAAATCCTTCCCAAGACGTGCAACTGCAAGAAGCATCTTAGCACTGTGTTTGCCAACAAGGGATTCTTCACCATGTCACGGTTTCCTTGAGGATAAAACACTTTCACTCAGTGACGTACAAATCCACTACCAACTTGGAGTTCTGAAAGTTGACACAGTACGCGCATTACACGCTTATGCTGCAGAGACTTGCCGATCACATTTTCGGCCCACTCTAAAGCATACCGTTATTCTTGACTCCTATAGGAACCACGATTTATAAAATGAACATTCTGTTGTATTCATTAAGAGTTAAAAGCCCACAACTTATTAGGAAAGTGTTTGAGGTTGTTATGAAACGGCTGTGTGCAGGCAGGAGAAGGACCCAAAGTGCAGACTCTGGAGACAGAAAGTAACTCAAAACAAAGCTTTAATGCTGAACTCAAAAGGGTAACAAAACTAGGAACACAAAATACACTTACACAGAGAACACACAGCTAGATAAGGGAAACACAGGGCTTAAATACATAGAGGAGCAATCAGGGAATGGGCAACAGGAGGGAGACACAGCTGGGGCAAATCAGGCCTAATGAGACAAGGGGAAGAAAAACCAGACACATTAACATGAGACATGGACTTTCAAAGTAAAACAGGAAACATAACACAGACTCACAGGCAAGCACTATAACAAAGGGAACAGAGACGTGGGACCAGGGCAGACACAGACACTGACTGGACGTGGGGATACTGCAGACAGGGGAGACAGCAACTAATGAACACAGACAGAAAAACAGAACACTAAAACTCTAACCAAACCCCACCCAGAGAACCTAAACTAAGAAAAATCCTAAAACCCATAAAGCAAAGCTAGAATATAATGAAATAACAAAATCAAAGAACCAAAAACACAAAACACTGGGTCGACGACCCAGGGACCCTAACAGAGGTCATATATCACAGAGCCTGAAGAGTTGCTTTCTAATAGAGATCTAAACATTAGACTTCTTTTGAATCCTCTGCTGCAGTAAAAATAAATAAATAAAATTGTAGTTTTAAAGCCTTTCCACATTGGCTTCATCTTTTAGACCCTGAAGCAACATCCATCTTTTATATGGAGTCTTTGGTGAGCTGACCTCTTCAATGCCCTTCTAGTTTTTACTCTAGTTTTTACTCTAGTTCTGAACTGTTCCCTTCACCAGCACAAAGCTATGCTAGAGGTGTGCTGTCAGTGCTGCTTGTTTGTCTGTTAAAAGATTATGCAACACCTTTCTGTCTGAAATCCAGGAAATCTGGTGAAGAGGTGGAGCAATGACCAGGCAAGAAAACAACATCACCTTCTTTAAAACTGGAAAAACTGAGATTTTGCCTTGGCAGCAGTGTGCTTTTTTAAAGTGGGGCATTTGTTGAGTTAAAGTTAAACACATTAATTCACTTGGTGTTTCACAGACAGTGTTCTAGGAACAGAGTTTGTTTATATTATAAATAATCTGTAATTATTAATTTTTAATACTGAACAAATGATAAAGTATTATAAACTGCCAAAGGAAAAATAATTTGAAAAAATGCACATCATGGTTTTCTCGCCTCCATTCATATTGTTCGTTTTGTCTGAATAATGTTCCAAAATCTGACCACATTCAATTTACTACAGTGGTTCTGGAAGGTCAAATGTACACAACATAAGTTGAATAAAACACAGTAGAAACAGAAACAAATGCTGCAAAAGCTCAACAAAAAAACAAAAACAAAATCCCCTGAAACACAAAGGAAGTGTTTTTGGGGAGACAACAATGAGACGGAACAGCTGCAGAAGTGACAAGCTAACATCAAACGGCTAACGCTAAACATGTACCTGAAGTATTATATGAATCACGCAATTAAAAACACATTAGCTTGCATCTTTTTCCACTCACAACAATCAACACACATGAATCCTCTGATTCTTTTAAGTCTCACAGTTCAGTCCTTCACGTGTTTTAGTTTCTGTCACTTCCAGCTGGTCCATCACATTATTGTCTCCCCAAAAACACTTCAGATGTGTTCTGCAAAATTTTGTTTAAACTGGAAAAAGGGCGACATAAATGGGTTAAATTTAAACTGTAAATGACCAAAAATCATGCAGATGTTTTAGGCTACAGCGACACATCAAAGTGAGATTTCTCCATGTAGAAAAGTATGTTAGTGTGTTCGTGCGTAGAGACGATCCGAGAGCCTTTCCTGCTCAGTCATCAGCAAAATGTGTAAAGCACAAGTGTACTGAAGTTAACATGTCTGCATTTCACGAGTGACTTAATATCATACTGGGCATGTGGATTTGAGTCCACCATGCAGATAACATGACATCATTCACAGGCTACAGCAGAATTGAGTAGCATCCATTCACCGTGGTAATAAGTAACGCCACTGTTCTCTGTACAGGAAGTGAAACGAAAAGACAAAGTGAGAGAAAGGTGATCAAAACAGAAAGATAGAGAACAGGAAACTCATCTGAAGTCAGGATAAAAAGAACATCTGCAAAGAAAATACTGCGAATGAATTAGTGTGCCCCACCTCTAATTCAAAAAGGAAGCCATCTATTATTTGTGTAGTATTTCATACAGGAAAAAGAACAAGCGCCCTGACGCACGCTGCAAAATCAGGCGGGCTTACACATAGTAATGTGCGAGACATCATTGAAGCTGAGGATTTGCTCAGGCTCAGTAATAATCAGTGTAACACCTTCCCTCACTTTCGATCTCTCAGTCATGTTTTTACGTCTCTCTGCATCACGATCTGATGGTAATTCGGCGCAGTTCCATTGTCATGTCAGCAAAATGTCGAACCTGATGTACGGGAGACAAAAAGAAGCCAACACTGTTTTCAAAAAGCTGAATGTTAATGTTGTCATTACAATACGCCAGAGATCAAAGCATGGCAGGCAGCAGTTGGTTGCAGAGTGATGTGCTCAGAGGTTTTTATCGCCTTTGATTTTTAAACTTCCACACTTATTTGAGCGAAAAGCTCTAAATCATTAACATTTTCCCAGGATCTGTGATTTGCAATAGAGAGAAAAAGAGGGGAAGTCATGCTGGAGAAATTACTAGAGCCCACAAAGAACTGCTTCTGACTGTTGTGTGAAATAAAGGTGCAGTTCAGCTCACATACCAATGATAGAAACATATTGCATGCCGGGCTTAGCTGTACTCACAGCCAGCAGCAGTAAAAACACCAGCTATTCTTGTTATGTTTAAGGCAATAAAAGTAACAAATGTTTTGTAGAGTAAATACGGTTTTGCTTGCACTCCCTAAAGCTGTTAAAAGCACAATTACTTTGAAATAGCACACTTATAAGCTTACACCAGCTATTTTAGCAGTTGCCACATGCTTTTAGCAGTTAAATACTAACAAAAATTCTCTCTGTACTCACATAATGTCAAGTAAATTGTTTCAAAGCTAACACCGTAATATATCTAAAACCAAGCACATTGCAGATCATCTCAGTATGACCGCCTCCTATTTCATGCACTTTTCTTTTCTTGTTATTGTGAGGTTATAATATTATTTTATGACACAATAACTCTTACAGACAGATCGGGGGGACAGTGTGATGCAGCCAGGAAGAGGCTTCGACAGCAGGCTTCTCACCCTGCATACTATCCTGGTTAATGCTCAACAGGAATGAACAATTCACAGCTGTTTTAAAGCAACCTTTAAATTAAAGATGTTTTGATTTAATATTTAATATGGCAGGTGGAACAAAGGTTAGGGTAGAGTAGTCTCAAGTTGTTGCAGATGGATGAGTGGGATTTTAAAGTTCAATTCGGGATCAAAATGCAAAGAATACTGCTGCATTAGGGAGCAATTAAGTGTTCGCATACCTGCATTTTGCACACATTTTTGTAAGTGTGCAGTTGTGAGAATACTTGAAATATGTCTTGTCATAAGACAAGATCAAGCTTATTTAAAAGTTAACTGGTGGAAGAGTGGTCCAAGTTCTTACTGGGGTTGATCACAATTTCCACCATCATTGCTGTTTATTCTTAAATCACATATTTTGTCTTTTTACACCTGGAACCATAATTTGAGCAAATCTGAGCTATTAGCCCATTTTATGGGCTAATAGCTTTACCTGTTCACCTGTTTAAGTCCACATTAAACAGGTAACCAGTAAATGCATGTTGAAAGTTAAAGCGCAAACAACAGAGGCTGCATATACAGTATTTTTTTAAGAACCCGTTTTTTATGGTGCCTTATAAAATACTGTTTTTCATCTCTCAAATACTGAATTATGCACTCGATTTGACAAAGATCAAAGTGAACTATTTCATACTCCTGTTTTGTTGGTCAAGATTTATGCTCCAAATTTTGACAACCCTGATTTTACAAACAATCTATTTAGCACTCTTCCTTTTCTTGACACCCATTGTTTAATTCTCGCTGGGGACTTGAACTGTGTAATGAACCCGACACTAGACCTCTCCTAACCTCGTGTCTTTACTCAGTCCTCTATGTCCAAATCAATCTCTGACTTCAGGTCTCAGACTGGGTTTGTAGATCCTTGGAGGACGCGAACAACACCAATCTTATTCCCGTATAGATTGTTTTTTTGTTGATGCATAAAGTCACATCTTCTGAATACCACCCAATCGTTATATCAGACCATGCTCCACTAAGCCTTGATATAAACTTCACTGGTAGACCTCGCTCCTGGTAGACCTCGCTCCTGCCCCTCTTGGAGGTTCAACACTCTCCTACTATCAGCTGATTCATTCAACCAGTTCATTCTATCAGCAATCGATGACTTTCTTGCCTTTAATAAAAGCGATTCAGTCTCCTCCTCATTATTATGGGAAACACTGTAGGCATATCTGCGTGGCCAGATAATTTCTTATTCAGCTAATCTTAACAAAAACTCCAAGGTAGCAGAAATTTCAGCAAAAGTTCAGGACGTTGACAACCAAAATGCCATTGATCCATCACAGATGTTATTGAAGCAACGACAGGATTTGCAGACTGAACTTGATCTCCTCACAACAGACAGGAACGTCTTTTGATTCGATCGTGTGCTACCTACTACGAGCATGGTGAAAAGCCGAGTAGACTTCTGGCACACCAACTGAAACGCAGAGCCAGCTCTCGCACAATTTCACAAGTTAAAGACCAGTCTGGCAATCTGGTTTCTGACCCTGTCTCTATCAGTGGGATTTTTAAGAGATTTTACTGCAATCTGTACAGCTCTGAATCACAGTCAGTTTCAGATGAGATGCCTTCCTCCAGAATTCTGACCTTTCCACAGTAAATAAATCAGTTTCTGATAAGCTTGATGCTCCTATTAAAATAGAGGAAAGTACAATTTTTTCTGCTCATTGTCCCTCGTCTCCTGAGGTGATCATTTCTCTAGATGCAGAGAAGGCCTTTGATCGGGTTGAATGGGATCTTTTTGCTGTACTGACTAGGTTTGGGTTTGGAGAAAGGTTTGTGTCTTGGATCAAACTTCTTTATACATCCCCTCAGGCTTGTGTCATCACCAACTCCAACTCAGTTCCATCTGATTATTTCCCACTATGCCGTGGCACTCGACAGGGGTGTCCTCTTTCTCCCCTTCTCTTTGCTTTAGCCATAGAACCTCTTTCTGTTGCTCTGAAATCCCTCCCTTCCTTTCATGGAATTATCTGAACTTAAGGTATCCCTGTATGCAGATGACCTTCTTTTGTATGTAGCTGACCCCATATGTAGTCTTCCTCCAATTGTATCTGTCTTGGAAAAACCCAGCTCTTTTTCTGGCTATAAAACTAATTTGCTCAAGAGTGAATGTTACCCTGTAAACTCTTTGGCGTTAACACTTGAGCAGTCTGACATTCCTTTTAAGCTCAGCCCCTCGGGGTTTAGGTACTTGGGAATTAATATTACACGAACTTTGCCTTTACTGTTTTCTGAGAATTTTGCCCCCCTGGTCTCACAATTTGCATTAGATTTCCAGAGGTGGAACTCCCTCCCACTGTCACTAATTGGCAGGATTAATATTATCAAAATGAATGTGCTACCCAGATTTCTCTTTCTATGTCAGTGTATCCCCCTATTTCTGCCCAAACAGTTTTTTAAGTCCCTGGACCAAATGGTTTCTTCTTTTTGTGGAAAGGAAGAGCCCCTAGACTGAGGCTCTCTTTATTACAACAGTTTACCTCTAATGGGGGTCTTTCCCTACCAAATTTTTTAATGTACTTCTGGTCTTCGCATATTCATAATCTGACCTACTGGCTAAATTCACCTAACCTGATTTGGTGTAAACTTGAAATTCAGTCAATTTTTCCATATTTTTCACTTGCCTCCCTCATCTATTCATCACTGCCTGTTAAAACATCTTCTGTTGCTTCAAATCCCGTAGTGCTCTCTACACTTAAGATATGGTTTCAGTTCAGGTCGCATTTTAAATTCATATCCCCCTCTACCAGATTACCATTGTGAAGGAATCATGCATTTTCCCCTGCCACTACCAACGCCGCCTATTTGATGTGGCACGAAAGAGGCATAAAAACCATGAGAGCCCTTTACAAAGATGATGTCTTTCTTAGTTTCTCAGAGCTATCCTCAAAATTTAACCTACCTCCTTCTCACTTGTTTCTCTATTTGCAAATTAGACACTGTGTCTCATCACTGTTTCCAAATTTCCCTATTCTCCCTGCTGATCCTCCATTGGGTTGACCTTCTGCTTTTTAGGCCTAATCAAAAATCACCTCTATCAAATATATATTGTATGCTTATGGCGACTGAATCTGACTCATCAGGTAAAATCAGAACCGCATGGGAGTGTTTGAATCATGGTGGGATAAGGTGAATCTTATCATGTACATTGTGTGTTAGGCTACAGCTTATACAGTTTAAAGTAATAAACAGAGTCCATTTCTCAAAATCCCGTTTATCTAAAATGTTCCTTCAATTATAGACCAATGTGACAGATGTCACACCTCCCCTTGCAATCTAAGCCATATGGGCTTTTTTCTGTTCGAGTTTGAACAAATTTTGGAGTGATTTCTTTTCTGTACTTTCGGAGGGTTTTGGAATTCAGATCCGAGAAGAACCTCTAATTGCTATTTTTGGAGTTCCAAAGACCCCTCTTAATTTAACTCCCCAGCAAAATGAGATCTCGCCCTTTTGTTCCCTTATTGCTAGATGCTGTATTTTACTTCTTTGGAAATCTCCCACGCCTCCATCTGCATTGCAATGGCTTAATACTGTCCGGACATTCTTGGAGAAGGGTGGAGAAGATCTCACTCACAGTGAAAGGTAGTTCTGCAAAATTTATCCACAAGTTGACACCCTTTGTGGAATATCTCAAATCTTTTCCTTAGTACAATGCAATTTACCCACCCTACGATTAGATTGAAAAGAATTTGAAATTTACTCCTTTTTTTAAGGTAGGCATAGGATTTAAGCACCCCCCTCCCCTTTTATTATTTTATTTTTATTTTATTATATTTTTAATTCTGTTTATATAGTGTTACATTTTTATTTTTTATTTTTTATTTTTTATTTTTTTTACTTTATTTTATTTATTTATTTAATTTTTTTTTTCTTTTCTCCTTTTTTTTCTTTCCTCAATTTTCTGTTCTTCTGTTGGTATGATGTTTTTTTGTATTTTAATTTCTCTTTTGTTTAACAAGAAAAAGTTAAAATGATTGGGAAAGAAATGTTTGAGAAAATATGTCATGTAAGATGCATACAATACAATGTATATAAGTTTCTATAATCTCTTGATAAAAAAAAAAGATCAAGGTGAAGTATTCACAGTTTGATTTATGGCTGCTGCTAGCAGGGACAAATGGTGCGATGCACAAATGTATATAACTTCACGTTTCCTGACCAGCGGGACCACAATCACAGTTAATCCTGGAAAATGCAGCAAAAGAGCTGTCAGGAGATGTAGTGTGAAAGAGACAGGCATCCTGAGGGGATCAGCTGTTACACATACACACACACATAGAGCATTTTGGCTGATGGACATGTGGTTTCAACACTGGCATGGCTGTCAGGACGCAGAGAGTTTTAGCTGGAGGCGAGAGAGAGAGCTGTGCAGCTTTGTTCTGCTTTTTGAAACAATTTTCAACTTGTGTGGTTTGAAACAATGTCAAAGGAAGCGTAGTAATTTTTGCTTTTTGTCATACATCCCACTACAGCTTACACAGTGACAGTGTGTGTCCCCTCTGAAACCTACAGCACTTTCCACACCTGTATCTTCTATAATTAAGAGGAGAAGAGGGTCAAGAAGAGTACCAGCATATAACTCAATCGATTATTGATCAATGACCCTGTGATTATTCATGGTTTATATTTAACAGGCAAACATTTTATCCATTATGCAGTACTCTTCAAAAGTCTCACGCTAGTCTTCATTTTTTTTATATTTTGCTGGGAAAATGTGAAATATGTGCAGCGATTTATTGAAACATGCACAAACATAGATGGGTGATTTTTTTTTAAGAAGCAGCAATTCTAAAAAGTTTAAAAGTCAATATTTAGTATGAGCACCTTTATACCTTAACACTTTCTTAGGCATGCTAGCTGTAAGTAGTTTCTCCAGAGTGGAAAGTCTCTGAAAGTCTTCAGACTTCAGAAAGTTGGAGAACTATTGCTTAAGTCCATTTTAAAAGATTACAAAAGACTCTGGCTCCCTGGAAGCATGTCTGACTCAAAACCTTTGCACACAACTGTATCTCTTCCTGGTTTATGTGAACTTGGTGCACGAACCTTCAAGAAATCAAGCAAACGTCCTGCTGCTGTTAGGATGGCAGAAACATCAAAATTAGCTAAATGTTGCACTTTAACTTGAGAAACCAAAAACAGATTTAACAACTCGAAAGAGAACAACTTTGTGGTAATTGCTAAGAAGCTTGTTTCTGGGATGAAGGATTAATTACCAGCTTGTAGAGGGACTAATGAATCCTTGGAGGATCAACACACTGATAACCACGAGCACTAATAACACGGGTAGTGCGAATAAAGTCTTTTTTTTTGCTTACATGAGCTAAAACAGTTGGACACCAAACAGAATAAGAACCTTAGCAATCCAAAAACATCTGCAATACTGGGCTACTTTACTTACACCAAAACAATACACCAAAAACAATGACAAACCATCCAGGAACATCCCTTTTCTGAGTGGCTTCTGTCGTGTATCAGAACTGCTTACAGAACAAAATGACTTTGTATCCATCAGATGTTAGTGACAATGGTATCTGCCTGTGCAGCTTCCCTTTAAAAACATCTGGAAACTATTGTAATAATAGTCAACAGATCTTTATCGATATATACCAAGGTGTCAAAACCTTTCATTAAATCTACAAGAGATGTCTCCAAATGTCATCTTTATGGGGGTAAAAGTTGACCATGCTATTCTCAACTCTGGTACATCTTGTTCTCTCTCCAAAGGTGTCAAATAGTGCTGCTTTATCACAGCAGTATGAAACACATACAAAAGTCGTCCTTTAGTCTGTCTGTGTCAGCACTGGATGCACAGACACTCCTATTTAACAGAACAACAGAATCTACCTATGGTTAGGTTTAGGTGGTTTGATTTAAAATTCAACTTTTCATTGTTTTTTTACAAAAACAAAGAAAAAAGAAAAGGAAAAAAAGCCAAATTATCAAATGCCCCGGACCAAATGCCCAAAAGTGACGAGCTGGAACTGGGCTCAGTATCTAGCATGCTACTGGGATCTAATTAAAGAATAACAATGAACGACAAAGTCAGCTGCCACTGACTGTGTGATATATTTTGCACGGCTACCCACAGCGAGCTGTTATTCTTATCAATTTTTGTCACATATGAGATAAAAGGTTTGAAGTCAGCACCAGTTTCAGCTGCGGACCTGTCGCTATAATTAATATTAGCTCCTATCAGCGCCTCACAGGACGCTCAAGGACAGAGAAACAGTTCACAGACAATCACACTTTGTTATTCCTCCCACAGTTCAATATGATAAGCACTCATAGGGATTTACTTGTATAATTTGTACATTTGACACACCTCTTTCTTCTCTTTTTCATTTTTGCCTCCCTTTTTGCTTTTCTATGCTCCTCTAATCATCCCAGCATCACTTGAGTGATTTAAATAGCGGCTTTTGCTACCTTTGAAAAGACCCACCCGTCAAACCCCCCATGAAGGCTCCTTAGAAGAGATTTATTTTATTATTTAAATTATGCCATTTAGCAGTGATCTAGGGGAATATGAAAGTACAGTAGTTGTGAGGCTTGTTTAGCTTTTTTAGGAGACATGTAACAAAAATAATAATAAATTATGAACCTCAGTTTTCTCTTAGATCACCAGTTATGCTGAAATCAGTACCAATTAGTACAACATCTTCACCACCTACTCTTACATCAGCAACTTTTTAAGTAATTACGACACCGAGCGCGCTTCCAGCCACATACTTTTAAGGAGCGCTGTCAGCATGTGCATAACACTGACTGATATGGACAACGCAAAGAGCAGCAACAAAAACAGCAACCACAAAACGCAGCCCACGTCTCCATAATTGGAGGTCTGACTGTGCTTCCTTAACTATGTCAAGTTTTCAAGCTGTATCCTTCTTCCTTTGCTTAATAGCACCCGACTGGAGATTTAGTGCCACCAGCTGTTTATCTCAGTCAGCTATTACTGATATTTGCATAATGGTTGTAAATGAGAACAGACATTAAACTGCATTGTTTTGGCAGTTTTGGGGAATTTGCTCAAACTTTGCACAATATTTGAATGGAAAACTCGCTGTTTATTCTGCTTTTATCGCATCACATCATATCCCCCTCCATGTTTCCACCCAGTTATGTCTGTTAGTCCTCAGCTGGCTTCAGTTGACTTTTACCCTCAGCTTGAAGAACTCGTTGTGTATCTGCGGGTTTTTTGGTGATCTTCTGGAGACAAGTAACTAGTCTGTTCGGACAGTTTACGGGCTGTGTTGGTTAAAGTCAGCTGTGACTGTGTTTCAGGTTAGAGTGAGTCTCAGGAAATGAGCGTTAGTCATGGCGATGTCCTCTAAAATGATGTTAAACAGGAGTGAGTGTGTGTGTGTGTGTGTGTGTGGATGTCTTTTAAAGTGTTCCAAATTGAATGATGGCACTATAGAGTCGAGGACACGATTACCATAGCAACAAGCATAGATAATGCATTGGTTAGGGCTGTTGAGTGTTTGTTGTTTGGTGGTTTTGGAGCGGGACCAGCAGGCAAAGAATTCCTTCCTTTATTCATTATCATCTTTCTCGTTTCACAGCTCCTCCGTAGAACGCCACAACACATGGGCACTCTTTTTTTCCTTTTACAGAAGTTGCTAATCCGGCCTTTCACAACACTGTGCAAGCTCTCAGCAGGCAATGTACAGTAACTGAGCTGACACCAACCCTCTTCTGCCAAATTAGCAGTGTGTGAATTAGCTCATGCAAAAGCTTGCCCAGTTTTCACAAAGCCTTCATGTCTTTTTCATTGCAACACATGTTGAAAGGTCATCGGGAATTAGCTTTTTTTCCTGCCAAGTTTTTCAAATTATTTTTCTTGTGCCACATATGGCCCAATCACATTTAAACCAGTGGCAGTTTTTTAGACGAACAGTCTCTTCTTCTTTCTACCAACATAAATGTGAATGTCGAACCCTTTTACTTCATACTATTAAGCAGAAACACTGATAAATAAGCAGCTTTCTGTGAGCGTGTGATTTTTCTTGTTACGAATATTTGCCAGTTTATCTGAATTTCCTGTTTCCACTCCACTGGTTTGCTGCGTGTCAGTTACTCATCCCTGGCATTGGCTATAACCCATTAAACTCCTTGTATGATGTACACATTAGACATTCAAACCCACACATTCATAGCAAAATAAAAAATACAATGAACAGTGAGCTAGGACAATTTGGTATTGTGACTGTCATACAGTCATGTGAAAAATTAAGCACACCTCGTGATTCAGTAACTCTAAGAACCAAATATAAACAGTAATAAGGTGAAGTAATTGTTTTCTGTGTGACTTAATCATACTCACATTGTTATGGAGGGATTTTGTCCCACTCTTCTTTACAGAGTTGAGGTTCACTGAGATATTCATGTATGCACAGCATTTCAGTCAGGCTGAGGTCTGAACTTTGAACTTTAGGCCGTTGCAATGCTGCGATTAGTTTTTCTGTTTTAGATTTGCTGCTGTGCTTGTTGCATGAAGCATTCTGAGCCTCACTCACATTTGACTCTAGAATACATTTGTATACAGTAGTAGTTGCAAAACAATTCTCAGACATGTGCTGTGCATTACTGCTAAAGATCTCCAGCCTGGTCTCATCCGTCCGAAGGACTTCGTTCTAGAAGTTGTGCAACCCTATTCGATTTTGGAGGGAAGTAGTTTTTCAGTGTACAGAGTATTTGTAGTTCCTCTGACCTTGGAGTGAATTTGCTGGGCCGTCCACTCCTGGGAAGATCGTAGCTCTGTTAACACACACCGAAATGCTCTGGACCAGCAAACTGCCATAACTTCTGCTTTTATAGAGGTGCTCACACTTGATGATGATCAGTTAATCAAGTGCATTTTATTAGCACTGCTAATAAAATATTAGCAGTTGCTGTGGAGGTTGTAAAGATGTACTCAGTTTTCACAGGACTGCAAAGAGTCCTGAGATAACTCTTTTTCACATGACTGTATGTGTGTGTGTGTGTGTGTGTGTGTGTGTGTGTGTGTGTGTCCTCAAATACATCTGTCAAAGCACAGGGTGGACATTGGTTCAGCACGAGGTGAGACACAGTGTTAACATGAAGCCCGGGCAACTCCTTCGACATCCTGAGAGCGATTGGTGCATTGAGGTGGTAGCACGCTTGGTAAAACACAGTGTAAAGTGGCATCCTGTTCCCTGTGTGTACTCAGTGACCTGAGAACGCAGGGACAGCTGCTGTTGAAAGACCACATAGAGCTAGAGTCACTTCAGGTAAATACTACCTCGCTTTTCATGATCCCACCTTTGTTACACGTGTTCTTTTAGGAGAACACAGAATACTCTTCAAAAAGTGAGGCCTAAGGACAGATAAGTCATAGAGATTCAAAGTGAATCCAAGACTTCCAGGCTCTCTGTCAGAAGGAGGAAAACCTTGGAACTCAGCCTTTATCAACAGCATGTTGCTTTGATCACGTCACAAATTTAGATCTGTGCGGCATTTCCAAAAGAAAACAATCTAACACTGTTGTTTGTTCAGTATCTCTGTCCTCCCGCCACGCTGCCGCTCGTCAGAAGAGCTTCTCTGAGCAAAAGGCGGTAGCTTGTTTAGATTCCGCATTTCTGCAATAACAGCAGGGCAGAGAAGACTCAGCAGTGCAGAAGCTTTTTCAAAAGACAGGCAGATTACTTCACGATATCAGTTCTCTTCGGGAGAGGTGCTGATGTTCCATGCTCGTGATGTGACCATTCAACTTAGGGTGTTAAAGTCATGAATGTTTCTAATAGCAGCTTCTGCAGTGGAGGCTTATTTGCCAGATAGTGTAGACTTTGCCTCTCTATGCTCCTCTGAGCCAATCCGTAGCCCCACGGTAGCTTCACAAGTAAAAGTCACATATGTCTCTGAAATGACTGCACAAAGGAATAGGAGGGTGCCCAACAGATGCCGTGCACTGTGACAAAAGTAAAACTCAAAGCTGGTCCTCGCCTCCCTGGAGCCCTAAGCCAAATTCTGCTGAGGGAGCCTCCTACTAGACCCGTGAGTCCTGTAAACCATTTGCCATTACCTCACAGTCACACCTGACGCCCCTGCTGTTCCCACAACAACGCCACCCCCCTCCTTTAAAACAGTTTTCTCCATCTGTTGGTGTAGAACAAAGTCGACCTATACTAAACAGAATGAGATTTATATAAACAAACATTTAGAATCCTAAGATGATTGAATATCAGCATTAGCATGCAGTAATGGGAAATTAAAGCTTTGGCTGAGCTGCATGGCAATTGGCAAATACAAGTTAATCTGCTAGAGCTGAAGCTGTAATGGGTCTGTGTTAGTACTGATGCTGAAGCTGGATCTGTGCTTGTAATACAGAATTTCCTGTACTAATAAACTTACGTATACACACAGCTAATTATTATTAATTTTAGCCAAATCAACCTGCCTCTTTTTTAACATCAAATTCATCTTATATGATTGCTTATCATACACTAATTAGGCATTACACTTTGACCCATCAAGGCATGGACTCCACTAGACTCCTGAAGGTGTGCTGTGATCTGGTACCAAGATGTTAGCTACAGATCCTTTAAGTCCTGTAAGTTGTGAGGTGGGGACTCCACGGATCAGCACATCCCACAGATGCCTGATTGGATTGAGATCTGGGAAATTGCCTCAAACTCATTGCTGTTCTCTTAAACCATTCCTGAACTATTTTTATGCATTCAGGTACCAGGTGTTCCCCAGGTAGGTGATGCACATTCACCCAGCTATCCACGTAAAAGAAAGCAGGATCAAACCAAGCCACCTCCTTCCATTGCTCTGTGGCTCAGTCCTGAAGCTCACATGCCCATTGTTGGTAATTCTGAATTGGACTGCACGGGCACCCCAACAGGTCTGAGGCTATGCAGCTCCTTATCTGCTCTCTGACAACTTTGAATGAGAACCAGCATCAACCATGCGAGCTACAGTAATTTGTCTGTTAGATCGGAGCACACGGGCCAGCCTTCACTCACCACATGCATCGATGAACCTTGGCTTCCTATTACCCTGTTGCTGATTCACCTCTGTTTCTTCCTTGGACCACTTTTGATACTGACCATTGCAGATTGACCCAGTCTAACCATCATAATTTGGTCCTTGTCAAACTCAATCAAATCCTCACACTCACCCATTTTCACTGCTTTTAACACATCAACTTTGAGGATGAAATGTTCACCTGCACCCACCCACTAACAGGTGCCACGAAGAAGAGATATCCAGTGTTAGTCACGTCACCTGCCAGTGGACATAATGCTATACCTGACATTTCACAATATGTTTTAAACAAAAGCCTACCTTTCTTTTCACAACCACATACACATTTATTTCTTTTAAATCAAAAGTTACAAATCTCTCCTACTTTTTTATATTTACTTTATGTATGTCATGGTCCTGGGTCTGTGACTCTGTGTTTATGTATTTAGACTCTTTAGATTCTGATTTATTTTATATTTATTTTATATTCCTGGTTCTGGTTCTTTTAGTTGTGTTTCTGCTTTGTGTAATATTGTGTTTTCTCGTCTTCATTTTGTCATCTAATCATCTAATGTCATCCATGCCTGTGTCCCACATTTAGTCAGCCTTGTCTTTATGTTTATCTCTTGTCTCCATGTTTAGAGTTCCTTTTCTGTCTCCAAAGTCAGTCATGTTCCCGTGTCTGAAATCATTCAAAAATGATTCCAATGATTTCTACTCAGTCAGACTTGCATACGGCACCACGACAACATATTCCATCAGCTAATGAATTAATAAGGCAAGTATTGATGCACTTCTGTACAAGTCCTAACTGAATATGACAACAATTAAATTACTGCTATCACTACAAACCCTCTCTAAATTTTCACCTGTCCAAGATTCAACTTCAACCTTAAAAACAATGAGCCAAAAACTGAAGTTCCCCAAATACCAGCTTGAGGATAGCTATGAAAGCAAGTAAATCCCAACAGAATAGAAATAATTCTGTTCACAGTCTTGTAGGGGCAAAAAAAGTTTTGATCTCTATGACTAGTAATGACATATTTATTGGTGTACTTCCCTCATTCCCTTGGTTCTTGTAATAAAAGTCAAACATTTTGCTTTTTGCAGTAAATTACTTCTAACAGTAAATTACAACCTTCCCATCACATCTTGGTTTAGCATCAGCGGATCACTCCCGAGCTCGAGCCTCTCATCCAAATATCATCGTATTTAGCTTCAAAATAAGCACAAAAGGCAGCGGCTTCAAAACAGTTGACATCACAGTGGTTACGTCGATCTTTTACAAAGGCGGACATGCCCAGTGGGTGCGCTGTACAAAACAAACAGAAGCCGCATTGTGCTAGTTTGATCGTTTTTTGACTTCTTTTTTTTCACCACAATTCACAAAGACATTTATGATTATTTATTTTGTGATTCGAGGCACAAAACAAATAACTTTGTATTTAAAGGGAATAAACACTGCAGGCCTGTGCTGCAGCGGCAGCAGAGTGTGTGTGTATTATTGTGCTGTGAGGAGCGCATTCACACACGCACAGGTGCACGCAGAGAATGAAACACCTCTCCTGTTGTCATGCTTTCACCTACACTGCAGTGCCAGAGCAGATGGTGTGCGCAACCCCGGGTTCACTTCATGAAACGAAAAGAAGCAGAGAGAGAGATGGGAAAGAGTGGTAGAGATGGACAGTGTGGGACTATCTCCTCCCATACTGTCCATCAGCATTACTGTCAGGAGAAGACAATGCTGCGTGGAACGATTAGCACTCGCGCTGGTATCGTCTCTCCGTCTCTTTTCGTTTCCATCTCTCTCCTCTTTTCTCTCCATCTTTCCGCTCATTGTTTCTGTGCAGCAGTGAGAAGAAACTCTAGCCTGTCCTCGTCTATTGTCACAAGTCATGTTTTCACCACCGTCTGTCAACTAAAAGCTTGAAGACAAACTGACAGGATGACTGTGCTGGCATATGGCTCACTCTCCTGTACAGGGAGCCATGTTTAAGGGAGTGTGTGCAGATGTGTACAGAGCTCCATTTAAAGTTGAACTGGAAAAACTAAATTGTTAAGCTGTTATATATATTATATATACACAGACACACTCTGCCTGAACTGTGGGCATATTTGTGCTGACATAAGCACAACTAAAGCTGTAACATCCTGGCACACACACAACACTACTCTCATGGCATCACTGTAGCCAACTGTCTGCTTGTTGCTTGTTTTCTTCCCACATCAGCAGCAGAAGAACGTTAACAGTAAACCCACAACAGTAAGCTCTCCACATCACCTCAACATGTTGGGATTTTCTTTTTTAGTTTACTTCATTTGATGATCAGTAAGGAATGACTGCAATTCATTTGCAGTGCTTGTAATTACTGACATCACAGTAATGTCAGCGCTATTGCCAACCACGTCTGTTTTCAAGGCGGCTCAATCAATACTCGTTTGACCCCCACTGTGAGGTGAGTCGCTGATCTTCTCCCAAAGCTTACTGCGAGCGTCTAAATTCACATCATCAAAGCGCTGACGCGGCACTATGGTAAACAACGCTGGCGTGATCTCTGTGGCGGTTTATGACTGTAAAGTTTAAGTGGGATAATGTTTTTAGACTCCTTTGGCTCTTCATGTTAATAACACAGTTTCCTTGCCAAGTGTAGCTCTGCAAATTTGACTTCAGGTGCGTCACAGGTATTCATCACAGGGTGACGTATCACCTGTCTCTAGTTACTGGTCATGCAGTATCACGACCCACTTACATAACCCGGCGTCTAGACAAGTTCATATTCCAGTGAGTATGTAATGAAGCTCTTAGCCTGAAAAGTTTTACAATTTTCCAAGCCAACATATCCAGGATAAAGAATGACGATTAATAGACTAGAGGATAAATCATCACATCGTTATTCCGAACATCATTAAGCATTAGAGAATATTTAGTACAGCCACTACGTTTTGTTGAAAATCAGTTTGTGTGTTCTCTGCAGCTCTGGCCAATAAAAAAGGAGTGAGGAAGACTTCAGTTACCTTTCAATGTGCAAAGCAAATGCACCCATGTCACAAGTAATCAACAAGGCATCCAGACGCCCTCACAGTAAACTGTAACTCTGAGCTGTCAACTGATGTTTGCTGAAGTTGAATAAAATCACTCATACTAACAATGGTTCAATACCTTCACACTTTCCATCCAAAAAAATGAAGAAGAAAAAAAAACGTGCACTTTTGCTCAAAGTTGGAAGTGGAAAAATGTTTTTCTCCATCGATTACCATTTTCATCACCATCAGAGCATGAAAAGTAGCCACATTTGCAGATTTTTGATTTGGCTTCAGCTGACACACACTTACCAACTGCAGCAAAATCGCTGCCAGATCGAGTTTCTGCTTTGGCACAGTGTTGACTTTTATAAAAACAGCTTTATTTAATAGAACGCAGTGAATCACCGTCTCATCGCTACGCGCACAGAAACCAGCAGTCATTTCAAACCCTCTGACACGTGCTTTTCAGCTCGATTTCGCCGTCATCCGCAGAGATTCGGAAATGAAGCGATGCCACCATATTTTACATAAGATTCGAAGCTCCGGGCGATGAGAGTCAAACACACAAGTCAGCTGAGCAGCAATACTGCTGAGGTCAAATCCAACTCAGACGCTCTGCCCACACTGCAGAGCTGTCTCTGCACACCACAGAGAGGCCGAGAGAAGAGGAGACAGAAAAGTGTTTAGGTGTGTGGGAGAGAGGCAGGAGCAAGAAGACTCTGCTTCCATTCATGGCTTTCTGAGACATGAGAATGTCAGCATTTGAGAGGAAGACGGAGAGGTTTAAAGATGTGTGCAAGACGATGTGTGAGACATAAAGAAAGTGTAAATGAACTGTAAGGAGCGAGGCAGTCAGAGCAACGGACAGAACAGGCAATGAACCCGAGGGAGCTGTTGGTAATCTCCCGGCACGTAGACGACGGCGTTTATATTTACGAGTCCCGTCAGGCTGAGCAGCTTCTGCACGACTTACTGATCAGTCTGGAATCTGCAGATCACAATTTTTAAAAGTGTCGCGCAAGCTCACAGCAAATATAACACAGGTTTGGCAGAAGGTGCTTCCGATTAAAGGCAGAGAAAGTCACTACAGATATAGATAACAATCATTTTTGTTGTTGTTGTTTTTTAAATAAAAGCTGATGCATCTAAAGAGTCTTTATCTGAAAACTTTGGGTCCCTATTTTGGAGAAAAAAAACATTTGCTAAAAACACATGATCAAATGTCACGTCAACACTGAAACTGATCAAAGAATATAGACACATCTCCACTGATATGAGGGCATTTTCGTAGGTAAGTATAACAGAAAAATATTGGGATACAGTAAATGAGATGGACACACAAGAAAACAAATTATTGGTGCCCCTCGCTTTAGTGCACTGCACATTATTCACACATACTCTAACACACCTGTACTTCATGCCAGTGTGTTTTCCCGTCGACTCCTTGAGTGAGATGTGGCGCGGCGTGAAGGAGCCGAAGCTTCGCGCAATGATGGCCACGGTACGGAACTTGGCCCTGGCCTGGTTGACCACATTGGGGCTGGTGGCGCTCTGCTTGCTGTGGTCCCCATTGCCCCTCTTCAGGTTGTGGTCCGTACAGGCGATGGACACCTGCATGGCTGGGCTTCAGTCGGGGGAGCGAAGAGGAAAACTACAGACAGGACAAGGAGTGAGGAGGGGAAAGGAGCCTCTGTTTGACTCTTCAGCTCAGTCTCTGTTCGGGTTCTCCTCGTCTCTCGCTTTTATTTTCCTCGTAAATGGACTTCAGTCTTCAGTCGCTCTCTCGCAAATGCTCCCTCTCCATGTGCACCACTTTGTTCTGTGAAGCAAGATAAACCGGCAAGAAAAAAAAAGAAAGAAAGAAAAGCTTTTCCTCTTTTTTTTTCCTTCTGTGCTCAAATCAAGTGTCCCATTTTAAGTATTTCCTTTCAGAGGAGAGTCAGCAGAACAGGTCAGTCATCAAAAGCTAGAGAAGAACAAAGACTCCTCAGTTCTGTGAGGGATCCCCAATCTATTTCCCCCGCTGGTTTTTCCTTCTCCTGTGTCTTGCCTCTGATGCAGAGCCGGGGGATTTTTGTTTTTCCTAACAGGGTTTCAGCTGCAGAATGACAATAAGTGGAGGTGGAGAGGGTGCAGCAGGATGGCAGAGGAGCGAAAGAGAAACAAGAGAGATGGAGATGCGACCCAGGCGCTGCGCTCTCCCTGGTCTGACTGTGGGAAGAGAGAGCGAGCGATAGCATGTGCGAAAGAGCGCGAGGGAGGAGGAGGAGGAGGAGGAGGAGGGGACAGGGTCAGGAAAGGGATAAGGAGACAGGGCAGCAAGGACAGACAAAACAAAGCAGAGGAGTCACTCTCAGGTGCTGTCACTGTGCCCCATCGCACTTTTTTGCCATCAGCACCCCCCACCCCCCTGCGTCTCCTCACTTCTTCTCCTCGGTGGTCCTTTGTTAATGCGTGTTACTAATGTGCCCGTGCCCCAGTTTCTCCCTCTCTTTTCTCCCCCCACTCTTCCGACTCCCTCGTTAACTGATGTTTGTTCTCAGTTTTTGGACGCTCTGCTCGTTTTGAGCTTCTCCGGCTTCTCTTTATTTTTATTTTTTTGTTGTTTTTTCTCAGCAGGGAAGCCACATTTACCAAAAGCGCACCTTCAGGGGAACTGAAAGAGATGTGGTGCAGCAGACAGCCTCTCTCTCTCTCACTCACTCCCACTCGCTCTCGGTTGCGCTCTCTCTCTAGCTCCCACTCTACCTGTCTCACTCACCGTCTCTCACTGCTGCTCACCTGTCACACACTTCTAAGGTTCCTTCCTGCACCTTTAATGTCAGTGCAGCAAAGCTATTATTCCCTCTCTAACACTCTAGCCACGATCCTCTCTGAGCCATTTCATTTTTTTTCTTTTCCTCTCTTTTTTGTCTTTTACTACATCCGGTTTTTTTTACTTATTTGTCTCAAAGGCTTTCAGTGTTGGGTACAACTAGCACTAGTTGTACCCAACACTGGGTAAAAGGGTGAGATATCCTATCACCAAGCCACATCCTGAAACCAGAATGAATGAGAAATTTTGGCTTATAAAGCTTGTAACTAGAAAATTAAATGGATGTTGCAGCATACATAAAAAATGTGCAAGTCAGGATTATACAGTATTTGCTGACATAAAGTAACAGTTTTCCGAAATCCCCTAGCACATGATCCATCGAACCAAAAAGGCAGCTACAAATCAAAGAGAATGAGAAGAGGATGGATGAATGAAATGAGGGAGGTGTGGAGAAACTGGGATCAGGAGAAAGAAAATGACCGCAAAGGAGCAGGCTGAGGCTAAACAAAGCTGAGAAGAGACAGAATTTATAAATCTTTGTGTGTTTGATCGCAGCACATCCAATTGTGTGTGTGTGTGACTGTGTGTGTGACTGTGTGTGTGTTGTAAGGTGTTATTGTTGTGTGCTTGTCAGTAATTCGATGAGGGGTATCAAACAGAGGTAAATGGAGCATTCTGCTCCAGACTGTCTTTTGTGTGTGTGTGTGTGTGTGTGTGTGTGTGTGTGTGTGTGTGTGTGTGT
>NW_005187404.1:1143047-1144679 GCF_000239375.1 Pundamilia nyererei
ACACAAATATATATAAAATATTGTGTTGGTTTTTTTTGTAAATGTCAGGATTTCTGATTACTAACTCAAGAAAAAAAAACTTCTCATCATCTCACCACTCTCATTTCTCTCCCTTGACTGAGAAGATATACGGAGCTTTGGATCAATCTTCCACTTTATTGAAAAGCAGCTCATTCTGGATCAATACCGCCTTGCTCCTCAAGAGAGCCACAGATCCCCAACCCACTGCACACATGGAGCAGGAGCTCATCTAATGAGGAGAACAGTGCTGAGTGGAAAGGAAGATTATTTAAAGTGTGCTACAAAGCTGGACTGACTGGACTTTGAATCACACAGTATACAGTGAGAAAACTCTGTATGTTTTTTACAAATACATACAGTGCATAAGTACATACATTTCAAATTTCAAGTATTTATTAGATTTTGCATTTTATGACAACAAATACAAAAATACAACAACCAAAAGCAAGAAGCAAACAAACAAAAAAGAACAAGAAAAACAAAACGAAAAAAAAAAACAGTGAGGTTTCAACATCTGTTGCATTAAGTCAGGTAGACATGTTGGTTCAAAAACTGTCCCATTGTTTCACCGAAGCTTCTGTCAGATGATTTAACTTTCCCAACATCTTAAGTATATGAAACCTGAATCCTGTTGTGTCATAAAACACCCAGCTCAAACAAATTGGCAGTTCACTTGGCAGAAAAATCAGAAAATACATTAAGTTTCGCATCCACACATCCACGCAAACAACACTGTCAGGATTTGAACATCAATTACAATTACAACACTCTGGGTTTGATTTAATGGTGAGTAATGACGGGTATTTTAAAACGTCAGTGGTAGTTAAACGACGTATCACTTCTGGCTCTCTCTTTGGGTCAAGGTAAACTGAAAATGCTCTAAGGGTCAGCCCACAGGAGTTTTTGCAGCTGTGTCCCATGAAGGCACATACATTACTGATCTATGTGAAATATTTAGGGCCGTCCAACTAACTTAAGAACTGCCAGATTACAATATCAGGGCTGTGGACTAAAATATCTTGTGAGCTTAAAATGTGGCCCTGTTTCTATGATCCATTAATTAGTTTGCACATTTTGAGCCTTTTTTCTCTGTTTATTGTCTCTGCTTTGTTTTTGTTTTCCCTGCAGCTGCCCCATAAGCAGCAAGTGATGACACATCCATAACTCTGAGCGCAAGACAGTGTCCTACTTTTGCACCTGTGTGTGTGTGTGTGTGTGGGAGGGTGCACGCATGTTGTATTTATGCTGGGTCATAAGCTTTGTCAGCAAAAGCCCACACACTACATAGTGAAATCCTCATGAGATACCTCAAGCTACGAATGAGTGTTTATGTAGATTAGAAGTGGGAATCACTGGCAATCTCTCAGTTTTGTGATGTTGTATCTGTGGAGAACAGCATCCCTGCTATATTGTCTGTACTCTGGAAATTTGTCATTTCTCAAAATAGCGCAAATCTTTAGAAATTATACACCCGAGTTAGTTGAAGGTTTAGAAACTGCTACACTTTTTGTCTTTGCTAAAGATGGACTTCAGTGTTTTGCTCGGCAAAGACTGATGTGTTAGTAATGGCTGATGTTATCAGAATCAGAATCAGAATCAGAATACTTTATT
>NW_005187404.1:1146774-1147959 GCF_000239375.1 Pundamilia nyererei
CAGCTGTCAGCTACTTAGAAAAGCATCCTGGTGTTATTTGTCTCTCAGAAACAGTTCATAAATTCAACTCATTCATGTCACCTAAAAGGTGAACCTGTTTCTCCATCACCTGTCCAGCTCTGATGATTCAGTAAGGACATCTCCTCCTGTCACCAGATAACCAAACCGATATCATGACCAGCAGCTTTTACAGCTGTCTCAGGTCTCTCCTCCCCCTGCCTCCCCTTCCCTCATCCACCTGCTGGCCTCTGTGGAAGCTCTGCCATAGCCACCACCAGCATCTGGCCAATTCACCACCTTTCATTGTTTATACCATCACAAAAAATAAAAATCATCGGCCCATAAAAGCGAAAAATCACCATCGGCCCACTGGGCAAATTAAGAAAGTTGTTTTTACCGATGTGTCTTGTGTGCAAAATTATGCGGTGATGTGGAAAAATTGATTATTCATTAATATGATGCAGCATGTGTTTGGGTTATTTTGAAGCGCAGTATTACACACCGCTGTCACAGCCAACAATTCTGCGTGATGTATTTTCTACCTAGAGCATCTATTCATGTGATTTTTGGTTAAAAGTCGCTCACATATAATTTCTAATAGTAGATTACGAACAAATTATACTTCCAAAAAATCTGACTTGTCTTTTAATTTCTCGCAGAAAATGTTTTATTTGCTTATTTCATTCTTTGTTGTGCATTAAATATGTTGTGTATAAAATCTTAGTATGACAAAATCAATTTCTTTCTCAGAAACAAGTAAAAAATGTTAGAGAGCTGTTAAAATTAATGAACTACAGCACATCGTTCTCGGTTTGTGTTGTACATACTGCATAATTACAACCTTGTTTGCAGTTTTGCTCTGAGAGCGATGATGTAAGTCAACAGCATCAGGGACGTTTGTCCTTACGACAATAAAAGCTACTCGTTTCCTGTCAATCTGACGAGCTGCACTGATAAAAGCTATTTTGGAGAGAGGTATATATAATCTATGCAAATCATATAAAATTTACTCTATTATTGCTGTCTGTTAACCGTCTAGACAACTGCCGGTAAGTTGCAATGAAATGTGTTCGTGGTGCGCTTTTTATCAGTCAGCATGCATGACCAGTCCCGGACTGGCAATCGGAACACTGAGGTCGTGTCCAAATTCATGGGCTGAATCCTCCTGAGGACCCGGCCTTCGCG
>NW_005187404.1:1157342-1159830 GCF_000239375.1 Pundamilia nyererei
AACAAGAGATAATTTTACCTAATTTCAGTGAGTAAGTAGCTGTTGAATGTATACATAAATATGGGGTAAATTTTACCCAATTTAATTAAGTATTTCATAGCTTTTTATTGAAGTTATTTTATACACAATATATTGAACTAAATCTACCCCAAAAAAGTCAATGCAAATTGTTACCTCAGATTTATTGGGTAAATTCTATAGATAACTTCTTACAGTGTGTCCCCACCACGGACTGAACCATGGAGGCAGCTGGGGGGAATCCGTTCGTGTCCTCATTTTTGTTCCTGAACTGCACGCTAAGCAAAACTTGAGGAGAACAAACTTTGTTATAGTCCGAAAGAAAAACAAGAAGAAGAAGAGTGATACTGCGGTTTAGGGTTCTTATGATGTCGTATTTTTAACACACCACAGTGTCACCTCTTGTAGACTGTTGTACTTTAAAGGGGTCCAGGTGTGCTGGTGGTATCTTCATATTAAATATAGCTTGTTCAAGAAGATGCAATTAATTAATTGATCTATTTGGCGATTAGACTCCATGATCCATCATGAGTTATTTTGTTACATACCAAGTGTTTAAACATTGCAGCAAATCTTCACAACAGCTGTTTTTCTCTGATGGCAGGTGTCTCTTTGGCAGGATAATCACTCTTACTCCATTACAAAAATTGTTGAGGAATGATTTGAGGAACACGGCAAAGAGCTCAAGTTGTTGACTCTGCCCTCGAATGATCCAGACATCAAATGTCTGTGGGCTGTGTTTGAAAACTAACTCCAATCCCAAGATCAGCCTTCCTCACAACTAACAGGACTTAAAGTCCATGCTGCTAAAGTTTTACCACAATGCCCAAAGGTCTTGTGAAATCCATGTTGTGGTTTAGCTTAGCAGTGTGAATTTTAAGAGTAGGACGTTCTTTTTTACAGTGTAGTTATTCTGCATATCTGCTTTTTCTCCTATCTTGTGCAAATATTATCATCATGCACAAATTATTCTTCACAATTTTCAGAATACGACTATGCAAAGCATGCTAACATGTGATTAGAGAAAACCTATACTGCAAGCATTAGCATATTGCTACATTATAGTTATTGAGGTTTCAAATAATCTTGGTAAGCTCTTGCATGTTTCGCTGAGAATGGAACGTGATTTTATTCCAAGTACACGTGTTGTATATGTACATACATTTGCAGAGCATCCTGGGTAATAAGTTGCTGACACCTGCTGAATAACACACATTTCTCCGTGGGATTTATTCCTGTATCGTCTGTGACATTAAAGCACGATGTTTACTGCCGCAGAGTAGATCGTGAGTGAAGGATGCTATGGCTATAAGAGTATTAAAGTGATGACTCTCGACCTTAAGATCATCCACGCGTCATCATGGATCATACTACACATATGAGCAGGGTCTTAAATAAAATATTAGTCATCCCTTCCTCCCTCTCCTCACACTGGTACACCCATATGTATTGTGGGGACACACACCGAGTTTGAGATAGGGTGTAATGTGATTCAAATGAGCAGCTTCTGAGCTGCATAATTGCATTTAACTACCTGAAGGGTTCAGTTTTTGTGAACAGATCTTAAAGCATTTCAACCTTTTTACAGTACGGCCCACCACAAATATCATAAAATGAAACTTCTCCTTCTTTTTGTGCGTGTTATGTTACGAGAGATGAAGCATCAAGATATGAAAGCCATCCCAATCGCAACAGCTGCTTTCTTCGCTCACATTCAGAGCCCTTCTCTGCAAGCTACTTACATTTTCTGTATCGTTAGAATCTACATCACAAAAGCAAAACTGGTAAAATGTATTTTACAAATGCAAAGGTGGACGGACGGGCCTAGTTTGCCCCTCTGCCGTAACAAATGAGCCGAACATCCCCACTCAGCTTTGCATAAAAGGCAGAGGTTCCACTCTCCGGTGGCCGAGCACTGAGGTGTGTCACAGTGAAAAGAAGCCAGACCCTTTGCAGCTGCCACCTCCACTCACAGTATAAAGATTACTGCTGAAAATAAAACCACATCTACTCTACAACAGGAGGCTACTGTATGTGACAAAGTGCCAGTTAAGTAGTGTGGCAAGCTCTACTATTTAACGCTAAATTTAAAAGAAAAAAATAGAACAATACCTTTGAAAAATTTGTATTGGGAGAGCAGAACCCTCGTATTTAGGCAGAAACAATTACACTCTTTCCATATCATATCAAAAACTCATTACAGTAGCTGATAATAGGCAGCAGTGTATTGCTTGTATTTCTTGTGTGTGTTTTGGAGTTTGCGCGTGTTTTGGGGTTTGCACGTGTTTTGTATTTTGTACGTGTTTTGTATTTTGCATGTGTTTTGGATTTTGTAAGTGTTTTGGAGCTTGCATGTGTTTTGGAGTTTGTAAGTGTTTTGTATTTTGCAAGTGTTTTGGATTTTGCACGTGTTTTGGATTTTGTACGTGTTTTGGATTTTGCACGTGTTTTGTATTTTGTACGTGTTTTG
>NW_005187404.1:1160659-1185129 GCF_000239375.1 Pundamilia nyererei
TACGTGTTTTGGAGTTTGCATGTGTTTTGGATTTTGTACGTGTTTTGGAGTTTGTACGTGTTTTGGAGTTTGCATGTGTTTTGGATTTTGTACGTGTTGAGGAGTTTGTGCGTGCTATTTGGAATTTGTAAGTGTTTTGGAGTTTATACATGCTTTGTCTCTAGGGGCCACCGTAAATATGTACTGAAAAAATACAATAAACACACGTTAGTATATTAATAAAACACTTAAAATAAAAGCATTCATTTCTCCTTTTTCTGTAATCTCTGGCTCATCCGCTGGTTTAAAAACCCAGACACCAACACAGACAGGTCATTACTGGGTCATAATCCTGAGAGTATCCAGTCAGTGACTCATTGTTCTTGGGGGAGCATTCGATTACAACTAGTTATTTAGACGTCAGATAGCAGGTAAAAACAAGATGGGTCAAACTCTCCTGATCTTATATGCACCACACCAGCTTCTCAGTATTAGTGACAGTCAGTTCATATGTTTTGATTATTAATGGAAAAAATGTTCTCGTAAAAGACGGGCTGAAAATGGTGAACATGTTGTAACATGGGGACTCGGTATCCAGCGCTATGCATCTTCAGACATAATTACTCTTCATGCTATAATTAATGGATTTTTTTGTAATTAAACATTTCAGCAGGCCCAGCTCAAGAGTAAAATTACTGCAATTAGTGTGAGTGCACTGCGATTTGTTAAAGAGCTGATTGTCTAACTTGCGAAGCAACGGCATGCCCGTCAAATCAAAAATATTGTTATCTTCAAATTACTGTAGATTATGTATTGACAGCTAATCCCAATCACAAATAAATTGGTGTAAAGGAAACCGAGACAGATTTAAGTTGCTCTGTTAATTTGGCCCCCATAAGTTTACCTCTAAAAAGGTTTTAGCTTATCTCCATTCAGCCTGGTCTCTGGTTGTATCCCATCAACTATTATTCGATGGCATCTGTGAAAACAACCTGATTTTCATTGGTAGCGAAGAGTCGAGACTTCAGTAGGACAAAAATGCTTTTAAAAGGTAATAAAAGCAACAAAAGTAAACAGAAGATGTTTTGAGATTAAAGTCAAATCAATATTTTCCTCTTCTGCTCTACGAATGGATGGTTTACCTGCAATTATATTTATATAGCAAATTTCATTACATGGAAACTCAATGTGCTTAACACAGAAGATAAAATACTTGCTGTAATAAACAGACAAAATGTAATAAAAGGCTTTGAGTCTGTTTTTAAATGTATCGGCTGATCAGTATGTAACTGATCTCAGGTCAGTGGGCAGCTTGTTCCAAAGAACAGGACCACAGTAACTGAAAGCACCCTCAACACACTCAGATCCATTTCTGAGAACAGTAAAAAGATCTGAACCTGAAGACATGAGAGCTCTGACTGGCTTATAGACACTGAGCAACTTAGAGATGTACTGGCAGGGAGAGAGGGTATAAACATAAGGCCCATTTGCCAGAATCGGCCAGGCACAGAATCCAATCTGGCCCACTGGATAGCTTTAAAAAAAATGACAGCGGGCGTCGATTTCTGACTTTTTACTGTGGCTTTCACAGTTTCTCCCAAATAATCAAGACCTCCCAGTCACACTACACCAAAGTAATTAATTATTAGATAAACAATGCACGTTTCTTTCATTTACTGCAGCTGCAAATCTTCTTTTTCTTGTAGAAAAACTGAGACGTACTATTAAAAACGCATTTCTTTTTCTTATAATTGAAATTGGGACTAAATGTGGTGTTAAACATATTTACACTGAGTCTTAAGGGTTCGACACACTGGAGATAAACGTGAGCTATATACGGTAAAGTGAGTTGGACGTCCCTGATTTGGATCATCTGGCAAATAGAGTGTTACAATTACTCCAAACTGCTTGATTTAAATGCCTGGACCAAGTTCTCAGAGACAGTTTGAGACAGAAATTTTTTAACTGTTGAGGTTGTTGATGTGAATATAAAAACTAAGATCACTGGAATTTAGAAATAGTAGCTACAGCGGAAGCTGCAGCATGTGTGCAGTCGAATTTCACGTGTTCTTCCATCTGAGCTTTATGTCTTTATTGGATGCCTTTATGCTAATACTAATCACTAAGTTGGTCGCCATGGGAACATGAGATGTCTGGAGGGAAACATTGTGTACGCACAAATGGCAGAGGAGCTTATTATAAAGTGCCTGTGAGCAAGGCACTGGGCTCTCGTACTTCTGCAGGACTGCAACAGCAGTATAATTTTTGCACCGTCCTGCCGTGTGTGTGTGTGTGTGTGTGTGTGTGTTAACGCTTCCTTCCTACAGCACAACTCATAGCCAGAGTGTTTACTGCTGCAGTTTAACAGCTTGGTGTAGAAACAGAAATAAAATTCTCATTTCACCAAGTTAAGAACTGAACAATAAGAATTCCTGGCACCAAATTTGCAAAGCACAACTTTTCTTTTGTAAAAGTTTTGTACCTTCATGCGTGACGTAACAGGGTTGTCCTCCAACTTGCACTTCGTAATAAGCCTCTACGCCTACACCACCTGCACCACAATTAGCTATTTGTTGCAGGGAGCAGCATTCCTGACTGCTAGAGAGTCTCCAGATATGGACACTTGATAGTCAAGAGCTGTAACAACAAGAGATAACCGTCATCTCAGCAATAGCATTGCTATGGAAACAGTATGGAGGCGTTATATGTGTGGGAAAAAAGCAGCAATAAAATAACACCAGGCAAGAATAAAGATGCCAGATGGCAACCAGGAAGCATCTGTAGGAATGCAGGATACACTCTGGTTTCCTTGGAGATGAAACAATACGGCACTCATTGACACAGCACGTTGAAGATGCTTTGATCCGTCTGAAGCGAGTCTTTAGTGGTGCAACAGAGAAAATAAATGAATGCTTTAAAAGTAAGAATTACTCTCATCAAGCAAATTCGGGCAAAAACTCCAGCAAGTTTTCTTTTCTCCACCCCAGCTCTATACTGCAATGATGACACCCACAGAAAGAGAAGATGACACCACCCTCCAGACACCATTACAACGAATATTATGCGTATGACGGGCCCAAGATCAGGCATCAGGAAGGCAAGAACCCGAAAAAAACAGTTGGATAAAAATAAAACATATAAACAGAACACGAGTCTTGATTGCTCTGTGTTTTGATGTTCTTTCAGCCCCTAAATTAAAGTTGGTGTATGCTGGAGTTGCACTGGAAAAAGACTGGCACCTTTAGCTGAACAGGTACATGCTCTGAGTACTGTAACATGGAGCCCAACAGTAAGGAGTATTTAAATCAATAAACAACCTTTAAATATAAACCTGGTGTGAAGCAGAAAATGCTTAGCTCATCTGTATGGAAATTATTCCTCACATAGCTTACTCACTGCCCCGCACTGCCCCGACTCTGGTGTTTGCATACCTTCATTTGCATGCACAATCATGTACGTGTGCTCTAACGCCGCATGGAAGACGGACTGCATTTGCAGCTGTTTGTTAATTAGATCACATCAAAAACAGTCGTTTCATTATGTGTCTGACATTACATGTGTGAAAATCTATTATCAGTTATTTTACCTGATTAAAACTGTGTCCATAGCCTGGTTTGACTGATCTCCCTCTCATTCCTTCTAATGACCTTTTACTTATTTAGATGTCAGTGTGTATTTACATTTACAGCCTCAGTGAGCCTAATTCACAAAGTGGCCTCAGTAGTTTTTTTGGAAGGAGAGTTTCAGATAACGATTACTGCAAACGCACTCGCTTGCCCCGCTTTAATAATCATTGAGGTGCTGAAATGAAACCACTTGAAGGGGGGGTGAAGCGGCCATACGAGGGAGAGCTTTCACCTCATCCCAAACCACTTGGCTCTTCTGATTAGTGCCTTATTCTGGCTTCATTAAATCGCTAAAATAACACAATGTTTTAAGTGCGTACCTCAAATAGAGGACTGGCCTTTAAAGTTGATTTACTGTTGAAGTTTGGACTTTTAATGAAATAGATTCTAGTCATAAAATAAATTAGATGTGCTGCTCAAGTTACATTTTTTAACAGTTTCATGAGGAAGAGACAACTTTTAATGACACTTTCCTCTGAGACATGTTGGCATCAAATATCAAATCTCCAGACTTTGTGAAATATTTATGTAATTAAAGGGCAGAAAAATAAGTTGGCGATATTAATAATGTGCCAGAGGACAATATTTGTGTACCTGCCAGAAGCTCTTAAAATAATAATCGAATTGAGACTTTACAGTTAGACAAGAACCCAAACTTTTGCACAAGACACATTTACTGTTGCTTTAAATTAACAATTGAAGGAAGAGTAACGATTAAATGATCATTTTCTACAGGTGCTGCTTTTTGTGTCCTTGTATATTGTATATGATCACTGAAATTTTGCATATTGTTACAGTGATGTGCATGCTACACAGCAGAAATGACAAAAACACTGTGGTTAAGAGAATGCTGCTTATTAAGGACAGAAGTTTAAACTTTCTTCACATGAGAAAAAATAAAACTAGACTGAGCCATTCACAGTTATTGTGTCACAGCACCCACACAGGCAACAATGCTCTGACTGAGATGCATTAATGGCGCACAATACTAGTCATGAAAATGCAGGTTTCTATCATTGTTAAAGGAAGTGAGAGTGAACATGTCTTGTATCAGTGCAACAATCTGAGAACAATGTGGAGTCCTCCTGCTAACTAAGCTGAGGAATCCTGGATGAACTGCAGTCTTCTCAAATGAGACCAGACCGTGATTGGGCTTCTCAAGTTATAGAAACACATGTGTTATCTACATAAAACTCTCCAAGATTGTTTTTTGAATGGCAATTTTAATACATTTATAGAACTTTCTACAACATGCATGTTTTTCTATGTTTAAATACTTTCAATCTAACATTCACAACCCGAGAAGTGCAGCCTTGGGTTGAGTATCTTGTTCATGGATATTTGGAGCAAACCACCAATCTGACATTAGTAGGTGAGCTCCTCTACCTCATACATCCACCCCGCTCTCACTCAGCACTCCGTCCAAGCCTCAGTCTTCATCTTCACCACTATCAAGACCCAGGGGGGTCCTGTCCTAAATCTTATCACCACTGGGATTTCGTTCTGTCATGATGGGTCACCAGAGTTTAACTGCCAAACACGTAAACTATTATTACTCTATCTTAATAAATCATGTTCAATTCTTCTCTATATTGAAGCTATTGTAGTTTTGAAAAGCAAAATCTGCAAGTGAGCTAACAGTGTAGTAGGATGAATGAAAATCAATGTAATTATACACTGAACACAGGAGAGGGAAGCCAGTGTAAGAGTGAAGATGGGTGAATTTAAATACCCGGGTGCACAAGAGAGGTGAAGAAGAGAGTGCCGGCAGGGTGGAGTGGGTGGAGACGAGTGTCAGAGGTGATTTGTGACAGAAGGATAGGGTTACATGATGGTAGTGAGACCTGCTATGATGTGTGGTCTGGAGACGGTGGCTCTGACAAAAAGACAGGAGGCCGAGTTGGAGGCGGGAGAGCTGAAGATAGTATGGCAGATATGCTGGAAAAAAGGATGCTGAAGGTGGAGCTGCCAGGATGGAGCAGATGTGGAGGGTTGATGTGACAGAGGAGGATGTTAGGGACAGGGTGAGGCTGCTGTGGCGACTTCTAAAGGGAGGAGCCAAAAGAAGAAGATACGCTAAAAGCAGGAGACTGCGGTCCCCAGATATGTGCTACATTGCTGCAGTGAAGCCACTCTAAAACAGTAAACTTGTAAAGTTGTGTATCTGCCTTCATGAAGCTAATCGTGTGATACCTTCACACATTGTTGGGAATTGTGAGTCTCTTGCTGCAGCAGTTACCAGCTGTTCGTGAAATAGTGATAAATGCTGCAGCAAAGTCGTCAGGATCCGTGCACGTGTGCGTGCGTGTATACCCGATACAACCGAAATCTTTTATGTTGCACTTTTTGTCCCCTGTTCTCTTACCTCTCCTCTCTTAATGGGTCTTGAGGGAGTGCAATGTATTACCTTTTCTTATCACACTGTACCCATGAACACACATAAGCATTGCACACACACACACACAGAGTCTGGAAAAGGTTCAAGCTCCACTCCTCTGTATTACAATCTGTGGAGACAAACTGAGAACAGATGAGAAAAGTGCTGATCCAAGGAAGTGATTCTAAACTTTGCCTACGCCACCGTATCAGCTTAGTGCTGCTGAGTGGAGATATATGGCTGGGCAGTGAAAAAGTTCTGTCTGTGCAATGAATGAATTTACCGCAGTTCCATCCGCATGATAGTTTTACGAGTGTGTTTAGACAGAACAGCTTGTTTGATGTGGCCCTTTTAAGCTTTTCCACGCTATTACGAACTAGACGCAGCAAGCTTTTTTTTCTTCACAGCACCTGAGCCAAAAAGGAAAAAGAACTACACTAAATTTTCTAAACCATGTACTGAGCTGCAGCTTCTCCTCCCTGTCAAACACACATAGATACACAGCAGGCAGCAGTGGAGACAGAACCCAGACGAAGTTGCCAAAAAACTACTCTTATTAGTGTAATTGCAGTCAAAGCAGTAGAAGCCAGTAAGAATATCATATCACTCAACCTGTAAAAAAATACAATATTTTTTAACCGTTCCTACCCATATTTGATTGTTTTACATGACCACTGAGGTAATATTAGTTACAAATATGATCAAATGTGTCTGTATGCAGGTACTCTGATTGCCAAATGGTGTCAAAGTCTTGGTGTCATCTCTTTAGCACCATTATCTGCTTGCAGTGAATTCACTCCAGCAGCAAAATGAGGAGAACGAGGGCGATGACTGATGATAGTGCCTGTGTTTAATTTTATTTCTGCGGATCTGCTTTATTGTGGAAAGCATGAGGCGCAAGCTGCATACATGTGAAGCTAGAGGTGAAAGGAGCAGAAGCTCTTTTCTCAGGAGGTGGGTTGCAAAACAGCTTGCAGGTGCGCAGCAACTCTGTATGAAATTTGCCATCTGGGTGTGTAGAAGGGTCAGCTGAGCTATCGGCTGAAAGTTTCCAAGATAACGCTGCAGCTGTAAACCTGTTTGTGTGTGAGATATTTGTGTAATACGTGTATATAGTTAAAGAGAAATCTTTTAGAGACAATAACAGACATTATATACTCACTTAGTGGTGGTACAAGTATTTTTTCAAGTACACTAGCAATGTGACGAAAGCAGATAAAACTGATTATAAAGTAAGAGCAAGCTGAAAGAAATCAACGTGAAAAGTGAAAAATGGAAGATGAGAGCGTGAGCGATATGAGGAGAATAGGATTTGCTTCTCTGCTGAAGGAGCCAGGTTACTTTTCTCTCTTTTTTTTCATTGACCCTTCTTGAGCCGTGGTTTTGAAAGGTCTCTGAAATCCTCAGTAGGCGACACTCCAACTGATTCCACGTCTGCATGAGCACTGCAGCACCCCTTAAAGCAACATTTCACTTTAGTCAGGCCCTTTTTTTCCCTCTCTTATGGCAAACAGTATTTCTGGTAACATCACTGGGAACAAGGAACTGTTAGTTACATTGATCTACAATCATCAGCTGTGCACAGTATTTTTTTTTTTCATTTCACCTTGTAATGAAGAAAAGCAAAGAGAGGACAGAAGCATTGTGTTTTACAAATATGACACAGACAATTAAATACTCAGACCTGCTGTGCTTAAAATCGATCAAGTGCAAATGAAGTGACTGCAGACAATCACTGGTCCTCAATCAGCTGAAAAGAGTGTAGAGGTTGATGCTTTTGTTGTCCAAAGGTAAAGGGACAGCAGATCTATGGCTCCCCCTAGTGTTAAAACTTGAAACCAACACTTAAATAACAGGACTCCTCTCAACCAACTTTATGCCTCTTTCTTTTGATCTCCTTACCAGAGTCCCAAGTGTCTCATTTCGGATCTTATTTCTCTAACCCACACCTCCTCACTCACACACCCACATCTAACTGTTAAACATGCTCCTTAACCCTCCAGGGGCTCATCTCACACCCACGCCATTACCCCTCCTGCGCACTGCACCATCGGTACAAATTAGGCATTTAACTGCTGCTCTTATCTCAAAGACTCATCTTAAAATAGTGGTTGAAGAGAAAGTGGTTCAGCTTCACATCCCAGCCTTGCTAGAAACACACACATATATATACACACCCATCAGCGACCTCCAGTGGGATTTTTAAAACTGAGTTAAACGGATGTGTGCTCGTAACTCAAAGATTATCTTTAGAACTTGTGATACTTTGGCTGTGGTCGGATTTGCCAAAGGCTACAGACTTACCTTGAAGATCGGCTAATAATTTTTAAGGGAAAGGATGAGCGTGCGTCCAAGAGACACAAAGTTAAACTTGGCAGGGTTCCCTTCCTTTGACGTAAAGCAGTGTGGGAGAGTAAGATGAAGCTCCACTGTGGCTTTATCCTCCAGTGACCTTAGTGAGACCCAAGGAGAGCTCTCCCTCCTAAATGACGCCTAGCACCCCTCATCAATAATGGACAAATATCAAGGAGCAAGACAGTCGTGCTTTTCTAATGTTCAAAGGCCGTAGCAAGGAGAAGAAAAAGTTCAAATTACTACACCTCAGAGAAAACATCGTGACTTTTTCTTTTTAACATACCAGTGCTCAGATCTGTGAGTCTGTGTTTGTCTTTCATGGATTTAATACCAAGTTGCAAATTCCTTTTAAAGCCAAGAGAGTTTCAAAGAAAGTATAGTGATCCATGATGAGGGTTTGGCCCGATCTGACAGAGTTAGGTCCTGTCTGCCACTCTCCCAAAGAGCAAGTCAATAGGACAAACTCATGTCCTATTGGTTTACGCAGTTGGCTAGTGCTGACACAAGTGGAACATTAGAGGGTGTGTGTGTGTGTGTGTGTGTGTGTGTGTGTGTGTGTGTGTGTGTGTGTGTGTGTGTGTGTGGCTGAGACACAGCACGAGGTAAAGAGGAGCCAGAAAAAACTCATAGCTGCACGTGTTCAGAGTCCAGCTGATTTTTCAAGCTGTGGAGTCAATTATTAATGAGAGTCATGTAAAGAACACACTTTAGCTCACTCAACAGACTAATGAAGCGGAGATGTGTGTGAAAGTGTTGCCCCCACTATTGGACCCGTATTGATTAATCATGAATCAGTGTAACAGAGTAACAGTAGAACTGATTCTGTGCTGGGAGTAAGTTAAGGGTTATGCCTTTGTTTAAGCATCTGATAGAACAGGATAAGCCACAGGGAATTAATAAGTCACTTTAAAAATAACAAAAGTGTGTCTAAGTGAGAACAAGAAGACTGCAAAAAAGCTTCAAGCAATTCTTCCTGAGCAATAATCTTTATTCCTCTTCTTTTAGTTTGTATCTGCTACATCTAACACTTTAATCTGCGTTTAAGTAAAAGGGCCTTCACAATAAAAACCTATTTAACCATCTGCCAAATCGCTCTTCATGAGCAAAATGTAACTTGTCTGAACATCTGCACAGGTGATTTCACTCATACTGTGTGATTGCGACTAACTGTGCGAGCGTGCTTGATTGATGGCACTCTCCATTTCCTTCTAATTATTCTGCACCTGTCAGAGCAGAAAAAACCTACTAACTTTATCATTTTTTTAAGGACAGCATCAACATTCATTACTCTCAGGCTCAATCAAAGCAGATGTGCAATCAGCCAGAGCTGAAACACCTGTGTGAGTGGGCAGGGGCCATTTGTCTGAGTACACGTAAATCAAGACTGGAGCAAATATGGCTTTACATAAGAAGGGTTTATTTTTAGCAATAATAACTTTATTCGTATAGCACGTTTTGAAACACACAGCTACAAAGTGTTTCAGAGTTTGCCTTGTTGACATCAGAGGTCAGAGGAAAATTTAGAGACTGCTTCAAGCTGATAGAAAGGCAACAGTAATTGGAAATAACCACTCATTACAACCAGGGAATGCAGAAGAGCATCTTTGAGTGTACAACATGTCAAAGCTTGAAGCAGGTGGGCTGCAGCAGCAGAAGGGCACACCAGGTGTCCCTCCAGTCAGGAAATAAGAACAGGAAATTGAGGCTACAGTTCACACAGGCTCACCGAAACTGAACAATAGATTGGAAAAATGTTACCTGGCCTGATGAATCTCAATTTCTGCTACAAAATTCAGATGGTAGGGTCAGAATTTGAGCATAAACAACACGAAAGCACGGCTCCATCTTGCCTTGCATCAACAGTTCAGGCTTCAGTTTTCTTGGCACAATTCGAGTCCCTTAGTAACAACTGAGCATTGACCACCCGAGTATTGTTGCTGAGCACGTCTATCCCTTGTAACCACAGTCTACCTTCTTCTTATGGCTGCTTCCAGTAAGATAACACACCATGGCACAAAGTTCAAATCATCTCTAACTGGTTTTTCGAACATGACAGTGAGTTCACTGTACTCAAATGGCCTCCACAGTCACCAGATCTCAATCCAACAGAGCACCTTTGGGATGTGGTAGATGTGGAGATCTGTGTGATACCATCATGTCAGCAGGGACCAACATTTCTGAGGAATGAGTTCAGCACCTTGTTGAATCTATGCCGTGAAGAATTAAGGCATTTCTGAAGGCAAAGAGTGCCCAACCTAATACTAGTAAGGTATACTGAGTGTATATAGCTGTAGACGAGCACTTGGTTACAGTCAAGTGATCCAGTCCTTTACGAGCGTTGGCTTTAACAAAGACTAACAGTTATCAGTTTTTCCAGTCAGCAGGAGCGTTACTTTGTTTAATTTCTTTCCTGGAGTGAGACGTCTTACGTGTCAAAGCCTATAATTTAGCTTTGTATGCTATAATAGTTATATTTAATAGGCAATAATGCTAAGATTACTAAAGCTGTGAGACAATTGTAAAAAATAAATAAAGTACTGCATCCTTTCTGTTGTCATATTAAACTGGCAGAATGAAGTGGTATGACACTCATACTAAGACTACCTCAAATTTGTACTTGAATAAAGTTCTTGAATAAAACTATACTGCAGCTTTAGCATGTAACCTAACTGAACACGATGTACAATAAAATCCCTGATTAAACAGACCGCCCTATCTTGTAATTACAGTACAAAATGAGGCGCTCTCTTTCTCTCAGTCCAAAGTAATTTATTACATGACTGGTTCTAAGCCAAAGGTGTCACAGGATCTTGGCTGGTCTAATACCAAGTGTGTAAAGCTCTTCACAATTTAACACACCCTCTACATTCATATTCATAATAGAAAAGACTCTAAAGCAAGAACTGATGCAGGCACCTTAGATTCTTCTTCATTTCTTTTTATTTATTTGTGCAGAAATGTAGACTGTGATGCACAAACTGTAGACTTGTATGGTATTTATAAAGTTAGATAAATGACTGCACGCACGCACGCCACTTCTGTGACGGGCTGACCAATTAACTATTTAAAGAGGACACCAGCTCTTCTGTTAAATATTCACTTGTTTTCCAAGATGAATAAAGGATGAGCAATTGACGCATTTATCTGAGTGTTTGTGTGTCTGACTGTGGCGTATCTGTTTCTGTGAGTGTGTGCATTTACTCGCTCCTTAACTCACTGGTTAGGAGCGCAACTGTGCGTCTTGGTTACAAACTACAGCTTCCCATCTCTGACAAACGCGCACGCACACTGTTGCACACAGAGAAACAAATACATACACAACACAAAGTGAGGAAGAACAGATTAGGCTCTAAACTCCGTGACGCACCGCAGAGGCTATAAATAATATAATATTATCAATGTGCTTGCTTAAAGATCATTTTTAAATCATTTGTATTTTTTTAACATCGTTCATTTCCGCTCACCCAATACTTTGCTTTTCCTTCTCTTTGTGTCTGTGAGTAATAAATGGAGTGCAGTGCCTGAACAGTTTCTCCTTACATAGGCAAAAGTTTGAGCATAAACACTGTGGGGGAACAGAAGGGCTCCGGTCCACAGAGCAGAGGCTTGTGACTGGTTTTAGTCAATAAATTGTCACTGCTGCTCTTTGGGTAGTCAAACACAGCTGTTATATTTTATTATTTAACATTTATTTATCTTTCTCGTGCTTTGAAGTGATGTGGAGTACAGAAACAGTTTCTGAGTTGGGTTTGCAGCTTAGGGTTCAAATCTCTTATTCCCGATTTAAAGTGGACACGAAACACTACGTGTATTGGGGCTGGTTTACACCATGCAGCACTACTCTGCAAAACTGTCAACTGGTGTAAAGCTGGATTTAAGGAATAAGTCTTTAGTTTTTGGTTGTCTGTCCCTGTGTGTTGGCCCTGCAACAGACTGGCGACCTGTCCAGGGTGTACCCCGCCTCTCACCCTATGACAGCTGAGATAGGCTCCAGCGCCCCCCGCGACCCTGAAAAGGATAAGCGGAAGAAAATGGATGGATGGACGGATGAAGGTTTTTGGAGAATGTGTAGCACCACCTTGTGAGAGCACAGAAAGTGATGTCACTGGGTTGGTTGGTTGTTCCTATTAGACTTACATTAGTTGGTAGATGTACGTAAGATGCAATCAGCACCATCTGTGTGCAATATTGAAGTGTAATTTAAGTTATCTCAGGGTTCAGTCTCTCTTTTCCCAAACATACGCAACCAGATTACAGGATAACAGCTGAAGCATGATCAGGAATACTGACGTCCATCCAGCACGTCCATAGAGAAAATAGATTGGTGTGTGACCAAAAACAACAGGAGCCTCCGAGGAAGACATGCCACGATTATAAAACCTTATTTCATGCTTTGGTTCAGAAATTCCAAGCCGAAGTGTAAATGAAGAAAATCTATGGAGATTTTTCTCTCCAGATGCATCCTGATAGATTCCTGACATTCTTTGGTAAGAAACTTAAGAAACTTAGTTAGTTAAAACTCATTGGTGCTGAAATCACTTTCTGTATCCAACTACACAGACAGTTTGTTAGAGCAGGGATTACAGTTGTAAATTAGTCCTATTACATGTATAACCCTTTTCCACAAGTACCTACTCGGCTCAACTCAACTCGGTTTTTAGGGTTTTCCATTAGGTGGTCGTACCTGGTACCGGGTACTTCTTTAGTACCTGCTCAGCCAGGTTCCCAAGCGAGCCAAGTCATTTCAAAAACATGATGCCAGCAGTCCGCATCTCACCAATTAGTTTGTAAGTGACATCAATCAAGAGTCATGAAGGCAAAATCAAAACTGCCATTTTTGAAACCCGGCAACAAGGGAAACACCCATTAACAAAAACAAAAAAACAAATCCGTGGTCCCTGAGACAAAAAGCCATAGACCAGGGGTGTCAAGCTCACTGACACCCCTGACAGGCCATACATGGCAGGCCACATACAGCCCACTTCTTAAGTGGCCCAGACCAGTGAATCTCCCCTTCCTGTCAGTGTAAAGAAGTCCTATATTTAACTGTTTTTCTACAAAGTAAAAGCTGCTATGAATAAGAAAGAAATCTGTCAGCACGACTCTTAAATTATAAGAAACAAATGTGTAAAATTACAGAAAAAGTTCTGGTGACTCTTTGCCCAGACAGTCCTTATTTTGTTTTGTTTTTTAATTTTTAACTGTACTTGTAAAAAACAAACAAACAGAAATTTACAGTATATCGTTAAAAGTCCAAAATTTCTGCTTGTACTTGTTTGAGGTGAGCAGCAGATCAACCAAATTAAAAATCATAAATGGCTTCAAGCGCACACGCTCTGTGCTACATCCAGACATTTCTGTATCTCTGCCGTTCAAAGACACTTTTTTAATAGTTAATTTTATGTAATATTGAATATTGATTTACTACTAATAGAGAGAAAACACATGAGGTTCAAGGCCTGGACATGAAAAATGTCTCCAGGTCAAGGGAGGGATCATTACTGCCATTAGAAGCAACTATAATTGTAATGAACTGCAAACTTTTATGTATCTTCTGCAAGCTCATACCACCTTAAGACGCTTCTACTATAGCACAAGTTTACATGCCCGTGGTGTCTTTCCATTACATACCAATTACTCTAACACTGGCAATCAGGATGAGGAGTTCACAGGTTCACGGGGGAAAAAAGTGGTGCTGGCCAATCATGAAACATAAAAAAGTGCAGCGGAGACAAAACCATAAAATTGGAAAATTATGGGGATGTTGAACACATAACACAGACTGAAAGCTGCTGTGTGAGTGTGTGAGAGAGGAAAAGCACTGTGCGGGAGTTCATTATTAAAAGTCCTGTATGAATGCCGGCGAGCTTTGAGCACTTCGGTCAGCAGGATTGGAGGAAGATTTATTTCTATCCATAAAGTTTATCTGGTGGATTATATCAAGTATTTCATTAGATAAAAGTTTAAAAGGCAGTCTTGGTCTTATTGTTTCAGCTACAACCTCAGTGGTCTTTATTGGTCTGAGAGCAAGTAAAGAGTTCATATAAAAACGTCTTTCATGCTCCCAGTTTCTCCTGAAAATGCAAGAAAATGTCAACGCTTGGGAGGAAGAGCAGAGTAGACCTAATGGACACATTTCTCATTTGATATCAAGAAAAATAAGATGCTTTTTTAAGTGTGTGGAGCAACTCTGACCAATAAAAACACAACACACTTTTTACACTTTATATAGTAATCAACTTCAGACTGAGTCTACTATAATCTTATGAAAGAATTTAATGCCTAAATTATGACTAAAGCAAAATGAAATTTTAGTGATAAGACTATCAGTCTCTGATTTTACTGGTGACTGGTGAGTACCCGCTGACTTCATACCTGTTGATGTGAACTACCTTTGCAGTACAGAAAACCCAGAGTTAACCCAATAAGTTATCAGAATAAGCTGAAATCTTACTTCGTGGTACAGACCTCGAAATACATTCCTAACACGATAAATCTAGGAAAGTCATTTCCAGTGTTTTACAATGTGGAGAATTTAATTCACATTCTGAAAACAGCAAAGGCAGAGTAGAAATGGCTGATGCACACAGACTATGAATTATGCACAGAACAAAATCAGCAAAGGCTGCAGGGACAGAGAAAGAAGTGAGTGACAGGGGAGGAGAGAAGCAACTGCAGGGACAATGTAACTCTGTCACCTTCACACCACAGTCGATCAGCAGGCAGAGCTCATTTAATCAGATGGACTGACAAACATCCAGACTGTCTGAAAACACACACAAACACACACACACACACACACACTGGCAGTTCAGTTTCTATTACTTCAAGGGAATTTTCATCGTCTTACAATCATTTTTTAAAAACTTAGCCTTGACTTAACCTTGAAACAAGTCTCTATACAATCATTACAGGGTCTTTTTGTCTCCATCCCCTTTTTAGGTCCCCATGATGTGACTGTGAAAACATGAGCAATACAAGTACACACACACGCGTACTCACAAACACACATTAGTACACCCAAGAGCACATGGCATATGCTTCATAATGTGACCTTCTGCCCCCTGGAGGTTTGAATTCCCCTTCACTGTTGTGCCCTTACCCAGCATTCCCCTGCTGTATCCAATAATATCATGGCCTTTAGATTAATCTTTTTCCCCACTTGGCTGATTGAATTGATGTCTGTTTTAATTCAGCTTGAGTAATCAAACATCGTGTGCATTTGAGTGCGTAATAACTTGGAATCTAGGTTAAAAGGGGATGTACTTGATTCACGCTTTTTGTTCGTCGCTCTGGAGGCTGATTGAACACAAAACTTAGCTTTCAGCTTGATATTTATTCATTGTAGTGGAGCGTTCATGACTAACACGCACTGAGTTGATGTCAAAATCCATTTCCGAGGCTACATTCTGGTACCGAGCGATCACCGTCTCTCTAAAATGCTACTTACAGTGTCACAGTGCATCAGTATCTCCCAGACTAGTGTTAACATCAGCCCAGAGAAAATGTTAAATGCATATGTTCTGAAATGAACATTATGTTGTCACCATAACCCACATAGTCAGGGCCATATTAACGACATAATGAACATGCACACACACTGAGGTAATTTGCTGTCTAACAAACACTCACTGATGCTCTTGCACAACTGAAAGGACTCACCCACGCCCCACAAACAGGCACACACACTCATGAATAATAAACTAAAGGGCATGTGAGGGCACTCTGTTGAGCTCATATCTACATGGAATTTGCCTCTTCTTCCTCTTTCCATCTGTGCACTTTGGATCATTTGAAAGAATGCCTGTGTGTCTGTGTGCATGTGTGTTCCTGTTTTAAACCCACCATACACTTTGCAAATATCAGGTTGAACCTTTTTGCTTGCAGAACTGAATTAATTCTTCGTTGCACTGATTCAATAAAGTGCTGGAAATAGTCCTCTGAGGTTTTGGTCCATGCCAGCATGACAGCATCACACAGTCGCTGCAGATTTCTTGGCTATACATCCATGATGTGAATTTGTTGTTCCACCACATCCCAAAGGTGCTCTAATGAATTGAGATTTGCCTGTGGAGGATATTTTGGTACAGTGAAAGAAATCAGTTTTGAGCCCACAACACAAGCTTGTGTGAAACTGTAGCCTCAGTTTCCTGTTCGTTGCTTTCAGGGGTGGAAGAAGGTGTGGTCTTCTGCTGCTGGAGCCCATCTGCTTCACAATTGAGGGATGCTCTTCTGCATACCTTGGTCGTAACGTTAGCTCCTCTGACCTAAGACATTAACCAGGCACTTGTTCACGTGGATCCATATCATCTGTTCTCATGATATGGATCCAGTCCATCCATCCATAGAATCACTCATTAGCATCATCACAATAATGCTGATCCACGATCAACATTGCAGTTGACTGTCGCATTGTTGTGATGTCATAGCTTTCCAAAGTAGGGGCGGGGAAGACAAAAAAAGAGGAAGCTGCTGTACCGAATGAGAGCCCTCACAGGCACAAGGACGCCCTCTTGCTATGAGACAGATCTTTCAGATCTGTTAACCCTAAAGATGATTATTCAAGAAAATCCCTGTAGATCAGCCTGCCAACAACCACACCAACCTCAAAATCATCTTTCTTCCCATTCTGAGGCTCAACTTGAACTTCAGCAGGTCATTTTGACTACGTCTGCATGCCTAAATGCTTTAAGTTGCATATGCTGCCATGTGATTAAACTGATGTGCATAATAAAGTGGTAAGTGTACAGTTCGGTTGCGCCAGGTTTGGATCGTCCATACATAAAAGCCACTATACGTTACTTTTACTTCTTAAAATATAATATTTAGACACAGCACCAAAAAAGCTGGCCTTGAAATTGCTTTTAAGTGTTTAAACTTGTGGTCAGGATTTTTCCTCTTATAAAATATTAAAGCATCATAAGAACAGATTCATTGTTTTAAGGGATCACGAGCCAAAAAGGTTAGAAAAGGCTCTTTATGTTTTGTCAAGTCACAACTCTCCTCGGCTCACCCCCACAGCGCTGGCAGGACTTTAAAGGGAAAACACATTTAAAGGTCACAGAGGGCACTTGACTGAATTGCATCTCTTCCTTTGGGGAAGCATTTTTATTAATATCTTGTATGTAACCCGTTTTTGGGAGGTTGAAGTCATGACTGGTTTGGTTTGTTTTATTTTTTCTCCACACAAAAAGACCCCCCACAAAAAAATTGCCTTTGTTAGAAAACACAGTTGTAGATAGTGGACAGAGAGCAGACGTAGCAAAGGGCCTCAGGTCAGACTCAAACCCAGGACCACCTCCTTTGATCACCTGCTCATCCCATAAGCTAAACTGACGCCCGGTTTTATCTCTTTTATGGTTAAAACTAAGTTCAAAGGTTTCCTTGTTTTGCATGCTAATGCGGGGAAATGCTTTCTACATAACAAAATTTCAAATTTCTTTCTTATTTGTGTGTGTCTGAGTGAACGGACTGCTCAACTTGACCACCGACAAGCACGCTGACCTGGAAAAGGTCATGGGCAGCCAGCTGTTCTATTAGGTTACCATGGCAATAGCCACAAACTTTTAAACACACACACACAGGCCCTCGAACGCACATATGCCAATATGTCCCCAGGCAAATGCTAATAGCGAATGGCCATATGAGCTCCTTTAGCCAGGTTGATCCAACAGAGATACAGACTCCCATCACACTCCTCTCTACACCCCCTTTCTCCATTGGTGGGCACAGAGGGGTGATGGAAACGGTCTGAGCTGCCAGATCTTCTAAACCAACACAACAACGGAATAAGTTTAGTCCGTGTTATTATTACACTGACTGTAATACAGTGAAATATGTTGGCAGGATTTTGCAAAGAACCACTGATGAGGAAGCCCCAGGGAACGAATGACAGAAATATAGTTCATGGAAATGCTAAGCCAGCAGTGTCTCCAAATATAAAACACACATGGACACTAATTTTTTAAAACCACACTATGCAGTCTTATTGATTTACTTTGTTGAATATTTTATTTCCTCTGATTCCCAAGTTGTTTTTTTATTCCGTTTTGTCCGTGTGGACTCTCAGTTCACACTGGATGTTTTTTTAAGTTTCTAATTAAAAAAGAAACATTTTTAAACATTTAAACAAATTCAGGTACAAATTAAGATTAATGAGCTCTAACAAGCTGAGGTAAACAACAGAGAAGGCTTTACTCAAGCTCATCCCCCTCTCGCCCTCTCCGGAGACGACCAGGCGATTCAGGCAAAGAAGCTACGTGTTACTTTTTTTGCCTGGGGGCTGAGCAGCGATCCACAATGTCCCGATCACACTCGCTCAAACCACTCGCCAACACGGCGCTTAGTCACAGATGACGAACTTGGAGAAAAACAACAAGCACATGACAGCAGTTTCTACCAGCGCACAAGGAGCATGAACCGGATTACCTTCAAAACAAAAGATCATTTAACAGGAGCTGTTTGAATGATGACGCTCATTTTCTACCTCCTGTGTGCACACTCTGATACATTGAAAAATATGCACTCGTATCAAATCCAAGGGGTGCTGACAACTCTTAAAGCACTGTAAAGCATTTGTGAACATGAATTTTGTACATATTTAAAGAAAAACACTCAAAGATCTCGGATTCACATAATTAAAAAGGGAATAAAAGAACCTAAGCACGTGTGCATTACAAACATATGCGCTTGGGGTGATGCTTGTTGACATGTGACTTGTTTATTTTTTTCTGCCACAGTTAGTCCTGTATGTGCCGGCTAGCTCAATACAGCATGCAGCTGAAACTATAGCTTATTATACTTAGCATTACTTACTTGAGGAATGCATCCATCAGAAACAGAGAGGACTCGGATTAAAATTATTTATAAAGCACTCAGAGCTAATGATCAATTAGCTTGGGAGTTTTAAAAGAGATCAGTAGTTCCCATTATGCAATGGGCATTGCAAAGCAAGCATGACCTTAGAATCATGTAAACACAGAGCATGTGGAGGGAAAGCTTGAAAAACTGTTTGATTTTTATCCACGCTTCTCTTCAGATGTCACAGATGTAGAATCAAACAAAACACTAATTATAAAAAACTCTCTTCAACCCCCTCAGCCAATACTAACTCTTTAAAGAGAAATGATAAGTCTGTCAACATGACCGAACATGACTTCCTCTCACAGAGACACACAGGTAAGGTTACCTGTAGGCCATGCCTGTCTGACTCTTCACCGTGTCGTGCAGCGACAGCGAGTGGAAGTTGAGGAACTCCTCCAGCTGCTTGAGCTCCACCACACCGTTGGGTTTGTTTGCTGTCCACAGCATCAGAGGAGGGTAGGGTCGCGTTCCCGTCCCCATAGAAGTCTTTCCGACAAGCCTCCCCTGTCCTAGGCCGTGAGCCTGGACCCCACCCTGGCCTCCACCCTGATTCCTGGACCCCTTCTGTTTCGGGTTGGGGATCTCCGGGCACGTTGCCTTGTACAAGTACATCTTCCAGCTTTCTTCTTCACTTTATCCTCCCCTTCAATCGCTCCTTTCTGCTGTTCGCATGTCCCACAATCATGTGCGCTCAGATTAATCCAGGTAGGCCCCTCACCCACGCACAGCTACACGGAGCAGAGGAGCGTGTGCGTGAGAGCATCTGATTAAATCTTAGTGTGAAGTATTCCTCCAAAATAAAGCTGCACAAGTCCTCCTCTTATTAAAAACAAAAACAAAAGAACATCCAGCCCTGAAAGGAGCCTTTTTTTTTAAACTGAAATCTGGAGTCCAGTCTGTCAGCAGGCTGCTCGTCCACACTGGGAAAACAGGTTACTTCCTTACATGTACTTCTCCATGCACCAGGCCATATATGTTGTCTGCACATATACACACATGAAGACAGATTAACAGAGGGCCAAACACACAGTCCCTCTCCTCTCACACATACATGCACACACGTAACACACACACACCCACACACTGATGCTGTCACTTTGCCCCCTGCTCAGCCAGTCTACATTATAAGCTCAGTTTGGTTTTGCTCCCTATTAAATAGCATGGGAATCTGGGACATTTTTTTCTCCCTCCCTCCCTCTCACTCTCTCACTCTGTTTCTCTCTCACTCTCTCCTTCCTTTTACCCCTTTTTCCTCTCCACCCCCCACCCCCTTATCCTCTCTCCCACCCTGCCTTTCCTCATCATCCCTCTTTTGTCTCCCAGTATTCCCTCCGTCACAAGCCCTTTCACTTACTCCTGATTTTCTCTCTCGTCTCTCTTCCAGCATTCACGTCTCCTGCCATTTGCTTTTTGTCAGCCCGTCTCTCACACTCGTTGCACTTTTAAAGCAGTCACTTTTTTTCACTTTCAACAACCTTTAAATTCATTCTTTTTCATCTTTTTTGCCTCTGCCCTCTCTTTCTGCTCCTTCTTATTCTAAACAATGTGTACTCTGCAGTTCTGCCCATAACAAACACGTAATATAAACACGCAGACACGCATACTCGAGCAGACGCTTGCACACGGCCGATGGCGTGTTATTCAGTCGTGCACAGTGTAAGGGCGGCGTTTTCATAATTAGGTAAACCAAAAAAATAAAGTGGAAAAGCCTCTGTTTTCTCGTCTTTCCTTCTTCTTGACTGCACAAACACACACACACACAGTATATAATCTCCCCTCTCTAGCCTTCTCATGGGAGCGGTCAATGACATCATGTCTGGTCCTCCAGTGAATTGTGGGAATCATGAGGAATGCCACTCTTCCATATCAGGAAATTTGAGTTAAGATACACACTGTCACTCTTTCCACAAGTAGACACACACACAGATGATGGAATTTCAGTCTTCCATCATCTGTGTATGTGTCAGTATAGAGCAAATACTGCCTGACTGCTCCTCATTGTATCCTGCAGACATCCAGTGGCAACAGCCAAAAGCTGTATGCAGGAACTGTAGAAGCTACGTGATAAAAGAATTTATTTGAACGTGGGATATTTCATTTTGGGGTTTTTTGTTTGTTTGTTTTGGGGTTTTGGGGGTAAAAACCTCAAGGCTGACTCTTCTGTACCTGCAGGACGTGAAATTATGGCTATTAATGCAAAAGTGACACATGGAGGTTGGTAAAGAGGCAGCTGTGCTTGTTGTCCAGCAGGGTGGGTGGAAAACCTGATCATGCCTGGCAGCTGGAAGTCATCTGAGCTTATGCAACGCCTGAGTGTGTTTACAGTGTATTTATGGACCTGGAATATTCACGTCCATACTATGCATCGCACACACCTTCGACGCACATACATTCGAACAACAGATGCTCTCTGTCGTATCAAAAGCTCCAATTAATTTCACTCTTTTTCTCTCTGTCGCACTTGGATTTTTTTTCTGTTCTGTTTTATATTTTAACATTTTTATTTTGGCCTCTGGTGTTCACGACAGTCACATTCTCCTTTGAGGAGCTCAACATTTAGGCAGGTGAGTCACTGATGAGGAAAAGAAAAAAAACAGAGGGTGAATGATGGAAGAAAAGCAAAAGAGGACGGAGAAGCTGGGAGAGGACAGTTTGGGGGCATGTATGAGCAGCAAAATTAGGCATAAACAACTTTTTTGTCTGAGTCCTTGTTGTGACACAGTTCGAGTTCCTCCCCCCTCATTTATTCTCTTTTAACTCTTTAGTTCATACGTTTCGACTCTCATTTTAAAACCAGCTCATTGTTCCCTGAGATTAATTAGTCGTCTCTTTCATTTTGTCCCCACCACCCCCACATATCCTCCCTCCAGTGAGCGAATCCCCATATAAAGATTGCATATTACCGAGCGCCCACGGTATGTTAGGAACAAGTTTAGCAGCTTGCGGACGACGTTTAAAAAGACACACCGGCCATGTGTGTGGATGCTGTAACCTCGTATTATCTGCAGTGTAATAAAACAACATTTCTGTGTTGTTTACGTGCAGGAGAAGAAGAAGAAAGCCTCGTCTTTGCCATCTGACTCAATGGCAGCAATAATTATGTCAGCGATCAGTCTGCAGCCCTCAGGGACTGTCCTGCTCCTGTTTAACACCAGTGTGCTGGCCTAAATTCCCCCACTAAATCCCATTGTTATTATCAATGAATATCTAGATTAATGCTGAGAAGAGTGAGGCAGACAAAATGAACAACACACCGATACATGGCAAAGACGGCCGTTGTGTTTTCAAGTGCTCTTTTAATCATTGAAGAGGTGTGATCTAACAAGAAGAGAACATATTATGTGACTGATTCATATTTTTAATACTTATCTCAGTATTACAGTGTTTCCATATTATGGGATGGATACTTTAGCACACGTGTGTGCAAAAGAATCCCAGCTGTGTGAATCAAACTGCCGATCTTGACACCATCCCCGTGTTTCATCCATCAAGCTCTACAGGAACATGTGTTTTTGTTGTGCAACAATAGTATCGTGTTGCCGCACCTTTGTCGCACCTGGTGCCGAAGGTATCAGGAAATATAATCTCAATACACGGTCAGACGAGGGCGACGATACTGTTGGCTGTAATTATTCGGGTCAGTCGAGTTTTATTCCTAGAACTGTTGCTCCCTGGCTTACTGTACGCTCTGAAAAAGCAACAGGGTTTAATGAGATATTGATTCAGCCCAGTGTAAATGGAAACACAGCTACAGTACAAACTAATCGTAGCTTGTGAATAATTCTGCTGATCATCTCCAGCCCACAGGAGTTATGTGCTGCTTTTTATATGGTCCATTTCCATGAAAAGCATTTATCGACAGGGACGTGTTTATGTAGTTTTAAGTCAAAGAAGGAAAGACTTTGTTAACAGATTGGGTGCTAATAAATTATTTGACTCATCAATCTAGGTCACTCTATGCAGACCACAAAGAAATACAGTATCTACAGAGGTCAGACTGCTTTAAGCTGACAGGAAGACAACAGAAAGTCAAATAAGCGCTTATTTCAACCAAGGTATGCAGAAGAGCATCTCTGCAAATTTTGAAGCAGATGGGCTACAACAGCAGACCACAGCGGGTGGTCTAAGGACAGGAAACAATTCACGCAGGCTAACCAAAAATGGACTCTTAATTTCTGCTGCAACATTCACATAAACAACATGAAAGCACAGAATCATCCTGCCTTGTATCAGCAGTTCAGGCTGCTGATGTGTAGGGGTATTTTCTTGGCACACTTTGGCCCCTTGTACAAACTAATCATCGTATGTCAAAGCCTACCTGAGTAAAGTTACTGACCATCCCTCTGTAGCTTGCAGCAGAATAACGCTCCATGACACAAAACTCATTTAAAACTGGTTTCTTGAACATGACATGAGTTCAGTGTAGTCAAATGGCCTCCACGGGCACCAGATCTTAAGACAGCAGAGTACCTTTGGGACAAATTTGCAGCAAGTGTGTGATGCTGTCACATCAACATGGACCAGAATCTCTGAGGAATGATTTCAGCACCTTGTTCAATCAAGAATTAATGCTGCTCTGGAGACAAAAGGGGGTCAAACCTGTTAGAAGCCAGATGTACCTAATAAAACGTCGGGTGAGTTTAAGTATACTGTTGCCTCAATTTGGACATGAACAGAGTGTTTGCATTGTAACACCTAGGCTATATTTTCCAAAGCTTGTCCCTGACAAATACTCTCCATGTTCTATTTAAAAACTAAAGTAATCCATAATATCTTTGCAATAAAGGGTAAACAAACAATGATGAAAGCAAGTTTACGAGGTTATTTCTCACTATCTGGCTGCAAAAGAAAATGCAAATTCAGCCGCATAATTAATTTGGCCAAGCAGAAAATGTTAATTAAATTTTCAATACCTGAACAAAAGCAATTAGTGAAAACATCGTATAAATACCCTGTTTTGTCAAAGAATAAATAAATGAGCATTTAATGAATTTGTGGCACAGAAAGGAATACATTAGCACGGGGGTAGAAAAGGCAATTTATAAAGAAGTGGTTACAAAGCAGATTATTTCTTGTTATGGTCTGTCCCGAGTTTCAAGAAGAATCACCAGAGAGCTAAAATCTGCATCAATTGTTCTGATTTAAATTAAGGCAGAGCAGATAGCCAGTCATCGCATGATGTTTGGCATCACGTCAGCGGCTCAAAGCACAGTGCTGGCAGATGTGTGTGTGTGTGTGTGTGTGTGTGTGTGTGTGTGTGTGTGTGTGTG
>NW_005187404.1:1185149-1190481 GCF_000239375.1 Pundamilia nyererei
TGTGTGTGTGTGTGTGTGTGTGTGTGTGTGTGTGTGTGTGTGTGTGTGTGTGTGTGTGTCAGGCACGAGTTGGCTGACTGGCAAGACGGAGACTTGTAGAGGGGTTCATGCATTTCTAGGTCAGAGGAAACTGTTATCTGTTCTTTCAAGTAGAAGACTGCATCCACAACATAACAGTTGAGTCCAAGTGATCGGACAAAATGATCAGTACCGACTCTCTAAACGGAAACAATTATAAAGCTTTTTTTGTCTATGTTAGAGAGGGTAAGTGCACACGTGTGAAGGTCGTGCTAATCTTACAGTGATTCACACAGTGTTGGTTTTATTGGTGGCACATTGAGCTCACCACTTTGGAAACATGCCCATTAAATGCACTCACTCACACACTCACACTGTCCTCACGTTCCACACGCAGCAGTAGTGCTGTCGATCAAACCGCGAGAGGCTCTCATCACACTTTTATGAGCCCGTAAATAAAGAGCACGTGAAGTGTGTAGCCCCAAGCATGTCATCGGAAAGACTGTTTAATACCATTTGAAGCCACATTTGAAAACAGCACTCCGATGCTTAATGTGCATTTTTCGTTAGACAAGTCGGGCTTACTTTTACTTAATTCTTTGTTATAATGTGCCTTTGTGCAATTTTCTGAAACAATTTGAAAGCAACACAAAAAAGGCAAAGAAATATTTTGTGGTAATATCACAAACTGGCACCAATCCACTGAGTGCATTATTCCTGCAAATTTGCACCGGGGTGCTATGATGACAGCGTAACACTATCAATATGATGCACATGCATCATATTGGTAATGCAGTACAGTATATTTTTTTTGCAAACTATTCCAAGCTGCCTTTTTGTTCTTTTTTACCATTATTCCTAAATACTGCTTCCAATTTTCCAATAAGCCAGTGTAGGCAAAACACAATGTGCAACACTGGGGAAAATAATCTCCTTTGTAAGTTTACAACTGAGCCACACACACAGTGTGTGCACGTTTGTGTGTGGGTGTACAGTTTGATTCTTTGACCCTCCACCAGTTAATTTTTATGAAGACTGAACAAATAAATTTGGATTATAGCAATCCTTTCTGAATGGCTGCTCTGCAACATAAATGAATCCATCAATATTTGTGAGACCTCAACCTTATTTAATCACAGCGTATCCCTTGCTGCTTTAACATTCTGGTCTCTTTCCCCTGCTCTGCTTTGTTTTTTCTAAATTAAAGGGAACAAAACCAAAAGCAGCAGAGAGGCCAGAGAATATAGAGAGGGAAGAAGAAGGAGGGAAAGGAAGAGGCAGGACTGCAGACTGATAAATGTGGAGCTTTAGGCTTGAATGATTGGAATGGGACACAGATGGATTAGGCATTTAGCAACAAGAGAGAGCAGTGGAGCGATGAGAGGGGGAGACATTGCAAGGGGGCTGGGGGAACCCGATACTAAAAATATCCATGTGTGAGGGAAAAAAGAAGAAGAAAAGAAAGACACTCGCTGCTAGTCTACGTCAAAAAATTGGGATTAGGAATCAACGCTATTGGTGCTTCCTGTCTGTCAATCACACATAAAAGAATGAAAACACTCCCTCCAGCCTCCATGTTTTGTCACCATGGTGGTGGAAGATGTCAACACCACCAGCGAGACAGATGCTTGCTATTAGCATTAAGGACAGATCCGGTGACACAACTTTAAGCCGAGGTCGTAATGACCGGCGTGACTGCTGTGACACACAAATGAAACGTTTGGACGGAGGGGGAACCGCTTGTCATCAGATAGCCCTGAGGATCCAGCACAGAAATACTTGAACAATCTAACAGTGTGCATGCACGCACTTTATGAATTTCCTGACAGTTGCACAAACAAACTTACAGATGACAGTGTTAATGATGTGTAGATAATCATAAAAAAGACGTTTTCGGGTCTTTGTGTGTGTTCCAAAGTACTTGTGAGGTGAGTGCACGATTCACCTCACAAATGATTTGTGCTCATCAACAAGCTGCTCTGTGTAACACGTTAGGCCATCAGTCTGTTTGCACTCTCAAGTATCTACAATCACTCACTGACAAGCATGCCCACACACACTTAGACAGGGTTTAACTGACCTGTACAGCATGCCAGTCTTTTGTGCAACTGTCTCGTCTTTGCCCAGGCCAAACATTTTCAGGTACCAGTTGGTCTCCATCTCTCTGATTACTGCTGCCTTGTTTCTATGCTGTGCCACCTGTTTCCCGGAGGAGGAATTGCGCTTGGCATCCTGGGAGTTGCTGCGCTGGGCTTTTAGCCCACTGAGAGAGGCCACTGAGTGTTTTCGGTGCATGTGGGGAGGCTGGTGCCCGCCGGGCCCTCCGATGCCCCCTCCGCTGCTTCGTGCAGCTAGCATGGCTCCAGAGCGTGGCCCCCTCCCCTCAAGAGCAAAGCTCCGGGATCAAGGTGAAAAGAGCACACTTAAGGTTTCCAAATGTTTCTCGATCCTGCACCTTCGTTTGGAGATGACGGTTACTCCAGCCTCAATGAGTGATGCATATCTCACTGTCCTGTAATCACCCAGCAATGCTCTCAGTACTTTTTAGATACCTTCTACCAAACTATCTGAAACTGTCCTTAGATCTTCTTTCTCTTTGAACTTGGTTCTTTTTCTCTCCTTTGTGCCTGTCAGTGTGTCTGTCTGTGCAGAGTGCTCCCTGGTCTCTTATAGCCTCATCCAGCTTGAAACAGGATCCCAGTTTCCTTGTCTCGTCACAGCCTGCGCTGGCCTAAAAGGAGGGAGCCAAACATGACTGGGTGTCAACAATACATACACACTCGCACAGTCTCTCACACACACAGGAGTACACAACAAATCTGAGTTCTAAAACAGGTGAAAGAAATATAAAAAGACACGATAACACACACATTACAAACACACAAGCCCGAGCTCATAACGCACAATTATAGAGAGAAGTTGTAAATTGGAAATACACACTGCACGTGATTGTTTGAAGCGCACACCCCTTTGCTTCTTTTTCATCTATAGCACTGACACCAATGCAGCAATTTAGATATTAAAATATAAACAGGGAAACCCAGTTTGTAAATATTCACAGTAGATTAGGTGACCAAAAAAGAGAGTCAGGGCATGGAACTGCTGTGTAGATCACTATGTTATTTCAACTTGTATTGCATGTGTAAATTCTGTGTGTGCATGCTTGCAGATTTGCATGTAAGGACATGTGATTTCATTTTTTCTAAGCAAAGTTTGATGTTCAAAATTGAACCCAACATTTCAATAACGTTTTTTTTTTAACCATAGTCAGATGTAAATTGTATTTCCTGCCAGAATGTGCCAGAAACCGGTGAATAAAACAGCAAAGCACAATGGTGCAAAGAAGGGGGGTAAGTGAAGGTGAATGGAAGGACCCGATCGGTGCACTCTTTCAAGCATTGTCTGCGGAGAGGAGAGGGATAGCATGCTGATGAGATGCAAATTAATGTCAGGAAAGCACAGGACCTACGGGGCTATTCTCCACCTGACTCAACATAACGCTAGTCAAATACAAGCAGTAAGGTAAAAGCAAAAGCAGGAAAGCAGAAAGAGGATTTGGGCTTATTGTGGAGTTCATTTAAAAGCAGGCTTAGTAAAGTGCCGTCACTTGAAGGACAAGAGTGAGCTTTGCGGGAAAGCTTGGCACATAATGCAGTCTCAGAACTTTTGCTAACTTTTGCTAACTTTCTCAAGTGTCTTGACTTCTGACAGAGGTAGACAAAAATGCTTCTCTTTTATATTGATCCATTAGTGGTTTATTAACCAGCCAACAGACCTTAAAAAGCAAACGCATGCACCAGTTTAAATGCACAGTGGACACCCAAAGATTGGTGTCCTCAGAGGTCAAGTGAATAGATCAGTGATGGAGTGTCAGCCCTAAATTATTCAACCAAGTAATGGGAGCCTGATAGCTCACTGGACATGTGAGGGGCCCAGGGCAAAGGTTGGGGTCAGTGCTGGCTACAGGGTGAACCTCCGCCTGTGGTCAGCAGCTAATTTGGATTGGAAACTTGCTGGGACTTTGCACTTTGTTGTTTACGCAGTATCTTTTTAAAATGTCTGATATATTAAAAAACAACTTAAAATATCAGAAATATATATAAAATTACAGACATGTTTCTTCAGTTTTTACATCTGGTTCTATGAAACACTGCATCAGTTTTTGTTTTTTTTTCTTTTTCCATTTAACCAAAGTTGTTAATCGGCTGGGGAATTTCTGCTTGTTGCGCCTTTTCTATGACTGCTAGGTCACCTGTAGGGTCTTCGGCCGGACACATTCAATATTCAAAATTTCACTCTTTCCTTCTTCTGTTGGCAGAGCAGAAAAGTCTCCCTGTCGTCTCCTGCAACTAGATCTCAGTTTAGGTTTTACATCCAATACTTACTTCTTACTTACTTCTTTCCACAGTAAGAGCCAAAAGCTACTTTTCTCTGACTTGTCAGCCAAGTCTTTCTGGCTTGTTCCAGTTAGTCCTCACGTACCAACATCAGTGGCATCCTGCTTCCACAGGTTAGGTGATGGTTCTTCAGCCAGATCACTGCACTAACAGCAAAGATCTGAGTATGTCAGTCATTTCGTATACTAACTTCTTCCTTGGGACAGTTAGCTCAAAGATAATTTTGTCCTTCGTCTTACTGGATGAAGAATTACTTACTTACTCACATTACTACACGAGGGAGGAGACACGAGTTGAACCTACATCCTTTTTTGGGTTCAAACACAAGGAGGTTGCTTGTTGCCCATCATTTTGTCAATAACAACTGGTTCCCAGAGGACATTCCAGGCTCCAGTTGTCCAGATAACTCAATGTATTTACACAGATCAGTGCAATCCTACACTTGGAGTCGCTTCAGTTGCTTGCCTAATCAAATCTAAAAATAGACATGAGGTGAAATGTACCAGAGTTAAAGTGAACCCTCTCCTTTAATCTCAAACATTGTTCTGCCATAAAGAGTGTCATGTTTGCAACCATCCTTCACATTACTGCCATCTTGTGGCTACAACTGGCTATTGCTACTGGAAACTGCTTGCCTTGGATGCTGTATGAAACTGTAGCATGTCTTCATTTTACGACCCATAAACAATGACAAGAGCTTGTCAAACTGAGAGGCCCAGAGACTTTTCTAGTTATCTTTGTTTGTTCATTGTGGATAAACTTTCCATCTGTGATGGGAGACTAACAGGAGACTAGTGTGAGAATTAAGCTGCTGCTGAAACTACTTCCATTGTTCAGTTATGAAACAGCTGGGAATAGAAAAGAGATAAGCTTCTGTTGTGGTGGACCACTAGAGGGCTCCACTCACACCCAGTGTA
>NW_005187404.1:1201264-1203149 GCF_000239375.1 Pundamilia nyererei
GGTCCTGGACTAGTTCTGCTGGGTGTTCGGGGGGGGGCATGTGTGGTGGACCACTAGAGGGCTCCACTCACACCCAGTGTATAGGAAGTGTGTTCCTGTGTTTTGTGGCGCGATATGCGCAGTTGATGTTGGAGACGAATAAAGAAGGAGTGAGAACTGAGAGCTGTGTCGTTGATGCTTACCTCCACACTGTCATTTATCAATAGATAAGTTTTCTTACTGACCACAAGTGTTGGGTTCATTACACAAAAAAGTAATGTATAACATTTTACTTGTTGCTAATGCATTAACTATTTTATTTATTTAAGAAAGTAATTTGTTACACAACTCTCATAAAACTACTAAATCACACATTACCAGTTAACAATCTAAACCTGAGGCAACAGTTCCAGGCACCAACATAAAACCCTGTGCTAATTAAGATAGACATAAGGTCTTTATTTTACTGTGCAAGTATGAATACAAAGCAAACATGAAAACCAGCCTAAAGAGACTTCAAAGCAATCATCACAATGATTCTACCTTAGAAACATGAACAGGTAGAAACGGAAGCTGTAAACCTGACTGAGCATCACTTTATTACTTGTTGAAATTCAGGCTCGGTCTGCTGGGCTGGGTTCTTAGCTTAGCTTAGCTTAGCTTAGTGTTAGCATGCTGTCTGTGCAAGTGCTTGCAAAGAGCTGAAGTTGTGTTCGAGCCTGGATGCTGTTTGCACATAACTGTCACGCTCTTGTCCTTCTGTGCAATAAAAATAAAAGTAATGTCTATATCTCCACTTCTCAAGAGCTTTATATAGAGCTTAATATTTTTGTGCAATATATTTATTTTTACTTTTGATAATTTATGCAAATTTGACAATGATAGTTTTCTATGTATTGGATATTTTCGTAGTGTTTTATTGCTTCTTTTGCTAAAGAAATGGTTCTAAAAACGACTCCTCATTGTCAGATAATAGTAGAGAATTGTTTTGATTGTATAGTAGATGTTTATTTAATTATACAAATAATAATAATTTACTAAGACATACATGTAGAGTGCATGAAGCTACAGGAGGCTATCAGCATATTTAAAGAATCAAGGACAGCATAAAATGGTTATTATTTGTCTTGTTAATAGGTGGAGGGTGCTGTTTGTGTCTGCTTCCCTTTCTGCAAAAGTCACTGCAGCCCTCTGACATCAAATCAAGTTTCCTTCTTCTTACACTGGAGAGTAACATTCAGGCCGGTAGTAGTTAGAAGTGTTATGTGTTAGTTGGCCAGGATTTCACATGGCTCAGAGCTTTAGCATCTCCCAGTGTTGGGAGTTAATTTCCTCCTAGCTTAGTGCGTCCACTTTTGGTCTCTTGAGATAAACCAGCATATTTCCAAAGTTCACATGGACCTGCACACACCACCTCTACTTGGAGACCTGTTGTCCTTCGAGGTCATTTAGAAAATTTGTCACACAGTGTGTATCGAACCTGACCCGTGTGCAATGTTGGAGTCACTAGGGTGGAAATTCTAGCACGAACAAAATCCGTCATTCGTGTTGTTTTCATGAGGTCTCACGGAAAGGTAAACTGATAGTACTACTACTATTACTACAGCAAATACTACAGTATAGGTGGATATGCAGACTACATATATATATATAGAGAGAGGGGGGGGGGAAGGGTGAAATGCAGTAAAGGAATGGTGAGAGGGTGATAAAGAAAACGTGGTGACATTAGAGAGTTTAAACAAAAAGACACACAAACACACACACACACACACATATGAACTACACTGGTGCAAAACTGTGTGGAACAAAACAGGACAGCTGCTCCTTCCACTATTAAATTAGAAGACGCATGTTGAGCCTTTGCACCTCCCACTGGTCTCCATTTTCTCTCACAAAGTGTTTTTTT
>NW_005187404.1:1204379-1206106 GCF_000239375.1 Pundamilia nyererei
TAGCTGTCTCTGCTAGGCTGTTCTTGTCGTTACCATGGTAATCAGGCCTTCCTTTTTACCTGTGTTTTTGGCTTTTATTCTATGGTATCGTGTGTTGTTCTCCTTCCTAGTTGTCTGCTTGGACCCCAATCTGAAAATCGGTTTACCTGGATATCCATTTACCTGAGTCAGTCTACACCAATCTGTTTCTCCTATTCCCAGCTAAGGAAATGACTTACCTGTTTTCCACCTGTCTGCCTACTCTCCAGCGCTCTCATATTCTCGCCTGCCAGACATGTAGCCTTCGGCTGCCTCTGTTCAGGAAACAACAAGTAAGCCAAAAGAAAAAACATTTCAAATTCAGCAATATTCGGTTCTATTCATCTTGGCATTTGGTATTATGCCCTTTCCTCTCAGTTTCTGAGTTTCCAGTCCCTGCCCTGTGATATATCCTACCTTGCCATTTAGGTGCATCTACCAAAACTCTTGAATGAGTTTGAACTTTGGTGACCTTGACCTCAAGGTCAAAGGTCAGGTTCTGAAATTCCTCTAGGATTTTCCAATTGACACCATCATTTAAAAATCTCAGAAGAGTTTGAATTTCAGTGACCTCGACCTCAAGGTCAGAGAGCACGTTTACTGAGAACCTACACAGACAGCCTGTTAACAAAAATAACCAAGTAAGCAATTCTGGAAATCTTGTGTAAGTCTATCTCCGTGGTACATCACTGTAATCTAAGACACTTACCTCCACAAATTCCTGTTTCCATGTCATGTGCTGTTAAATTTTGAGTTCCTGCTGGCAGTTTAAAAGGTGTAGACAGACTCTGGCAAGCCCTGATCTAAATTCCTCTCTTTGTCTTTATTAGAGCATACCCTTCCATAACTCTTGCATGAACATGATGGTAACTGATAACTAATCAGAGCCACAGAACAAAAAACAGTCCCACCGTCTCGATCAATCAGTCATTTTCATGCTTTTGCTGTTGCAACACAGGAATTTCCCAACTTCCACCATTATGAGTATTTAGATTTTTAACTTATTGAATTTCATATTAATTATATTTTATACGGATGGAGACTAGCTAAACACTGGATTTTACATTTGGGAAGAAATACAAATGCTATAAGCCATCAGTTTGATGGCATTTAAACGCTTGTATTTATAGCAGACAGGTTTTGAAAATTAACATTTATTAAAACAACAGACTGTAATGATTTAAACTGTTCTGACAGCCTACAGATAACTGAAAACAAGCACGGACGCACGCTCAGAAACAAAGTAAGATTAACACACATATATATATATGCTGTGATGCACGTGCACACATTATGTCTCAGTTTAGCACCAGTGTTTCTGTTCATTGTCGTCAGCTGACAGTAACTTATAAACATTCCTTCCTTCACCCCTCTGTCACCAGGAGAATTTATTACCGTCCGCACCGATAGCTTTGATTGGACACAGTTCACCGTCCCCCCCCCCACACACACACACACACACAGATCAGCACATAGGCTGACGTGCAGAAAAAAATAGCAGTGATGAGTGATGATGATGATGATGATGATGGTGAAAGAGGCATAAAGCAACACAAAATATAGCTTTTTCATCTTTTGTAACACGGACATTATCAAAGCATTATAGCAGCAAACACACACAGACACATGACATCATGGTGCGCTCTGCTGTCTCTGTGCTTCCTTTTGTCTCTTCAGCAGTAAGAGGCCATCACATGCAATCCATCATA
>NW_005187404.1:1206820-1217520 GCF_000239375.1 Pundamilia nyererei
CTTTTACATTTTAAAGGTGTGGTGTGTCCTAAGTGGAGGACAAAAGAAGAAGTGCAGTTAAACAGTGTGCGAAACTCTTGTCCTTAAAAGAATGGAGGAAAATCCAAAAAAAGACCTGATACAGATGGATCTTCTGTTGATCTGTTCACTGAAACCTGATCAGAAATGGTCTCAGTGGAAGGGCAGCTGCATTTTACCCAGTGGTGTTGGAGACCTTGGCAAAGCTCATGAAATTACACAGAAAAATACCATTAAATTTTGATCCACCATGCAAAACCATCTGGAAAGTATCTGACTGGCAAAAGCTTAATTTTTCGGCATGACACCAACACATGTCCGATGCAGCAAAAGCATACATATATCAAAAAACACACAATTTAAAAAATTTAACACTATCAAACTTGGATCGACATCCCCAAATCCCAGATCTCAATATTATCAATGGAGTGTGGGATCATCTACGAAACAAAAGGCACCCAACACCCAAAGAAAAGCTTTGAATGTCCTTTAAGAAGCCTCGAGAACTTTTCCTGAAGAACAGCGGGGACAGTGCATCACTTTCGTATATTCTGCATTTGATGGTAACTTATGCTACTCCCTTGGATTTGGCCTACAGTGTTGTCTTTACTAATAGATCATGGCAGGCTCTGGTGCTGTCCAGCTCTTCATCCTGAAGACTTGTTATTTGACGTCTGTCTGCCTTTGAGATGTTGGCTGGCTCTCGCTCTGTGAGGTTGCTGTATCTACCAGCCACTTGGCCTTGGTGTTGTGTAATACCTCACTCTCACAGATGTGTGTGTATGGGTCTGTCCTTGTGCTATTATTCCCTTGTAGCTAAGCAAACACTCTGGATGAATCTTTGGAGAACAGGCCATTCATTCTCTTGGCTTCTCTGGTATATCTCTTCAGCCTAGTGGTCAGAGCCATGAGGCTTTGTTTGGCAGTTTCTAGAGCCTCAGTTATAGCCTTTTTGTTGTACCTCTTTTTCATATAGGACCTGTCTCTAATAACAGCCTTCTGCACTTCAGTGAACAGACTGGCTGAAGGAAGAACAGGACTCCATGATTGCCTGGCAGCAAAAATAACAGGGCTGCTAACAGCAGGTACTAATCTAGACTGTCATAACAGATATGAACTGGTGGACTCATAATGGAGCTCAGGAGGTTAAGTTCAGTGCATTTATTTACTGTGAATGACAATGGATGAAGATGGATAAGCAGTCAGAGGGTTTCAGGGCTCCAGTTCAGGTAAATTAACAGAATATGTCTTCACAGGAAAAACTCTATCTCACTTGGGAAGGATCCCCGAGTCCTGCACAGAGGGGAACAGAACAGGTAAGGTGGAAATCTAAGAAAAGCACAGCACAGACTGAGGCAAGAGTAGCCAACAAGACTCCTAAGTAGTGACCAGGTGATCACAGGATTTTCAACAGGTGAGTTTATCAGCACAGGTGTGCTGGACACACACACGCACAGCTATACACAGAGATAGAAGATGAAGAGTGGAGGGATAGAGAGAGAATAGGGTGAGCCAGCACTGGAGGACCATGACACTGAATGGCAAAACAATCCTAATCATGAAGGAGCCCCACAAGGGCACAATGGCATCAAACTACCAGGCATTTACCTGCCTCTCCACAACACTGATGTCTTTATTTGAAATTTGCATGTGTAAAGTGTAAGAGCTAGTGTCTCGTGAGAATATCCTTAACGAGAGTACAAGAGACTTTTCATGGACTGCGAGAGCAGATGTCTTTCATGAAGCGTGTTGAGCTAAAAGTTTATTAAAAGTAAAAGCAACACAAGGACTTAAGGACCTCTTTTCAGGACAAGCAGTCAACGAGGTATTTGTCATTTGAGAAATGTTTTTATTTGTGTTTGGACTTGATATGTGTACTGTAAAGTTGCTAATTGGTTTGTAATGTTCACTCGTGACCAGTTCTCACGGAGTATTGGCGATGGTGAAGCTGAGGCGAGAAAGCCCAAGTAATAAACGCCCGTTTCAAAGAACCAACCTGTGTCTGTGCTGTCGTGAAGAGAGCTACAATGAGCACAACTCAGAAAGGCATTAGAAATAACGTGAGAGGGTTATTGCACCAGCTCCTGGTTGATAGAGCAGTACACCAGGCAGACCAACCTAAGCACTGCTTGGATTGACTTCAACAAAGTGTATGACTCAGTGCCCCACACATGGATACTGAGGTACTTGGCACTATGCAAGGCTGATAGTGCGCCAGTAACATTCATCACAAACTCATTTGTACTGCGGAAGACAACACAGGAGGCCAACTCCAAGGCATCTGATCCACTTTTTATTAAAGTTATCTAGCATAATATATAAAAAAAAATCTACAAAAATAATAATAATGTTTCTCTTTAAGGAGAAAAATGATAATGATAATTGTAATGATAATAACATTTACTATATTATTGAGTAATAAAATTATCCAGCAGAGGTGCACTATACATGCATTTCTGTGTTTTTTACACGAAGCTATTTGTATGCATTTCCTTTTTAAAAATTGCAAAGTGTTTGAAAATGGTATTCAAAGAGGTTTTACAGTAACAGCCTGAACTTGTTATTATATCTACAAAATAGCTGTTTTTGGTCTATCTAATATATCACTTATTGAAATGCATGTGAAGGTACACACATTCAGTCTATTTAGGTATTTAGACACGTACATAATTTTGCATGAATACTTGTGGATCCAAAAGAAATATATATATCTTTTTCAGAATAAAATATTTTGCCTATTAATTATAGAACAAGCATGATGATGTGATCAACATGACTAGAAAGCCTAATTAGCAGCAACAGCTGTTCATTGAGTCAGTGGCACAACTTCTGTCTACATTATTTTTACATTTGTGGCTAACTTTAGTTATTACTTCGCCACTAGTCATCGATAGCAGTGGTTGCAATTGTAGCCTCAGTTGCAGTCGTAGCGAGAGACGCTGACGTCCCAGTTGAGGTTCCATCTTTAGGTTTGGGTCGGGGCTTCATCAGCTCCTCCTTATTGCGATCAGGTTTGATCAAAAGGATGTAGCACTTAGGCAAGAAGATGCAGGTTAGCAGGCCAAAGCTGGAAGCCAGGATGGCAAAAATCTGAACGGCAACCATGAACTTGCCACGGGTGCTGAGGTAAGCTGGGACAAAAGAGATCCACACGATGAAGAAGACCAGCATGCTGAAGGTAAGACATTTTGCCTCACTGTGAAAGTGTTTAAAAAGAGAACACAATTAATGTGATGAACATATAAATGACATCGTGTGTTATGAAATATTTCCCCCACAAGAAAAATTAGGGTGTGCATTGCTAATGCTTAACTTTCCTTGTGTGACCTACCTGACGTAGTCCTCCAGTTTGCGAGCTATGAAGGCAAAGATAAAGGCCAGCAGAGCCAGCAGGATGTCATAAGCAAAGATGCAACAGATGAAAACCACAGAGCCTTGATCGCACTCAAGAATGATCTTTATATTCTGACCAGAGGTGTTCTTGACGGGTTGTGGAGGTAGGACAATGAGCCACACTGTGCACGCTATAGCCTGGGAAGAAGGATGTTAATGTCCGCTATATTTCCACATGGTTTTATGTTACAAACATTTAGAGGTCAGGGACAGATGTCGTATTTTACAGCTGATTAAGGTTTACCCCCACTGATGAATTATTTATGTTTACCTGTATTAATGTAGCTACAGCAGCTATTGCCCTCTGGTGAGCACGGGTGAGACGGTCGACCTCAGGGATAGGAGGGGCACTGGTGTCATTGTGGAGAGTGTTGGTTACGATGACATCAGGACTGCCATCATTCGCCGCTGCTTCGGCAGCTGCTCTTGCAGCAGCTTTTGCAGCTTTGGCAGCAGCTTTTGCTCGGGCTCGGGCAGCTTTCAGCACCTGGGCTCTCAGCATCAATACTGCTGCCTTACCTGAAAGAAAAAAGTTGCCTTTTTGCCCCTTATAGAGAAAATCTCCGTGATTTTATTTTGTCTGGATCAAGGCACATAAAAAGGTTAAGTAAGCTATAAAAAAAAATGGAAAAAATGATTTCAATTGGTCACCAACCAATTATGGAGGAAAGGCAGAGGGCGAATCCTAGAGCCAAGGCTACTTGACTGGTCATGCAGCTCCAGTGTTGTGGCTCTCCGAGGAAGACGATGGAGCAGAGGAAGGTCACCACCAGAGAGAAGAGCAGTGAAAAACTCAACAGTGTATCGTTGGCTTTCACCAGAGGGGTGCCAATGTGCATAATAAACAATACCTGGGAGAAAAAAAATAAGAAGTTTAACTTTTTTTTTTTGCTTGTTTCCTCTCCGCATCGGAGCTTCTCTCAGGTATAATTTTGTGTTTGGCTTTTCTCACCCCGACAGCGATGGTGACTAAAGCTCCAAAGGCAGAAATGGCAATAAGAGTAATTCCCAGTGGTTCTCCAAAGGCCAGGAACTCAATGAGTTTTGGTACACAGGCATCATGAGCTGCATTGGACCAGAAATCGCCAGTGCACAGGATGCATTCACGGGCATCTGTGATAAAGGGAGGCCAAGTGTAATACGAGGGCAGCAGGACCGTGTTTACCATAATCTACATGTGCTAATGGTGTTGGGTCTATTTCAAAATTCTTGAGTTTTTAAATTATCAACAGTGACTGTAACACGCAGTGTAATTCTGTGTATTTCTAAATGTGAATGTTAGATAGGAAGCACTTAAAGCATGAATGTGTGAATGAGGCAAGTTGTACAAAGTGCTTTGAGTACTCAAGTAGAGTAGAAGAAAGAGCCCATGTACCATTTAAGAAATGTGGTCCTGTTGTTTACTGACCAGTCGTGTTGCTGATCTCTCCGTCAGCACAGGGAATGCAGTCAAAGCAGCAGACCGGCTCTCCCTGTCGAATCCCCTTCCTGGTGCCCGGCTGACAGTTCTCACTGCACACTGACCGAGGAGGCTTTCACACATAGCAACAGAAATACATGAGCTACCGAATCATAATCTAAAAGGAGCATATGCCAACTTCTTCTTTATCGATATACCGCTGACCTCCAACATGTCATTGTTCCACACGATGGAGTCGTTCATTATGGTCATCCTGTTCTCTGGAGCTGCAGAGCCGTTGTAGTTCCCCACAGTGACATAAGATATCTCCCCATTATTATTGACCTGCCAGTTGATGATGTCATAGAAGCCGTCCACATCTCCGTCGTTAAAGAAGATCTCCTCCCCTGTGTTTGGCATTTTGAAACGCACATTCTTCACGTAATACATCAGCTGAGGAGAAAAATTGAGGTTTAAGTAGCAAAAGTACAATACGCACACACGTGACCTCATTATTGCACACGTTTACCTGCCACGGCTCAAAGTTGTTGATGTCAGCACATGTTTTCCCGACAAACGGCCCTTTTCCGGGTTCACAGTGCTCCAGGTTGTGCAAGGCGTTGGCTACAGCATACACAGCTTTGTACACGCTGCGTGAAACAGTTTCCTTATTATTATAAACATTACCACCCTGCTACAACGAGACAACAAAAGGACAAATGTGCCTTTTCAGAATTAGTACCTTGCTTACTTTGGAGCTATTTTCTGTGGTAGAAACAGTTCACAGGAAAGCTGCACACACTGCACTGAGTGAATGATTCACACAGGGCTCACTGCTACTGAGGCTTTACACACAGAACTAAAATAGATAACTATAAATTGCTTTCAGGAGCACTGTGCGACAACAGCAACAAAGTTTTCTCAGTGTATGCTGCAACAGTAGCACATTTAATTGTCTGGGTTATGGTTCTATATCAGTTGCTGTTTTTGGTTGTTTGTTTTTTGAGCGGTGGCATTGTGAGCTGACCTGTAAGTGATTCGTAACTGAGAGATGTCAGAGTACGTGTTGTTGAGTTGTGCCACAGACTCCTGCCCAGTGCACAGCCCATCAGGCAATCCTGTCACTGTCCTGGACAGTGTGCCGTTCACGTACGTGGCCCTCTGTTTTGCCATTCTCATAGCTTTGCTGTAGTCCAACGTGCAGTTAAACAGCTGCAAGGCAAAAGTAAAATCACAAAATTGTTATTTTGTGGGGGATCTGTTTAATTGTCAGTGTTTCCACTGAAGGTTCATCATTCACAGTTTAATTATCATTGCAATACTGATTCTACCATGTAGATGTTTGCAAGTTCCTAAGGTTAACAAACACACCGTCTCCCAGAATTCCTCAGTGAGCAAGTCTGCATAGGGGTCCAGATTCAGTAGATGATGCTGAAGACCGGGGATGTCAGCCCTCTTCACCCCAAAACCCAGGGTGCCGGCAAGGATTGAGCTCACCTGGATAGAAGCATTCAAATAATCAAGCTAAGCTCAAACATTAAAATTTGGCCCAGACTGGTTTAAACCTTCTGGATTTCTTTTGGTCATCAGTCAGCTGTTTGCTCACCCCAGGTGGCCGGCTGATGAGAGCGGAGGTAATCCAGGCCTCGCTGGCGATCCAGGTACGGTTGGTCACATTGTTGCGGAGCAGCTCACTGATGAGAGGACTGAGGTCCACGTCAGATGAAAAGACCACAATGATTTTGGCTGTGGAGTCAATTACAGTTTGAACAATGCGCTGGATGGCCTCTGGGGAATGCACCTAAAGTCCAAAGATCAGAGTACAAATTTTTTTAGCAGAAATGAAACCCCTGTGTGAACTAACAGTTGGTTTAGGGAAATAAAGATTGACTGGCGAAACTGACTGAAATCTGTCTACCTTGGGCAAGGTCTCAGAGAAGGAGATGCAGACGCCAGCTTGCTCAACCTGGTCCTTGAAGTCTTTGATGCCGTACTTGCCATAATCATCATCAGCAGCTATGCTGCCCACCCAAGTCCAACCAAAGTGTAGCACCATCTTGGCCATAGCCGTAGACTGGTGCTCGTCATTGGGAATGGTCCTTAAGAAGGTGGGGAACTGGAACTTACTTTTCAGAGCAGAGCATGTCGAACAATAACTGACCTAAAGACAAGAGTACGAACACACTGTTGCTTTTTGCCTGAACTCTTTATCTTTGTTCATTTTCCTTAACTTTATCAAATTTTTTGACACGAGTGTCAGGCTTACCTGCGGAAAATGATATAGTCCCAGGATCCTGGCAGTCGCGATGGACAGATCCGAGCCCCCGGCTCCCACTAGAGCAGCCAGCGGCGCTCCATCGCCGCAGCGGTAGTTGGGTACAGCTTCGTCTTGGCCTGTCAGGTAGGTCAGGGTGCCCTCCACAGCCTTGGAGATGGTGAAGCAGGAGTCATAGATGACGTAACCCAGGTCAGTTTTGGGAAGCAGGTCGTCCCTCGCATTAATTTCCTTGATGGCAAACAACATGGTCTGTGCCCAGCGGAAGGTACGAAAGTTAAACCTACAGGATGATAAGTGACGAAGGAACAGCAGATTAATAAAGATCAGCCAGTACAAACAATAGTGCAAGAAAGAACCTTTCTTTCAGTTAATACAGGTATTCAGTGTATGCAGAAAATGACAATACATGAAAACCAACTAATTGCAATCCATTTTAGTCTTGTGACATTCTAATTTAAACTAGCCCTTAATAAATTTGTTGATTATTGCTGTGTGCTACACTTTGTAGGCCTGCCTCCATAATAATATGGCCTGCTGTAATTAATTGGCCCCAGAGGTGTTACACTACTCCGTCTTGATTCTGTTATAAAATTATGAAGCCAAGACTCCCAGGAGTAAACTGTCAGGTAGGAAAGTACTAAAATGAGGATACTTTAATAAAATTTCTTTATTCATTTAAGATCCTAAATAAGTTTTCAAGTTAAATTTTAGTTTGTTTAATACCAGCGCCCTAAGCTAGAAGACTAACCCAGCATAGCAACGATGATGAAAAAAGACATAAACATGCCCGACTCACCCCACACAGCCTGAGGAGAGAGGCACACTCGAAGTGTTGCCCTTGTTGGAAGCAACGCGCTGGTGAACAGGAAACATTCCCCCAACCACGACAGTCTTCTTTTCTACGTCCTTATAGCCGCCCAGGTTGAACTTGGCCTTCAGCTTGCATGTAGATTGTGCCGAGAGAGGTCTGAAGATGCAGAAAAGGGCACACAATCCAAGGAAAAAGAGTTTGATGTCCATGCTGTGTAGACGCAGACAGGGGTTGTGAGCTCTAGTAGCTGTAGACAGCAAATGGAAGCAGAAATGTTCGACAGGTGTCTTATCTGCTCTCTGGGGAAAAGTGCTGCACGAGGCAACCTTACAGATTCAGCAGAGAAAAAGAGAAGAGGAGGGCCCCGAGTTGAAATGAGCAGTATTTTCTCAATATGAAACACGGACAAGGCCTTTTAAATTTTGATTAAACACACAAGCTTTATGCCAATTTGTCATTAATAATGTAACAATAATAATAAAGTAGGCGTGCTTCAAATCCAAAGGCTGCAAACAGGTTTAAATCTCTTTTAAAGAAAAAAATCTGGACTTTGGGTCCACCAAAGATTCACAAAAAAACAAACACATCAACACATCTGCCTCAAACTCCTAGAAACATCCCATCATTTAATTTCGTTTATCTCTGCGCTCTCTGTATGAAAATACCAAGCAGTTCATTAGTCTGTGCTGCAGATAAACCGCCACCGGCCAGGAGTTAATTGGCAGCTGCATGTGATAACTTGTACAGTCTCTATGCAATATTACAACGCTGCGACTGTTTCTAAATCGTCCCTTGTCCCCTGCGTACGGGTCTGGGTGTGTTGATGGGTGACTGTCTGCTTGTCTGCTCATGTTTCTCAGTCAGAGGGGAGCAGCAAACACCTGAACCCCTGGCACGCAGAGGGACGCGGGTTAGGTAACGATGGTTGACTGCACACAATAGGTGCATAATAAAACTAAATTACACTGAAGCCCATTACAGTCTAAAGCTTTTATGTGTGTCTGTGTTAGTACATTAAGTAATATTAAAGTGAGGAAAGCAGCAATCTAAAAGCTCGTATATTTGGTTGTGTTGCATTTACAGTTGAATGATGAAACTTGGCCTCAGGGGTCTGTGCGTGGGAGCAGGAGTGTGTGATTAGGTCTTTGTGATTTGTTTCAGAATGATGCTGATGAGATCGGCAAGAAATCAATTGTGTGTAATTATTTACATTAAATGTTGTTTCAAATGTGCTGTGTAGGTTTCAAAAGCACATTTGTTCATTTTGAAGAAACTTAGATGTGACGAAAGATAAGGTAGTCATGTGAAATGAACGCCTTTATAGGACTGTATGTACTCCTGTGAAAAGTTTGTACATCCCACCATGACTCAGCAGCTTTTCGATCAACCCTCAGTAGCAAGAAGTTGTACTGATCGTTTTCTATATCATCAGCATTGTGGAGGAATTTTGGGCCACTGTTCTGTAAAATGTTGCTTCAGTTCACTGAGCTTTACAGTCACCTTCTCTTTTTCAGATATTCTTTTGTAGATTTGATTTAAAGTTGATTAAAAGACTGAGGGGGGGTTCAGGTAGCTGCAAAACAAGCCCAAATCACTCCTCTACCGCCGTGCTGAGCAGCTGATATGCTGCGTCCACTGTTCTCAATTGATCACAAAGTCCTGTGATTTGGTCCTAAGGTTTGACCTTGGGGTGAATTTTCATGGACATTCACTCTTAAGATTGTGGGATCATGTTAACACAAACCTGATGCAGCCCAGCAATAACTTTGCAGCTCTTTTGTTGTAAATGAGCATGTTAACATTAAATAACCCACCTATTTACAAGACAGATCAAGAGCATCTCAAGTTGCCCTTAAGAGTAAAAAGTGCATTATAAAAACATGACTCAAGTTTTTGCCTGCTGTCATAAGCGACAGCAGGTCTTTTGCTGTCATAAAAGACCTGCTTTTGCTTGGATTCTTTGCACCTGCAAGAATCCAAACAGGTGCTTGGATTCTTGTTTTGGTTTGGCAGGCCGGAGTAATGTCTGAAAATACAAAGGCCTTGAAATTGTCAGCAAATTATCCTTGTGCCTGAGATTTATTTAGTTAGATGATTATTATGAAAAAAACTTTTTAAAACTGCACTTTTTTTTTTTTGCAATTTTCACTTTGTGGACCAACTGGGCCTTTTGGCAGGTCATGTTTATTAAGCCTGATTTTAGGAATAAGATGGGTTAATATAAACTGCAGACTTCCACTTTAATTTTAAAATATTAACTAGAATTTTGTTTATTACAGTATTCTGTTGACTTTTATATCTCTGTGGGTTAACAATTAGTGTTTTACTGCATTTTTATTAGAAATGTATCAGTGCTTTTTTTGGGTGTGTACCCACTAAAGGTAATTGTGTAAATTAAAAATGAATACAGAAATCTGAAAGGCAAAACAGAAATTGTTACAAATAAGACGCTTTTCATAGAAGTGGTAAGTTTCAACATTGAGATCTTTATTAAAGCTCAGTTTTCCATTGTACAAATGTCATAGTTGAAACTGCATGCAGTGGCTTGGTTTGAGGCACGTTACTAAGGAGAATGAGCATTGTTGACTAAAAACACACAAACAGAAAAATAATAATCGGATGTAGAATTGCATAACTTAATCTCATGGATATTTCAATCAAATTGAACTACAAAGTCATATGTCCATTATTAGCTATTGTTTTTTGTTTTTCTCGTTTTAAATTGGAGACACGTAACATAAACACAGATGTATAAAAAGGCAGAACAGAGGGAAGGACACTGCAGTTAAGACAAGTTTGGG
>NW_005187404.1:1219021-1223602 GCF_000239375.1 Pundamilia nyererei
GTGTTGTGTGCACTGTGTGTGTGTGTGTGTGTGTATATGTATATGTGTGTGTGTGTGTGTGTGTGTGTGTGTGTGTGTGTGTGTTCTCTACACTGTGATGTCATGTTTGCATTTTATTCCCACTCTGTGGTGCCAGGTGGTTTGGAGGTCAGATCATACATGACTCTGGAGATACCTGGGATCTTCTTGATCTCATTTACCATCTTCAGCACCACCTGATGAATCAGACAAGACAAAAAAAAAAAACTCTTAAAAACACACAAATAAAGAGAATTTAAATAATTCCTGGATCACTCATTTCCAATCCTGAAAACCAGAATTAGGAGCCATGAAGGTAAGATATGCAGAAAAATATTAGCTGTAAAGGTTTAACGATGGTATACCTCCTCTGGGATATGGTTGCCTGGCATAGCAGGGATTCCTGTCATGAAGTCGCTGGTGATGAAGGTACGAATCACCACGGAGCGCCGGCATGATGGCTGCTTTTGCAGTGGGTCACGGTCAAAGTGCAGGGGGGTGAGGATGATCGGCATCTGGCTGATCTTCCCAGAATAGCCTGAAGGGGGAAACAGATGTTAAGCATAAAATAGCCAAAGGAAACAAAAACTTGGCAGAAGAGACAGAGCATTGTTGTTGACAAACTCCATAAATCTGCTGATCTAGGCTTGATCGTTTTGATAACACTATAAAGGTTTTCGGGGTTTTTTTTGTTTTTTTAAGGACAAAGAATGCTTTCATAGCAACAAGCAGCAGAAATAAGGTTCCTCTGAAGGGTGGATGGGCTCTCCCTGAGCGACACAGTGAAGAGTTTGGTGATTCAGGAGACGCTGAGAGTAGAGGTGCTACTCCTACTACTCCTCCACATCAAGAAGAGCCTATTGAGGTGGTCACATCCTGTGTAAGGTGTTCCAGCTGGGAATATCCTATTCTGAGGAGGTCCCTGGAGAGATTATTTCAACTGGCTGGCCTGAGAACTACTTGACGTTTCCCCAGATAAGATGGAGGAGGCAACTGACAAGAGGGAGGTCTGGGCTTCCCTACTTGCAGCCCCCACGACCCAACTTCAGATAAGCAAAAGAAAATGGCTGGATAGTTTATTGTAATTTGTCATATTTTAATATTATGTGATGCTTTTATATATTTAGCATTGGTTTAATTCCTTAGTGCAGATGTGAACACGGTAATCATACTCTGTCAGAGTGGTTTGTTCGTGTCGTGAACGTGATCCGACCAAGATCTGAACCAACTACCAGCGGTGCGTTACATGTTTGAACTAAAACCTTGTAACTGTTACACCTTTGAACTAAAACCTTGTAACTGTTACACCTGTTCTGTATTCTCAATGTGGGAAGGAACTATAAACGTGCAAAGGTCTGTACAGGAGACCGTGAAATGAACGTAAATTCTCCGTTCTCTCACAGCATCTTCTTCCTGTTTCTACTTTTGTTGCTCCCGCCCCAGAACCATCTGGCCAATGAGGGAACTCAACATTCTCTCTGTGACACATTTTGGTTTGCTTGGAGTCCACTTGCACTTTTCGCTGTGTGAAAACAACCAAACCACAGGAAAAAAATACAAGTTTACAAACTCATCACCTCTTTCTGTCCACAGGAAACCAACTACAGCTTTGAAAACACACCCTTAGACTAGACTCTTTTTTTGTTTTGTTTTTTCCCCCCTAGCAATTACTTTCTTAGTTGCTATGAACGTCCCCAATTTGAATAATAATTTGAATTATAAAGACTAAAACTAAAGTTATTTCCTGTATATTTTATTAACACACAATATCATTTCATTTAGTTACAGGTTTTTCTGAAAATTGGTCTTAATTCTTATATCAGTTAACTAAAATGTAAACATGCCTAGTTTAATTTTTACTTTAACAGTAGAACTACACAGCAGAGCTGATGATGGTCACATGGTTTGCTGGTATGGCAGAAAGCATCACTGCAAATCAATGCAACACTGTTTTATCCTTAATGAAACATTTCTAGCCTGACAGGAGTAATCTCTTCCTGGAGAATGTGCTTCCTGTTTTAAATGAATAAATCTACCATCTCTACTACTTGTCTTGATTTGTTTCCTTCTTTGCGATAACAATGTTTGTTTGGGGTATTTTCCCCTTTTAAATCATCTTCAGTCTTAAATATTCTAAAATAGATGAGGTTTTAAACATTTGAAAGCGTGCACTTACCAGACTCTCTAAGAATAGAATGAGCTACAAAGTCAGCCTGTCTGAGCGTGCTCAGAACACCCGTGGTCAGGAAAGTTGGAGTAATGTCTGTTGGCGGCTCCTTCATATGAGACCCAAATACATACACAACTCTGGAAAAAAGAAGAGAGGCGTGAATGAATCTAAGTGTTTTGCCCGGTTGTCCACTGAGGGTGGACGAATGAAACCAGATTTTATGACTTACCTATTGATGTTATGGCACATGCGAGGGATGAGTCTGGCCAGGAACATGAGCGATTCCCAGTGTGGAGATTCTTTACTTGTGACACCGCACACATAACTGTAGGACCGGCAATCACCCTGAGACAGGAAATGTTCTTATTCTTACCATCTAGCCAAAAATCAACGTGTCATACATGTTATAAAGTATGAAAGGCATTTTGTTAAAATTTGTTTTCGTGTGACAAAACTAAAAGTTTCTAAATAACCTGTCAGCTTCCACTTTTAGAAAAGCCGCTAAAAGCTGCCAGTGTTTGCCCACAGTCTGTCCCATTTTGAGGTTGAGGGCAAATTTAAACCTCTGGCTTCAGACAGGAAGTACTAACAGACACCTACACACTGTCTGACTGCAGCGTTGTGGGTGAGGAAAGTAGTGGTGACTAATTCAACATTTTTGGCATATTTAACGGTAACTACAGGACACACCCTCCACAGACGACAGGGAGAAAGACTCTAAAACGGAGAATCTGACACTCTTTGTTTGGGTGTCTTGGTCCTGTGGCTGACCACTTAATTACAGTTATAACGCAGAAACAGACAAACAGCTGGCAACATATACTTTGTCAAGTTTTCACTGGACCTGAGAACACTTGGATTCTCCACATTATCTTAATCTTGACTAAAGATAAATACATGAGATTTTTACAAAATCACATGGGAAAGATGTTTACATTAATATCCACAAATTGTCAATAAAACTTACATTTTCTTACTGACCAAAACATATGCCAGCAGTTTCTGTCCAATGTCTTTTCCTATTTCTTTAACGGTATGTAATTTGATCAGCTGTCTCACCTGGACACCAACAGTTTTGATGGGCAGCAGGAAGGCATTGAGTGAATGAAGGCTGGTGATCTGCATGAGCTTCTCCTCCTCTTCATCTGATATGCACGACTTGACTCTCTGCAGCAAGGCATGGGGCTGGAGAGGAGACGGGAATAAAAGCACCTTGTAAGTGTGGAACTGAAAGACCGCAGCCGGCAATATACAAACCGCTGAAGCTCTGACGATGTGACTAGTAGTTTTCAACAACACTTTATCAATTTCAAACTTTGCAAAATTTTTGCTTGCTCTTTCATCAAATGACATACCAATATCCTCCTTCACGAGCTTACAATATGTCCATCAGCCCTGTCAGGAGATTTTATTTACCCACAAGTGTAAATTCATGAGTATGAACTGACCTGTATCTAGCACAACATGGCTGGGAGTGAATTTGGGGGAAATGTATTTGTTGGAAGCCAAAATTGTAACTGAAAATAAAACTTTATCGATTGCCCAAAACAACTGAAGTGATAAAACTAGCTGAGGAGTGTTTCCAGTGATTATCAGTAAAATTAGCAGCAAGCTTCAGAGCAAACATAGAGCATACAATCTGCTGTGTTAGTTCAATCTCCTCAAAGCATGTTTGGAGGGTTGCCATCCAAGCTTATCACATCGCAACATTTGAGTTAGTGTGCGACATCTTGCAGTTATCTGTAACTTCACAAGTAAAAACAGTGACAAGACGCATTATGATAATAATACAGACAAATGATATCAGACTGCTGGGATTTCGCTGTACATCAGCATTTCCTTTACCTTTTTGACACTTGCAGAGAAGTCTGTAATGATTTTGAGAATGTTGTTTGTTTCAGCAAAATCCTTACAGATGTAAGGCTCCTCTGCACAAATCACTCTGATGGACAAACCAGGACCTAGAGAAAAAGTGGAATGACCGTCACTTTGAGCAAATGAAGGAAGTGAGTCTTTGAGTGTCTGACTCAGGAATTATATTTACACTTTTAGCAAATGAAGGCTGCAAAGCTTCTAGTATGACTCAGTAATTATATTTACACTTTTGTAAAGTTCAGTCAGAACAGTCACATTATAGGCCTGTGAGTTTATGTACTTGCCAGGGAAAGGATGCCGAGACACAATCTCTTCTGGCAGGCCAAGCTCTCTCCCCAGTGCTCTCACCTCATCTTTATGGAAATCTTTCAGCGGTTCAATTACTTTCCCCTGGAGGATTACAACAGACAAGAATCAGCAATGCACAGTGAGCGGGCTAGCGTTACGGCTAGGTGTCAAACAGCTGTGCATTCACAAGAGGCTGCACATAACAACAAACAGCAAATAATCCATGACAA
>NW_005187404.1:1223791-1250515 GCF_000239375.1 Pundamilia nyererei
GTTTTGCTGGAAAACTGAATATGGAACAAGCAAAGCTTAATACTAAACAATATATATATTAGCTGTATAATACCAGTAGGCCAGCTCTAATAATAATTTGGTATGACTTCACGGGCCAAATGTAATTAGGCTGCGGGCCAGAGTTTGACACCTATGATCTACGTCATTGCAAATAATATGGCTATAAACTGAAGTAGCTAGCTAAGAAGGTTAGGGAAATTAGATTTACCTCATCTCTGAGTTTGCGGATGAGCTCAGTGTCGTTGTGGTGTGTTTTGATGACCTCTGCTTTACCACTGGCGAGGTGAGAGGCGCTCTCAATAAGATCAGGCCTCAAGGTACCCTGTGCCAGAAAAACCTCTTCTGGTTTCAGATTCATCTCTCCAATCACTTCATTTGCCACCTGTGATGTAGGACAATTCATACAGTCAGAACAGTACGGTGGCAGAGAAAAGAACTTAAATGTCACCATCAATAAATAACACTTTCCAATAAAGTACTCAAACTTATCCTCACTTTGACAAATGTGTCTCCAATAATTTTCCTTTTCTCCTCAGGGTTGGTGGTCATATTCAGTGTTTTACTGATGCGTTTCCGCGGCGTCCTGTCCTCCTCAGAGATGGGAAGAGTTGTTGTTCCATTATAGAAGGTGTGCGCTGCATTTACCACTGAAGGAAGACGAACCACAGGGTTAACAGCAAAACAAAAACTCAGTCCCAACTTTACTTTCACTCTCAGGTATAAGCTTGTGGTTTTCTTACTCAACTACAAAGCTGAATAGGATAAAACTGGTGTGGTGGAGGAGGGTGACCAAAATAATAAAGCAACAAGGAGAAAGGGATCTGGCTTTGGCAGATAATGTTTTCCCAGAATGCACCTGTGTTTACTGATGTAAGCGGTTTTCTGACAGGTCACAACGATGGCACCATGGTTGTCTGAAAATTATTATTTGCAGTGGCTTATGCTGTGCAGCCAAGGTTTGTCACTCCAGTGAGCAAAGAAGGTCAAAGTTTAACCATCTTTTAACTTTGTAACCGCTGTGCACTGTAATGAATATCTGTGCATCTGTGCAGCTGGTGAAAACAGAGCCGTTCAGCCAGCAGCAGGTACAGAAGACTGCTGGCCTTTTTTTAATAAACAAATATGCGCTTTAGTCACAACATTTTGGAAAGGGTAACTCCATAAAGTGAAAACTATTCAAAATAAGAACCTGAACGTATTAAAAGAGTGCAATTAATTCAGAAAATAAAATAAAATAACGTGTGATAAAATTGAATTTCAAATAAATACCTCATGTACACGCTTAAGAACTGCAGAATTTGGATCCCTACCTTTGAGTTTGATTCCCAGCTTGGTCAGGGCCTCCTCCACGCTCTGACTTTCTCTCTTCCTCATGAAGCCGTTGTCGATGTGAACTGCTATCACCTGGTCCTGGTTCAGAGCTTTGTTCAGGAGGGCTGTGCAGACTGTTGAGTCTACTCCACCACTCAGCAGCACCTGCGAGTATCATCAGAAAGAAACAGTGTCTCAGAGATAAAGCTGAGCAAAGATTAAATCTGATTCTTCACCACCTGGCCCCAATTTTCACAACTCAGAGTACCCACTAATTATCTGCAAACGTGTGGCTTATATTTATTTAGGCTTCTTGTTTTATTAGTCATACACACATCTGGTGTTTCATCTGTTGGCAGGCTGTTAAATATTAAGCCTAAGAAAGAGAAGATTAAACCTGCTCCTGGAAATGATCCAAAATGCTGTACTCGCTGCAGGAACACGCTACAGCAGAATGAGAGTATTGTCACAGATATTACCAACTATCCCACACACTGTACAGTATAATATCAGTACTTTAAGCCCATTTTCCACACTCAATTATCGCCTTCACCCTCCCCTGAGATGAAACCCAGTTTGAAGCCACTCTGGGAGTGGGCTACCTTCTTTTCAGATGCAACAGGGTTTAATTTGAGAGTTTAATTGGTTCTACTTAACTTCCCACCATTGCTACTGTCATTGCCTCCTGAGCGCCTACCACACTTCACTGTCAGCTTTTTAGCTTCAGCCTTTTAGTTAAATCATCTCCCACAGTAAATATTCAGTAGTTTTGGTCCCCCCCCCCAAATCATCACTCACCAGCACTTTCGACTTGTCTACTTTTTCTCTGATCTCACTGATGCAGGACTGTTGGCGGCTCTGAACGGTGAAGTTACTCGTGCAGCCCGCAATCTCAAACACGAAGTTACGCAACATCTCCATGCCTCGCTCCGTCAGGTCGACCTCAGGATGAAACTGCGTCCCATACAGCTTTTTCTGCTCGTTAGCGATCCCTAAAGAGAAAACAGAGATGTTTTAAGGGGCTCATTTAGTAAGCTTTAAGAAAAAACCAAGAGTTTAGATGTCGGGGAAAAGCACTTTTACCCAGAACACAAATTAGCATCATCTTCAAAGGCTATGTGAGATGTAAATATATATGATACAGCCTCAGGCTTACTTAACATAAAGTCCAAATAAAGCTGCTTTTGTAGTTTACCATAATATACTTGTGAATTATATTCAACAGGATTGACGCATTTCTTGTGTCCTGCTCACCAGCAATGATGTTCCCTGATTGGGCCACCACTTTAAAGCCATCTGCCACTTTATCCACACTGTCTCCATGGGTCAGCAAGACTACTTCTTCCTTCTGAAGGCCTCTGATAGGTTTAACACACACACACACACACACACGATTCATTAAATCTGCTATGCTGTTTTCAGCACTTTGTTTATATAAGGGAAATAAAGACTACACCCTACCTTAGACTCTTCATTATTTGCGTAATAGCCCCTTTACATCAGCATGAAAACAACTATGTATGTGGTCTGTACGTAGAACATAACAAAACACTACATATCCAAGTTACAAGAAATTACAATACCTAAAAAGGGAGCAAGTGTTGTCTAGTCCAATGCTGAAGACTCCATCCTCCCTTACACTCTTTTTGTGTACCGTTCCTCCAAAAACTTTATTCATCATCTGCAACACACACACACACACACCAGAGGTAAGTAATGGAAACAGATATGCTACAGGGAGTGTAAAACTGCCTGCAATGTAAAGTAATGTACTTGTTACTTTTTTGTCTCACTGGGAAAAGAGAGTAAGTATTACTCTTCTCTTCCACCAGTGTAAAAGTACTCTTGAAGAAGGTGGTGAAGTCCCAGCTGGTGTGGGAGAGCTGAGGAGCTGGTTCAAGCAGAGTGACAGTAACGTGTTGCTACTTAGAGGCAATCTGTGTAAAAAATGTTTTCTTGACAAGAGCCTTGTGGAAGTAGACTTGGTTTTCTTAAGAATACAATCACAGTTTATTTTATTGTGTGCATACCTGCATCCCATAGCAAATCCCAAGGACGGGCTTTCCTATAGTGAATATGGCAGGGTCGAACCAGGGGGCATCTTCCGCATACACAGACGCTGGACCTCCTGAAATAATTATTGCCCTGAGGCATGAAACACAAAGAAAACAATCATGTAAAACTGCATTATAAAGCACTTCAAAGCTTCTACATTGACACAGTAGTGTGATTAAACATGATGACAGGCATGAAATAAAACATCTCAAGTAGAGATGCGTTTATGTGCTCACCTGAAGCCCTGTTCTCTGATAGCAAAGGCCGGGGTCTCTAAAGGGAGGATTTCAGAGCGTACGCACAGCTCTCGGACTCTTCGGTCAATCACCTTCCCGTACTGCGCCCCGGCATCGAGGATCGCCACCGCCCCTTCACATGACCCATTCTGCTCTGCGCTGTTGATCTCCAGCTATGGACACGCATTTAGAAAGATTAGTGAAGATTTGCATGTGAGGTGACTAGCTTTCTAGTGGTCTAACAGCAGAAGGTAACTCAATTCCTTCTTGAGTTTACTCTCCTCCAGCGCTGTGACTCAATAAAGCCTAACATAATTGTTGCCATGTGAGCTGAAACAGAGATGGACAGCAAATTTTGTGAAATGTGCTGCAACCATTCAGCCCATCACATGAATCTCACAAGTTAGACATTATCAAGACTGAGATCTCAGTATTTGAAGCAGTTCAAACTCTCATCCTCAGCACTCATCTATATGCAAATGTTATTTATTTAAACGCATGCATGCTCTGTGGGAAGTGTGCCATCCAGTCTACAGTGAATTAAATTCAGTAAATTTTTCTTTATAAACAGCCGAAGTGGGTACACATTAGACAAACATTATCCCACGTGGTCAGTGGGAAACTTCCGCCGTAAATGTTTCTGAAAACAACTTGCTGGGTACCCCCCTCACCTCCAATTTTAACCTTTAAAGCACAACCGGTAATAACATGGGCTGAAGCAGAGTAATCACGAGAGAAAAAACACTATGGTTCCAGTGCAAACTTCACCATATCAGCTGATAAGGCAGCTGTAAGCCGCTGCAATTGTTAGACAGGTAAACCACAAGTTGGCTCACACACTAGCTTCGTGACGATGTTAGCAAACTGACAGTTAACGAACGTTAGCACGAAGAGTGTGACAGCTACCGCTTGAGGTAAATTAGTTCAGCACAAGCACAATTTCCGGTTACTTAAAGAACACGGACGCTATCGTAAAACAACATTCTTGCTCTGCGGTGCTGTCACTACGAACTGTGAGCGCCCGGCCACGGCTAGCTAACAGTTTATCAGTGTAGCGAGCTAGCGCACCGCTGGAATAAACAGTAGTAACGAGCGTTAGCCTGTTAGCAGTGCTGTGAGTAGCTGCTAGGTTAGCGGAGCTATGCTAAAACCCACGCGGTGCTTGGAGCTGAAGTATCTTGGGGGTTGGGGGGGTCCACCATAAGAGAAGGGCAACCCCGTTTACTGGGAAAATTAGTGAAACCTTTTTTTCACGGTTTAACATCAATTAGTTATCACGTCCGGCTTGTTAGCAGCTATGAGCAACATGTTAATGTAACACTGCAACAGGCACACACTGCTCCTCCTCAGCAGCACTGTTGATAACGTTGCATGCTCTCTTAACTTTCCCCCCCCGAGGTACACAGAGGCCGAAATTAACCGGGGGGAGGACTACAGCACTAACCCGGGTCCTAGCACTAAGTCACCAGGGCTACCTTATACTGGAGCCCCGGGTATCTCCCGCTCAACTGACCTTGCTGTCTCCGTTGCACAGAGCCATGGATGACTGCCGTGTTGTGGAATGAGCTCTCCCCTTCGCCTCGCTGTCCCAGGTCTCACAGAGAGAGGGCTGCTGGTTAGCTCCTGGCTCAGCACGCCGACTACTGTTGGAAAAGCAGATTGGGCTGTTGGTTTGAAGATGTCACAGTCTCTCCTCTGGCCGGGAAATAACTTTCATAGTGGGAACAGGCTAAGTAAATATGTAGCGCGAATATGTCATGGGTGGAGCGAAAAGTTAAATAACCAGAGTAAGGGAGAAGGGCCCCCGTGGGGGCTGGGCATCTAGCTAAATTTCGTTCCTCAGCCTATCATTACTATATGTTTGTTTGGGGACTTAAAATGAGTCTATCAGTCAAAACAGACAAAAGTGTGAATTTCAGGAATAGTTATATGGTATATGCTGAAATATAAGGTAGCTCCAGTGATAACACCTCAGTCTCTGTGAGGCAGGAGCATCAAATATGTGAGAGGAAGTCGCTGTACTTTAACACATCTACTGTTCTAGATGTTCCAGGTGTGGGTGACATTAAACTGTTTCCATGTATTTTTCAGGCAGCTTAAAGAAGAAACTAAGAGTTACATTCACTCATTCAGTTTCCATTCATATCGCGAATAATAAGGTTGCAGTGGCCACAGTTTCTATACTTATAGATTATTGCATACTTCAAAGACCAGCACCCACCCAGGCCCAACTTGCTTGCAGAAATCGATGCTATGTAGCCATCTCTCCGTCCCCAGTTTGGATTCTCAGTCATTTGGCAACAAGAAGAAGCAATGAATGCTTCAAGGTTGCCACACTTTAAAGTATTATTTCTGGAGGCTTGATGAAAAAAGAAAAATCCAGCTCTTGGAGATCACAAGGTCAGTCACCTGTTAAGTGAAAAACGAAATAGCCATTAAATATCCCTGAGAAGGGGAGTTGGACTATTTTAAGTTGCGTGAATCTGAGAATTACTACAGTATATTCAGATGTGCTGATTTTAGCACCATCCAGTGGAAAATGTGATGAACAACATAACGTGACCAGGGGAAAATACCAATCATAGATTTGTTGTAATGTGTTGTAATGTGTCCTTTAAGGCCAGTCAGATGATGTAAACCAACCAATAAGGTAACCACTGTAGCAGTCCTCATGTGACATAAAGTAATCTGCTCAAATAATCCTAATCATTGGTATGGTTTGAATAATTCACCCCAGCATATAGTGTAAAAGTAGGCTCAAGATCCCTGTCTGCAGGTTTTTGGTGATTCATATATAGTTTGATACAAGAGCCCTCTACATGACATAATTTGTGCACATTGATAGTCAAACTTTATGGGGTTACAATAGAGTAATTCAGACATATCATAGCTGCTGGCAGTGTGGAGCCCCAGAGCAGTTCAGTGTAGATTTACACCGACACAGACATTCTCACATGAGTGCAACTGCAGCTTCACAGTCTCCATCACATGCTGATATTCTCAAATATGCCCGTGTGTGTTGTCACATGCCATCTGTGAGGATAAGCGGCTTCACATGCACTCATGGCAACCACAAGGCCAAGCATGCTGTCATTCATTTTCTCTAAATTAAATGTGGGGTAATGCGTTTGTCATGACCCTCGCCAAAAGACCTTTTGATTGAGGAGAAAACATCAGTATGAGCCCTGTATAAAACCCGTGGGGTGGTTGAAGAGTTTTCGATCCGTATCTTCTTCATTTTGATTTTACAGTATCGCTATCATGTGCTTTCATCTGGATTCTCAAAGTTCAGGAGTAGCTCAACTCACCCTACAGTCTAAAAGATGAATGAAAAGAAGCGTGATTGTTGGCTTTCAATAATGATGCATGAATAAAATTTCGTAATTGGTTAACATAATCCAGGGCTGCCATGCAGCATACAATAATACAGCAGCTTAATTAATATGCATTATGGATCATTACATTCATTGTTAGGCAAACTACTAATTACTGCACACTGAAAGAGGTTGAACTGCAGCAACACTATCCTAATGCTGCATGTGGAAAAGTCATCCAAACCACTGTGTATGATTAGAATCACAACACTGTGGAAAAACTGTGATTCAATTAAGTTTATTGCACAAAGCACCCACCCATGTTCAAATTTTGTTCTTGGTTTGTTGGTGATTCTTTTAAACCAAATTTTCACTCTTACAGCCAAAAGAGATTCAGGTAGAGATGAAATATTAAATTAAAATAAGATGGGTTTAAAATGAGATATGCTTCATCCAAAAAGTATTTATTGTCTATAGTCTCGGTAGTTTACTACTAACACTAATACACACACACACACACACACACACACACACACACACACACACACACACACACACACACACACACACACACACAAAAGAGAAAAAACAGGGTTGTGTGTAACCTGTGACTAAAAACAAAACAAATACAAAGAAAACAAACACACACACACACACACAAAAAAACCCTGTAAAAAGTGTTAAAAGCTGGGGCGACAAATAAAATAAAATAACAACAAAGATTAAAAATACAGAAAATTGTTTGTAATACAGTTTTGTAGTTTTAATGTAAATGACATATTGAGTCTTTTGTGGCTGTTATATGTTAAAAATACTGCTGGAAAACTAGTAAATGGACTTATATAACAAAATATGAAGGTGCTCAAGAACTTCTACTCCTGCACCATCGAGAGCGTCCTGACGGCAAACATCTGCACCTGGTTTGGGAACAGCACCAAGCAGGACAGACGAGATCTGCAAAGAGTGGTGCGCTCGGCAGAACGCATCATTCAATCAGAGCTCCCTGACCTGCTGTCCATCTACACCAAGCGGTGCAAGTCCAAAGCTAGGAAGATTATGATGGACCTCTCCCATCCCAACAATGGACTCTTCTCACTGTTGAGGTCTGGGAAGCGCTTCCGCTCCCTTAAGGCCAAAACAGAGAGAATGAGGAGGAGCTTCTTCCCCCAGGCTATTCAGGGCCTGAACCAGGTGTAGGACTGGACTCTCCCAAACACGTCACTATAAGACTGGACTCTCACACACGTCACCACACGCACCACCACACATTTCCTATAATCCTATAATTCCTATAATTTATAATCCTTATCTTTATAATCTCTTCTGCTATTTGCACATTCTTTACTGTAAATTCCTAAGTTAATTTGTAAATTTTCTAGTAAACTGTAAATTGTAAATATTGTAAAACTTTTCTTCTGTCATTTAATGGTCGGGCATTGTACAGCTACAAGCATTTCACCCCCATGTCATACTGTGTATGGTTGTGTGTGTGTGACAAATAAAATTTGAATTTGATTTGATTTGATTTGATGTTAACTGTTAATTTTATTAACTGCAAACTTTATCACTTCACGCACGAACTAACTTCCTGTTCTTAACATTTAACATTTTATCTCCAACACTGTGGCTGAATGACAGAAAATTGACAGAAATGATATGATTATTATAATTATATGAATTATGCGATTTAATTTGACATTTGTACTCACTGCATTTATTTACAGCACTAAACTAGAACTTAACAGTTCATTATTTTTTGTAGGTCTGATTTTTATTTAAAGTTAATTTTACATTTTATGTAATATGCTTTATGTGAATGATACCAACTGTAGTTCCGCTTGAGTGTATTTTTTTTCACCAATATTTAGACGTTACGTACACTGAAGCGGAACTACATGCAGTCATATTTTGACACGTCAGCTGTAGGCGCCGGACACATTTGTAAGCTGTACTTGTCGCATTTCCTTGCTCGGCTGTGTTGATGTCCACCGATGTGAGAGTTATAAGTGAAACGCTTTTCATTTCCTTGTGTTTTCTCGTCTTTATGAAGATGTCTCTTACCTCTGAATGAAAAAACTGAATGAGCTGATTTTTCCGTTGATTAATTCTGTGATTCAACCGCCTGTGTTTTATGATCTGGCATGCTGCCATCACCAGGTATGTCTAAATTCATGTGTTTCACCTTTTCAACTTACATGTGCTTTGTATGTATTTGAAAACGTCTTATATTGATTTGATGTGTTTTATTTCTACTTTTCTGTAACACTTGGTAGTTTTCAGATGAGAGCGGGACCCTGCGTGTTATTGTACTCTGAATATATTGAACCTTAGCATCTCCATTGGACTTATTTCTCTTTACTGTACTCTTATGTATCATAGATCAGGGTTTAACTTAGTTTGATTTTGATTTTTTGTGATTCCATGCAGTCGTCAGTTCTACCTTCAACCCCAACAATGAGTGACTGCCACAGTTTATGATTAATGCAAAGTATTTGCACAGGCGCACTGGTATGTGGTCATCTTTTTTCTGATGTGTTGCCATGTGCATGCAGCGTAATTTGAACGTTATTCACAAACTCACTTTCTCGTCTTCATCAGAATTGTTCAGTCCAATGAATTCCCCATTTCATTGTTTGTTGCTCACTGCACCTTTTCACTGCTTCTCCATTGCATATTAAAATAATATAAACCTATCTGCTTTGATCAGCATGATTCTGCTTCCCATAATGCTGTCACTGTACAAACTAAATGATTGAAGGCATTTATAGCAGCTTCAACTAAAAATCGGTTTAGTTGTATCAGTTGTTTTCACTCATCTCCTTTTGAAGATTTGCTGATAGGACTGGAGGGTTGAGGCCCACTAATCCATTATGGAGTCCTCAAATTTAATCAGACACAAGAACGGGAGGCAGAGGAAGCAGGTGGGTGGCACCCTCCCACCTGAAAACATAAACGACATGGAGAGTGACTTCTCTGAGCCGGGGATAGAAGACGAAAGAGAGCAGGGTTCTCTTCTGCTGCGAGGGTCGCCTCGCAGGTCTGGGATACGCAGCGAGCTGGGGAATGTGTCGCTGCTTCTATTTCTCTATGTGCTGCAGGGGATTCCTCTTGGACTGGGTGGAAGCATCCCTCTGATTTTGCAGAGTAAGAATGTCAGCTACAAAGACCAAGCCTTCTTCAGCTTTGTCTTCTGGCCATTTAGTCTCAAGCTTTTGTGGGCACCCCTGGTGGACGCTCTGTACTTCAGTAGGTTTGGTAGGAGGTAAGAAATACATCTGGATGCTGATTACCCTGATGTTTTAATCTGTATCCATGTTATTACACTTCATATCTCTAGACTGCGCATCCTTCTCCTAATTATGTCTTCCTCATGTTTCTGCAGAAAGTCATGGCTGGTGCCCACACAGTACCTCTTGGGCCTCTTCATGCTCTACCTTTCTGCAAAGGTTGAGTCACTGCTGCAGAGTAAGGGAGGACCAGATGTGGTTACGCTTACTGCTGTCTTCTTCATGCTTGCCTTCCTGGCAGCCACACAGGTAAGCTTCTTTAAACACCATGATACAGACAGATATTTAGATCGATAAATAAAAGGCGTTTCCTTTCTTTACCTCCTTGTTATTTAAGGATATAGCTGTGGATGGCTGGGCACTGACTATGTTATCCAGAGAAAATGTGGGCTATGCATCTACATGCAACTCTGTAGGCCAGACAGCTGGCTACTTCCTGGGAAATGTGCTCTTTCTGGCTCTGGAGTCTCCTGACTTCTGCAACAAATACCTCAGAATAGTGCCCAAAGACACCGGCATTGTTACCTTGTCAGGTACTTTCTATCCATAACCCCTAAAAAAAAAAGTCAAATATATTTCTGTTGGTGAATAAACAGCAGTTTTGGTCTTTTGTTTCCTCCGGTGCAGATTTCTTGTTCTTTTGGGGTGTGGTATTCCTGATTTCCACCACTCTGGTTGCCATCTTTAAAAGGGAAAATGTACGTGGCAGAAGAACGACTACCACCCCGGAGGAAACACAGGGTGTCATGGAAACCTACAAGTTGCTATTATCCATCATCAAGATGCCAACAGTCTTTACCTTTTGTCTCCTGCTTCTCACTGCTAAGGTAATTGGTCACTATTGGATACATGAAGGTGTCACTTCTGGATATTTGCCAGGTGGAAATGTAATTTTTTCCACTCTCTTTGTGTTTCAGATGGGTTTCTCTGCAGCAGATGCGGTTACAGGTCTGAAGCTGATGGAGGCTGGAGTTCCCAAAGAGCAGCTAGCATTGCTAGCAGTGCCCATGGTACCTCTCCAGATCTTCCTGCCAGTGGTCATCAGTAGATACACAGCAGGGCCCAGACCTCTGGACATCTTCTACAAGGCCTTCCCATTTAGGTGGTAACGCATTCTGCACACACTACGCACACATTCAGTAAACAGAAAGCTAAAACGATCTTGTTCTGTGCTGCAGGCTGCTTATCGGATTGGAGTTTGCTCTGCTAGTGTGGTGGACTCCCAGCGTAAAACAAGAAGGAGCCTTCCCAGTTTACTACTATGCCGTAGTGCTGCTCAGCTATGCATTGCATCAGGTTTGCAATTTCTTTGCTGTTCTTATTTTCTAGTCCAGAGCGCTACAGTGTCTTCCAGCTTACTGCCTCTGTGAAAAGACTACTAGCCGCTGTAGTCAAAAGAAGACTCTTATTTCCATCTGCTGTAATTGATATCAGGCAGTGTGGCTCTGTTGTGGCAGAGCAGGAGCAAGAGCCCAGCACATAACAAAGCAGCCATCAATGCCAACAGGGACTGATTAGGTTATACAGAGCATGAAAACAGAAGCTGAGTGGAGATGGGTTGCAAAGCAGCTTCAAGATATGCAGAAAATGTACGCAGGTTAACAGTAGAGTGGCTTAAACATTCACTTGGGGAGCAAAAGGCCACTGGTCAAGTCCACCGACAGAGACACTCCCCTCTGCGGCTGTCAGGAAGGGCATCCGACATGCAGAGCTTGCCCCCTTGTGACAAGGATGTGCTGGATAAGAAGTTCCAGGTGAATCATTAGCTGATTTGCCAGTTGAGGATTTGATGGCCTACCTGAACAAACACTACACAGGACTGCAGTCCTTTAGAAATTTGCCAACAAAACTGAATTAATAAGATAATTAAGCAAGAAAAATCAGGTTATAGTAGACTGAAAGAACTTTGTTAACCTTCTGTTATTTTTTTATTATTCTCCAGGTGGCGTTGTATAGCATGTATGTGGCCTGCATGGCTTTCCATGCCAAAGTGAGTGACCCCCTTATCGGCGGGACCTACATGACCCTGCTGAACACGGTCACTAACCTCGGAGGAAACTGGCCTTCCACTGTGGCTCTGTGGCTGGTCGATCCGCTGACCTCTAAGGAATGCCAAGGGGCTGCTGGGCAGAGCTGCGGCTCTTCTGAAGAGGCTCTGGTAAGTGATCAGACGATGAGGATGGGGCAAGATGGTGTGTGTGTTCTCTTGTATAATGCTCTAAAAGTTCAAATAATTCTTTCTCCCATGTTCAAACCTCTAGCTGTGTGTGAAGGAAGGCGGCGTCTGTGTGACGACACTGGACGGTTACTACGTGGAGTCTGTGGTCTGTGTTGTGATGGGTTTAGCCTGGTGGGTGTGGTTAGGGAAGAAAATGAGGCGTCTGCAGGAGCAGAGCCCGGCTGCATGGAAGTGCAGAGTGAACTGAGGAGAACGCACGATCAGCTACACCGCAGGCACTCTTTGGTTCACTCGACCTTCATTTACTACACCAAAAACTGCTGAACTACTTCCATCCTCATACATCCCGTGTCTCCGGCCCTGCTCTAGCTGCTACATTCAGAAAGCATTTACCCCCACGCTTTGCTTCTGTCACGCTGAATTATACATACGTGAAGATATTCACTAATTTTGTCTTTTGTCATTAATCTCACTAATAGTAAATGATATTGTACTCAAAACTGAAACAACCCTCGGACTATAGCTACAAAGTTATCTTGATTTGGCTCTCATATATATCCTGCTGCTTGAAATCACTTAACCAAAAAGAGCTCAGTCAAAGATTAGGTCATGTTTTGGGTTCGTTTAAACGTGCTCGGATGGCCAGGCTATGCTGCTCTGCACAGTTTTTCTTTTTTTCTTTTTTTTTACCCCAAATGGCAGAAGCACATCATCCTTTCTAAACCTTTCACAGAAGAAATCTTGTAAAGGAAGAACTTTAGACAGACTCGTTCACCTGCCACACCTTTGTTTGGTCTACGTTAAAAGGATACTCGAGGGAAAGACAGTCAGGATACGCAGAAGCACTAAATCTGACCTAAGTATATGCAGTTTAACTCAGTCCGTGTAGTAATCCAGCTAAATTACCTCCCCCTCAATATTTTCTTAAAATTACTTTCTGAGTAGGTTTTTTTTCCAGTAAAGTAATTTGTGCCTTATTTAGCTTTTAAGTCTTTAAAAAAAACAAACCACCGCTTAGTCTGAGCTGCACTGTAGTTAAAAAATGAAGGCAGGGAATATTAGTTATTTGCAGATGAAGTTACAATGAAGAATACTCGTTTTCACAAATCTACTGTCATTTAGAAAGCTGCACTTAATGATATGGCTGCTTTCATACGCCAGTTATTTTTCTGATTGGGCAGCTAAGTGCATATTCCTTACGAAGACTCTAAATTGCATACTGCGAACCATCTGTGGTTACATGAAGTGAGATATGTGAGATCTAAACTGCTTTCTAAATGTGTTTCTTAAATAAGGACCAATTAAAAATGGAATTGCATTGTTGGTCAGTGCCACTCTTCACTGTTGGACCATTTAGGTTTTTAGTAGTCCGCCAGGTAAAGGTGTTTTAAGCTTCCAAAGACAGCTGGTGTGATTTTTCACCGGACAGTATACTTGGCATGCTTCAGTATTCAGCTAGGCCCCAGATAATAATAGACTGCATTCCCCCGATTTATAGATTATTGATGCAGCACATATTAAACCTGATGTAGGCATTTAACTATATCGTCCGTCTGCATTTGCAGTGCATATCGAGGATCTCTTAGCTGAGTGCACCTGCTGGGACAGTACGGTCAGATTTTGCTATAATAAATTTGTGGTCACTTAGAAAGGTCCTTGTTTTTGCAGGAAAAGCACTTTTTTTTTCATCTAACTTGAAAAGAAAAATAATTTTTAGACATCTTCACAGCGTCCTTGTTTGTTTGAATAAGTTTTTGTGCTACAGTGTGTACTACTCCCTTCTCAAACAAGCACAGCCTAGCTCTCATGGCCCAGAAAAATGGCGTTGGTCATTGTTAGTCAATGGTGCTAGCTTCAGTTATCATGCAAATGTAGCCGAGATGGAAGAAGTCCCTTGGATGACCCCAAAAATACAGCTTCCAGATTAACGGAATCAACTTCCTGGGATTTACTTACCTGGATGATTGAGCATGGATCAAGACAGTGTAGCTCTGATGAGTACTTTCTAACTAAGCGGCCAATCAAGGACCAGTGAGACATCTGTTTTGTTCTTTTGAAAGCTAGACCCACTGATGTACTCGTACTCAGCTGTGCACAGAGGTCTCTCACTCCTCTTTCCATTACACTCAGCTCTTTGGAGGGAGTAGTACACATAGTTGCATTAAAACCATTTTGAGACTATAAGTAACACTAAACTAGCCAAGTGTTTTTCAGCTGTGACAGCATCACTGGAAAAAGTTTATTTTTTTATCATCAATCAGCTTTTTTGACGCATTCGTGAACACTGGAATACAGCATTGATGGTTGGTAAAAATGTCCTCTATATGCCTGTGTAGATATTCCACTGAAAATTATGTTTATGAGAAATTATTATATAATGCTTCATTTGAAGAGCCATACACAGATATGCTTTCCTTAAAAAAATGTTTCAATGTGATCTCACAAGCCAAGAGTGGAAGTGTATCTCTTTGGCAGGTGGTTCATTCCCAAGTTTTTATCATTACTTATCTGTAGCAGGCAGATAAGGGTTTTACTTTCCGTTGCCTGTAAGGAAAAAGAATTTAATGGCCACCAAACAATTCAGATCTCAGACCAGCGGCCTTTGGAGTGCAACTTGACGAGCGTGTTTTTTCTGATGTTTTTCATACTGTACACACATTCATGAATGAATTTCTCTGAAACCAGCACTTGAAAGTCCGACTGTGTCAGATAGAAAAGCAGAAGTGCACAATCAGGGTTCGTGTGAGGGTACGGCTACCTTTGAACTCAAATGGTTTTGTAAACTGTACGTTTTTATGTTGTTGTTTTTTTTCCACGTCTTTGTTCAGTCCCTCATAGTTTACATTAAATGAACTACTTCAAATGACCGCGGGGCCTTTCATGTTCATTTGTGGCCACGTTTTTGTTTTTTGTTTTTAAACAGCTGAGATTCAGCTTTTTCAGCATTATCAGGGCGCTGTGATTGTTTTGATTTTGTTTGGGAATCAGTAAAGTGTGAAGTTTTTTAGTAGAGGTTTCAGATTATTTCCTGATAAGCTAGTCTTTGAGTGGTAAACTACTCCATCTTTAAAAGAATTATAATATTTTTTTTATTATTACTTTGCACCTTTTGTGTTTGTGATGAGTTCAAATCTCCAGTTACAAAAGAAAAGGAAACAGGACTGATCAGATGTCTGGTGATACATTCAAATGTGCTCGCAGCACAACTTTGTAATTAAACGATATGCAAACATACGAGGTCTCCCGGTGCTTTTCTTGAAATTAAAACACGACACGGCAGTTTGTATTTCTTTTACAGTTTATTTATAATTTTTCTTGCTTTCCAAGACTTCTAAAATGTTGCTCCTTAACAAGTTAATGCAGAGGCAAGGAGGCTGTAAATGCTGCTCCAGGCTTTTGGAGCATAAAAACGGCAGACAGTCCAGATCAACTGGTGCCGCAGTCTCCGATGTGAATCATTCCACGGGTCAGGTGAGGTCCGACGTCCTGAAAACAGCAGGGGCGCAGCATCTCCTGCTGGGTGTAAGACTGAGGAGGGAGGGTCAAAGAAAGCAGCACCGAAATCAGTTTGATGTTTTGTGTGACGGTAGGGGAAGAGACAGTGGTTCACGCTAATGCTGAATGAGGCTCGTGCACCTGGTGACGTGCCGGCTAACCCCACTGATGCAACCCATAGTGTGGTAGTGCCTGAAGAGTGGATAACTGAGGGAGGGATCCCACGCCAAATGAACCATGTCACACGTCATCCATAACACTGACGCTCCGATTGTAAAAGTCAACAGGGGCTTTACTCCTTTGAATCGAGGCTCTCTGGTTCATCGTTGATGTGTTTATTAAGACAAAGCTATATTCATCATCACCAGAGCCGCCTCTTATCTGCTACTCAAAGAAAATTTCCTTAATCCTTCTTTTTTTTAAAAATAAATTCATACCTTTTCACTCAGAGACAGGAAGCGTTTTATCTGAGAAGTCCTTTCCAAATTCTTCCAATAGAAGAAGCTCGCCTCCCCCCACTTTTAAACAGCGTAAAGCACTTTGGATATCTTCTAGCCGACTGCATTTCAGTTTGAGTTGCTTGCATACCGTGAGACACGTTACAGGCTGCAGCTCCTCCAAGCATCTCCTGTTGTAGTCCATTTGAGCGGGGGTGGGGTCGGGGTAGAAGACGAAGGTCAACAGACCTGAGGTGTCGGAAGTGGTGAGACGTGATATCGTTGGTAGCACTTAACCATAGCACGCCGGAGTCCCAAATGCACGCACAAACTGCAGGTTCTGACAGTATATGTAGTGTGTGGATGTGCAATTTTGGATTTTCATTGTCTCTAGCATCCATTTCTTTTTGCTTTGTTTCTTAAAAAAATAGTGGGAGGAAGAAAAAAAAACAGTCAAGAAATATACTCTCCTAAACAGTGGCGGCGGGGTCATAGGTTCATACGTAGATGCTCGGGCCGTTTGGCCATGACAGGATAGGCTTGCTGCTTCATCTGAGCAAGGTTGATCCCAGCAGGCTGACGGATGGGGAGAGGGGCCGAGGCCTCGGCGCTGGTTGTGATGTCCATCTGCTCTGGGGTGGACAGTTCCATGGCCTGGTCTTGAGGAGACTGGAGGACACCGGGTCCACCGCTGGGAACGAGGGGGCTCCGATGCCAACAGTGCCCCCCTGAAAACTTGACCGGGCTGAAAGCACAGAGGAGAAACAGGTGAATGATGAAAAACGGCAGATTGATTATTTTCTGTATCTTAACAGCAGAAAAAGGGCAAAATTCAGACAGTGACAAGAACTTCAAGTGATTTTATCAGCTGAACTGACGAAATATTGTGATGGAGAACAAAAAAAAGATTATTGATCGCAACACCATGTACACAGTGATCTATAGAGACAGATGTTTCTTTACTGTCTGAGGGAGAATCTCAGGAGTGTGGAGTCGAGCAGATGAGATGGAGAACATCACTAAGTTTGCTCAGTGACCTCCTGCCCTTCACTGGTTTAAATATGCAGACTGGTACAAGATCCAGCATCTTGCGGCACACACTGAAAGATCTGAGCTTCCTCAAAAACCAGAGAGATCTGAGAAAAAGTATTTGTACCCTGGAGAATCAGCAGGATTTCAGCACCGACTACTGTCAAAGTGTGGTGTGATCTTCATCTAAGTAACAGATGCAGTCTTAAAACCATCGGACTAAACTAACACACAGGAGGTCAGCTGGACCTTTCATGTCTTTATTGAACTCACTGAGTAAAAACTGACTCCAAGCTGGAAAAACACAGTAAGTTCTTGAATTTAGGAACTTATAGAAACTCCTTCGGGAGCAACAACCTGATGTTTCATGCAGCTCATGTCACAGTCACTTAGGTCAGGACTGACTTGTGTTCTCCTTCAGCCTCTCCTGAGCTTCAGGCCGACTCACCTTGGGACATGCAGGACTTATGATCTGCTGCCTCTTATCACAGGACATCATGCCACTAATTTTTGTAATAAAAGCACCACAACTTACAAAATAAAATGTTAACTATATTTATTTTAACTTATTTTTAAGCTAATTGCCAACTGAGAATCTGCACTATATCTAAAGACCATAAGTGATCATTTTATCCAAAAAACATACTTTTAGTGCGGTATGATATCTGGCAAATGTTACTTCTGTATGAAAAGCATTTGTACCAGAGGCATCAGCCTGAGGATCGTCCGTCGCAACACAAACATGCTCGTTTCTCACGCTGACATTACCTGAGCGGTGTCCTTGGGCTGTCCGTGATGCGTCGGGGTGAGCGGATTTTTGGCTCATACGAGAATTTTTCTTTGATGTTTTCCAGGACCGATGGAGCGATATACGTGAAACCCTAAATCGCAGGGAAAGAAACAGGTCAGGGGAGACGAAGTCGTGTTCAGGACAAAACTAATGAGAGGAATCCTCGTTTACTACCGAGCCAAGTGCAGCGACTGTCAGTCTCAGATTTATTTCTGCCCTGTGATAATTAATAATCTTTACAGTTTACCATTAAATCCTAAAACAACTGAGAAATCATTAAGATGACACCTTACTGTCCTCCTTTGAGCCTTAAGAAATGCTGCATATGGACTGAGTACTGAAAACTCTAACAGAGCCTGAGTCAGAAGTTACCAGGAAGGCTTGATTGGCGCTCTCACTGAGGGTCGAGTCATCCGGGCTATCGACGGGCGTCTGACTGGTGAACTTTGAGTCAAACTGACTCACGTCGTCAGCCGATTGCTGCGAAGACAGAAGAGAGGACACGCAGGTGAGGGAGTACAGCAACACGAGCACGTCTGAAACAGGAGAGGTTGCGATTCTTCTTGCAGCTTCCCGCTCGAGTACTCACCAGAAAAGGCTTGAAGGGAGGCTCCACTTTCCGAGCCAGCAACTCCTCCCAGTTGATGTGTCGGAAGAAGGTATGACCCTATGGCACAACCACGCACAAAGCGCAATGAACAGATGGAATATGCGTGCTCTGCATCTATAGATAAGCACTGAGTAGTTCATGGCAGAGCTGGTGCGACTCATCACCGACATCCAGCTGCATATTCTCACCTGCACCTCTGCAGCGTCTCCTGCTCCCGCTCCCAGGCGCGATGAAGCGTTTCTCTTTAGCAACTGCAAAAAAGGAAGAAATAAAAATAAGAGGACAATAACAAGACAAACTAACAGGAGGGGAAAAAAAACAACCTCTTGATACCTTTTTTAGGAGGTCTCGAGCTTCATGTGTGAGGTACGGCGGGAGGCTGAGCTTACACTTCAGGATCTTGTCAATTGTCTTTTTTCGGTTTTCACCAGTGAAAGGCGGCTGCAGTAAAACATGGAGCTGAGGTTACTCTACCGTCGCTAATGCGGATTCATATTTATAACAGTCCATTAATAAGAGCCAATGAGAAAGCTTTTTTTCTTTCCAGGCTGTTAATGTTTAACTGACCGCTCCTGTGAGCATGTCGTACATCAGAGCGCCCAGACTCCACCAGTCCACCGCTCTGTTGTGCCCGCTTCTCATGAGGATCTCTGGAGCCCTGTGATAATGCGAGTGCTTATTACTGGTGCAGCAATATTACTTAGCAAAGATCATCAAGCGGCCACGAAGAGCGACTCTCATTGCTGGATAAGAGATTAATTAAAAACAAGAAGTGTACTCACATATATTCAATGGTGCCACAGAAAGTGTGCGTGACCGTGCCGTCGTGAATAGATTCTTTACACAGCCCGAAGTCTGTCAGCTTTACGTGACCTTTGAGGAAAACATTAGCCTCACATTAACATATATATTGAAAAAGAGCTGCCATTATAAATCTTAAGGTCATTTTTGATTTTTTTAGCCATTTCCCATCTCACCTTGGCTGTTAAGCATGATGTTCTCGGGCTTTAGGTCTCTGTAGATGATGCCCTTCTGGTGCAGGTGACCCAGAGCCATGGAGATCTCTGCCAGGTAAAAACTAAAGAAAGAGAAAAACTTTAAGCCGGTCTGAGGTCCACATTGCATCTGAGCCATCAGACAAGAAAAGACAAAGCATATATTTTGCTGCTTATGCTTATCTGCAGTGTAACAGAACTAATGAACTCATTCAGACTGTCGACATCTATAACAGAGGTCTCTGAAATATTACATCATCTTTAACCAATCCAAACATTTCATCCTGCAATCTGTGTTTCAGTGCGTCGTCATGCTCACCAGGCTGTGTCTTCCATGAAGATGCCCTCTCTCTCCAGCTGCATAAAGAGTTCTCCTCCTGCACAGGTGAACACATGTTCATGCTACTAACAGCCATATATGCACACTCCTAAATGTCTGACCCGTGTGGAACAGCCGAGTAGAAAGAAGAGGTGACAGTCAGGTTCTCGTGTCCGATAGATGCAAACGTTTCTGCTCGGGAATCTAAACCACAATTATGTGACTCACACTACTCGTATATTAACCTCCATAAACCTTTACGCCTCCATCGCACCGAGACGGGCGAGGGAAAATGCTGTGACCCCTCACACTAACCCCTGCACATTAACTGTTTGGGACACTCCTCTCTGGCCTCACGGCGAAATGAAATAGTATAACATTATCTAATATCAGACACATTAGAGATAAATCCATGATTAACCAGACAGCTACAGTGTAACGGATGTGTGCATTAGATCCTGTTACATACAGTTTGAAGACAGCGTGAGAGCACTCTGGAGAGATGAGAGAGTGAAGAAGGAAAAAGAAAAAGGGTGGAAAATAAAATGCAAAGAACTCTGATTTCAGTGTATTTACAATATTCAGATCTGATGTTTACACTGAACCTGGTTTCTTCCTGTTAAAAGGGAGTTTTTCCTTCCCACTGTCACCAAAACACTTGCTCACAGGGTTGAGGGGGTCATATGATTGTTGTAGTTATATTTCTGGTAATTTTATATTTTATCTGGTACGAGGTTTCAGAGGGGTTTGAGGTTGCGACGTAAGGTAAATTGCGTAGATTTCCCATTGAAGCATAAATCCCCTGTAAGACGCATCTATGTGCCAATTTTGGTTGCTCAACTCGTGCTGGTTTTTAGGAGGAGCTCACAGGCAGACAGAGATTTCACGCATATAGTAAGATACAAGAAGAGTGCCTGCTAGGAGCCATGTTAATGCTCTGTATATGTGAGTGTACTGCTTCCACTGACCACTCAGATACTCCAGGATGAGGTATAGCTTCCCTCCCGTCTGAAAGGCGTAGATGAGATCGACAATGAAGGGATGCTTTACTTCCTCCAGGATGTTCCTCTCCGCCTTGGTGTGGGCTGTGTCCTTGGCGTTGCGCACAATCATAGCCTGCAAATGAACAAATCGACATTATTTAAGAAGCAGACACAGCAGCATTATATGCAGCATATTTTTGGTCACTGCCTGTTTGTCCCACGTGACTAATACAGAGAAAATAACAAGACTTCACTGTAAGACTCAGGGCTTCAGCTTAGTCATCAGCAGTACGGTGGGCAGAACAACTCAAAAGCTTGACCAACAACACGCCACCAATCCAGGCGACACAGAGACACTATATATGTATGTGAGTCACAGTGTAAGTAAAAGATAACATTTTACACAAGTGGCTAAATTTGTACCCCGAAAATAAACGACAGCGTGGATGCTCTTAGTTTGAAAAGCTACTTCTGTGTCCATTAAACACTTAAGTTCCTCAAAATAAAATGCTGTAACATCGGATTTTGCAATATGAAAGTAAAATTAGCAAAGCGTGCCCATCATATTTGATATCTTGCACAGACAGAACTCAATCAATTCACTGCTGTCGCCAGGAAGTGCAAAACCCTTTAAAGTAAAAACATTTTGCATTTGGCTGCCGAGTTGGATCACATGACACAACCAGCTGGATAGTGCAGTACTTAACAAATGTATTAGTGTAATGTTTATGTCAGAGCTGGCCTAAAGTTAAAAGTATTTGTAATTACATTACTAATGTTGTAGTAATGTAATGGTTAATCCACTAGTACGTGCAAACCCTTTAACTGGAATTATATTTTTAACGTTTGAACATAATTATTGTTGTTAGGCATGAATTTTTAAGTTTACTATTTTACAATGAAGCAGAAAATATAGAAATAAAGAATAAACAGTAAAGCACATTTCTATTATGTTTCATTGAGATGACAAATTACAGTTATTTCCTTGTATTCGTGGACAGAAACATTAGTTTTAGTGGTTGAATGTCATGCATCAAGTCCAGTGTGCTGTCTCTGTTCTTCTGTTTGTCAGATAAATAATACCAAGGTTTGGGGTTTTCTTAAAGAGATATTTGTGTTTTCTTGTTTTTAATCAGCACGTGCTGAGTGGTGTCTCACTATGGTCAAGCTTTTGAGTCTTTTGGTCTTCCATATGAAAGCAGCAGAATCACATTTCATTATTATTATTCTAAGTCTACTTTAATAAGTTTAGCAAGTCAGATCAATCACCTGGTAACTTATAAACTAAACCAAAAAACATGCATTAAAATACGCGCAGCCCTACCGGAGTACACCGGGAATCATTATGTGCACAGAGAGAAGAAAAGCACTCTTCCTTCACTCTTCTTTTTGTTTACTAAACACTTTTGTCAGAAGGCCAAAAAGCTGTTTCAGCAACTACGCTGTCTCAGCACTGAGTGAAAGACCAATGAGAACTGGCTGATTTGTGCAATTTAATGTGAATTTCCAGCTCTTCTCACTTCTTCCAACTAGTCTACTAACACGTGCTTATGAAGCATCTCAGAAGTCCGCAGTCCAACCTCAGGACTTTGAGCCTTTTCCCTCTCTCACTCTCACACATGCAGCCCTGAATCAAAGTTCCAACTAGAGAGTAAATCAGAAATTATATGACGGTTTTATGGCAGTCGAGGCTGAAACATTAACACACAGGATGATGACGATGCGTTCAGCAGTTCAGCTATCACGTTCAAAACACTGACAGGCTGAAGCAAACGCGACTACTCTGGATTTTATACGGTGCTGTACTAAAGTCTTAAGCCAACTCTCTTTTCTTTACATCTTACTAAGAGAACAGGAAACAGATGCAGCAAGTTATTGAAACACGCAAACATACACGGAAATACAATTTCTGAGGCAAAAGCAGAGTTTGTACAATTCTAACAAGCTTTGAAGTCAACTACTTTTATCCTTTAACACAGACTGAACTCAGTTAGGAAAGCTGTCGTGTCATTTCTTTAAGTAGTCTTCAGGAATAGTTGTCCAAACTTCTTGAAGGACATTCAAAGCTCTTCTTTGGATGTTCTCTGTCAAGATGATCACACACAGCTTCAGTAATGTTGAGGTCCGGCATCTGGGGAGGCCAATCCATGACTGAGAGTATTGCTGGATATTTTCCTATTTCTCATGGACATGACTTTCAGATACTATTCATCTGCTTTGGATATTTTTTTAAGGCCTGTCGCATCTTCTTTTTTCCCCCATTTGCCAAGTTTCCTCAAATTTTTTGAAGGACACACTGAACACCATGCCAAGATATGCCAAGTTTTCAACCAAACCTATTTTATGCCTGTCAGCTTGATATATCTTTGTAGATTCACCTTAAGAGATGTGCTTTTGTGACAGGCTACTAGCAGCAAAGTGCCTAAAGATACTACTTGAATGATTCAGTTTAGTGTTAAAGAACGTGGTTTACCAGCCTCGAGAACTATTCCTCAAGCCCACTTTAAAAATAACAAGAAGGTCATTTAAAAGTCATCCCAGTGGAAGCAAGATATGAGGGGTTGCTCAGGACTTTTACACAGTACTCTACATACGCATATGTGTTTTCTACTGAAGCTATAGGTTCAAAGGGACACATTTGGCAAATGAGTGGATTGAACATTCTCACGTGTTTTGTATCGACGCATTTGGTTTGCTTTGATTTTTCTTTGAGAAAATACTGAAAACAAACCAAACCACAGGAAATAGCTCCAAGTTTAAAACTGATTCGAGTCAATGAACGACAGGTGTGAAAACGCCCCAAGTTGTGAATCACTGCTCAAACTTTATCGGATTGTTTTAAATTAAAAAGAATATCTAAGCTTTTCCTTCACTGGACATGAAATCTGAATGGAAGTTTTATGTAAGTGCGATTTCTGGAAAATTCTGGTATTTAACTCAAATTCTGCATTCATACAGTGATCTCTTTCCACATGGAGGGAACAACTGGCAGGTTAGGACAGACCAACGTGCGATGATAAACTGTAGTTTAAGAAAATAAATGTATGCAGCTGGGAATTTTGGGCAAGTCAGGACTGATTTCATACCTTGAGATGCTTCATAAAGATGAAACCTGGCCTCTATCGCCACCCTACAGCCCCGTATCGGAGCTGTGCCGCTGCCTTAAAGCCAAGGGGTTTAAACAAATAACTGAAACGTGGCAGTTCTTTAATGTGTCACTAGGGTCACGTAAGCCAATAAAGCAGAAGCAGTGTGAGAATCGAGCAGCGTCTAATGGGCTGAGGCAGAGTGTTTTAAGTGCCAAGGCTGCAGCAGAGCAGAGCTGATGGCAGTCTACCAACTAGCAGTGAAATCTTACCCGGCCACAGGCTTCAGAGGCAGCCAATGTTTGCAGACCAAAGCATCGTAATGTTTAATGGCAAACATGCAGCTGTGTTCATATAAAACATAATGAGAGGCGCTCTAATTGATGAACAGGATTGTGTGTTCCGGAATTGGTGAAGGGTAACAGCAAAGAAAAGGGGAAGAAATGTACCTTTTTTAAAACTTTCATGGCAAATATTTTGCCCGCTGCAGCGCCAACAACCTTTCGAACTTGAAAAACCTGCCCAGGGAGGAAAGGGATCAACATGTCAAAAAGATGCGCTTTAAGAAATGCGGGTCAAAGCAATAACAGACGCCACATCACAGACACCAAATAAAAGAGAGCGCTTTGTCAAGGCAATTATTACCTTTCCGTAGCCACCCTTCCCCAGGACGCGCAGCAGCTCGAAGCACTCCGGTCGGATGTTCTCTGTGCCCTGATTGACGTTGTCCTCGGATATCTCGATCTTCTCGCAGTCATCCATGTTGCTGCAGTGAGACATGTTCGACTTTCTATTATGCCCGTGCCTCTTTTTGACCTCTTTGGTTATAAAAATCTCACAAAAGTCAAGTTTTAAAAACTTACAACTCAATGCACTGCTCCATGAGATCAGCGATTTGACCCTGGGAGAAAAAGAGGAAAACAAAACAAAGTTGTGAAGGATTTTTCTTAGTTTTTGTCATGAACAGAATCCACAGCAGCCATGGTGTAAATGGTAAATGAAATGGTACTTATCAATAGCGCCTTCCTACTAAAGTTCTTCAAAGTACTTCTTTCTACACGTCTTATTCATCCAATCACACACGGGACTATTCACTATCCCCAAGTGCTTTTTCTAACACTCACACTCTGATGGATGCACCCAGGGAAACTTTCAGTTTGCCCAAGGATACATTAATATGTGGACTGAAGGCGCTTGTGACAGAGCCATCGGTTTTTAAGGCTTTCTCTCAGCTTTTAACTTCATAAGGACATACCCAGTCCTCTACGTTTTTAAGTAACAACTACAATAAAGCATTTCTAACACTGAGCTTAGCAGCATGCAGGGCAACAGCTGTTTACATTTAGAGCTTACTTGTTTCATCAATAAATTCTTGTGAATTCAGTTACTCAGCAGCTCTTTTGAATATTGATTAATGCTTCCAATCAATCTTTAGCAAAAAATACCAAACATTTTCTTCTCACAGCTTCTCCACTTGCTGGTTTTCTTGCCTTGCAATCAGTAATAACTGATCTACAACTCACTTAAATAATCACTCACGAAAACAGTAAATATTTATAGCAGTACCTAAATTATAGCCTCTTGCACAATAGCCTTAATAAAAAAAATCTTCCTCTTTAAAGAGACTGATGTGACCTTTCAGCAAAGCTTTCTTGATAAAGTTTACACATATAGACAGTATGTGCTGTTTATTGCACTCTCTTCTTTTCAGCAGCTACACTTGGAAGTTTTTTTCTTGTTTTTGTAATAAGAAGCCTAGACTCTGACAGCAGCTCTTCAAAGCCCCTCATTTTAAAAATGCAGTGTATTTCTGGAGTATTGCTGCCTTTTATATCTCAGCGAGAACAGAAACAAGCGGACACTCCGGTGCACATTCCGACTCTGGCTGTCAGTCCTGCCAAAATAAACTGTTGCGCTCGGAGCCACATTTATCACTGCAGCACCTTTGGCCAAGTAAGGACGTCTTGCTCAACTCCCAACATGACAGCGCTGGGCTTTGACACAGCGTCAACACCGTGCGCATGTCATCGCCGGATCACGTTAGCATTAAAGCCGGTGACAGCTCTGTCGCGATCCCGGTCATGCTAATTAGCACTAGCTTCGGCTATGTCCCTGTGTGAAAAGGGCCTGAGCTGTCCGGCTGCAGTAGAAGGCCTGCGGGCGGCTGTCAGGCAGGCTACCAGGCTAAGCAGCTAGCTTCCGTGCGTGGAGAGTTTCTGCTGTGACAGCTTTCGCGGTAAATCGTCAGCGTCTCCCGCTAAAGTATACCTCCTCGTTCTCATCGTCGGAGACATTTTCCTCCGGCTGGTCCAAATCAATGTCAAACACTCCAGCCATGGCAGCGCTTCGCTCGGATCGCTCTGTCACACACCGCAAGAATAGCAGGAGTCCCCCACCTCATGGACAAACACACACCGCCGCCATAACCGGCTACTACACTGAGCATGCGCACTGCGGCACTCACAAAGTGGGCGGTAACCTCGTTTCATTTTGTCACAGGGTTTAGGGCTTTGGAGCGTTTTTAGGGGTCCAAACAAAGCGCAAGCGAAAAGGGAGCGAAGGCACACACAACAGCCA